>NW_024096741.1:2072500-2672500 GCF_016545835.1 Crotalus tigris
ATTTAGTACTACATTTCTTTTTCCTTATGAAATGACTCTAGATCATGACATACTATCCTTCATATTAGTGTTTACTTGCTTTATGTTTGTCACATTCCTCTTGGGAAATCTGGCAAATTTAGTGTAAAGCAGCGGTTCTCAACCTGTGAGTCGCAACCCCATTTGGGGTCAAATGACCATTTCACGGGGGTCGCCAAACAACGCAGTCCGCCATTTCCCCCCCCCTTTTCTTTAGCTGTGCTACTCCCTTTTATTCTACTGGCTTTTGAAAGCCAATAGAATAGACTCGCTTGAATAGAGTCTAATTCTATTGGCTTTCAAAAGCCAATAGGAATTGTCCAGGCTGTCTCTGCCCTGCTGAGCCTGCCAAAAGTCCCATTCTGCAACCGGTGCTGCAGGTTGTCTGCAGCGAAGGTGAGCTGTCCGGAAGTTTCCACCCCTCCCTGCTGAGCAACTACTAAAAATGTAAGTAAAAGAGAGCCAGGGGTGGGAGGTGGGAGGCCGGCGGGCGCAGGGAGGGTTGCTGGCACGCGTGAGGCTGGCAGGTGCCTTACCTTCCTTGGGCTGGGCCAGCTGGTGGTCGGCCTGCGCTGTCTCTGCCGCTTGCCAGCTATGCCTCGGCCGGCACAGGGGGCGGCACCATGCAGGCGCGGCACTCCTGGGCAGGAAAAGTCCTCGACTTATGACCGGTTGGGTAGTCCTCAACTTACGACCGGTTGGGTAGTCCTCGACTTATGACCGGTTGGGGGTCGCAGCATTAAAAAGGTTGAGAGCTACTGGTGTAAAGTAATGTGTCCTGCCATATGAGAGGCCACATTCTATCCTATTTATTTTTGTAGATAACCCACAAGGCTTAAGTTTACTGCTAGGAAATCATCACAATTCTAGGTGATTGCATATTTCCTTCGTCTGGGGAAATACATACTGAGTTGAGCAGAACTAGGAAATGGCAAGATGTTAAACATTGTGAAGTGTAAATGCAGAGAATCCATTCACTCCTTTTTTGTAAACACAGATGTCATAGATGCCAAAAACTAACTCCAGAATGTCAAATGATTAATAGGGGTACAATTAAGGAATACAGTGGCATATGAAGTTAGTTTAACTATTGGTCCACCTAGCAAAGTAACTGTTGAGAAGAAGTACTGTAGGAGAAATTTAATGATTATCTATGAATTAATATTTTAAGGGCGAGGCTACCTACATAGGGAAGTTTATCCTTTTAGCTTAAGTCCTTAGTTAACATTATTAAGAAAAAGAAGCATCATAACTGCATGCAAGTGGGTTAAGAAATATCAAGACCAATAAATGCATGCCATCTTTGGGCAATAGATTGGTACAATAGGGAACTGTTGTAAACAGTTGACAGTCAGTAAGTCAGTAACCTGAAGTTGATACAGAATATATGTCCCACCAAATCCAGAAGGCTGTTTTCCTTATATTTCTCCTTTATAACAAAGTTCTGACTTTTCTTTTCTCATGCATACTCATTGGCGACCATTGCACATAGTCTGAATATTCCCAGTCTGAAAATATTTTGCCACAAACTAAAGCCATGCTGTTACATGTCCCAACAGGTTTGTAATGTATTCAACAAACTAAAATAATCCTGACCTTCAAAGCTCTCTCTTAACATAAAAATATGACCAACTCGGCTGGTGCTCTACTAATTTCATTGTTTTCATTTGGTATACAGTGCAAACTAGCTAATAATATTTGGAATCAGTACAAAATTAAAGTAATTAATTAAATGAATTGTGCCATAAAAGAAATTTTGTTTGCAGAATTTCATAACATTGTTCAGAGACAAAATACAACACAACAACTTCCAGGTTTTCAGATAAAAAAATAGAATCTAAAACTTTATACCATACATTGCAAAAATCAGCTTAATTTCCCATTATCAATATTAATTTGTAGCACTGTGATAATTCTATACTGCCAAAACCATTAGAATTTGCAAATGTAAATGTTAATTAAATTGGAGCCTACAAAAAGACACTGCACCAGTGGAAAGAAACATAAGATAATATGTTATTGTTCCAAAGCAACATTTTGTCTCATCAAAATTACTGTGACTTTCACTATGATTATGACAATTTTAACAAACATCACTTCTATAAAATAGAAGGAAAATCAGATAATTCAAATAATGTACTAAGTGATCAACAATACATCAATATACATTCAATTATTGTTATTTGACTCAGTGAATTTATAATCGTTTTACAAGCTTTAACAAGCCTGATCAATGAGATTGACAAGGCAACATACACTTTTTTTTTTTAAAAAATAAAAATTTAAAAATACAAACCAGAATATAAAAGAGGATAAAGAAATGACATTTATCTGAAAAAGAACATCATAAAATTTCAGTGCAAACTCACTATCCCTACCCTTTCTATATGTTTTTTTTTTTTTTTATCATTCTGAAAAAATAGTGGGATTCAGCAGACACTACTGCTTCAATAACTATTCTTCCTTGGCTTTTTTGGATAAAGCAGAACATTAATAAAGCATGCTACATTGATACAGTAAGAAAAAGTAAATGTTGTAATAATGAAACAATAGAAAAAAACAGCAATCAAGCTGTACAAAATGACAAAGTGACATTTATTTTAAACCCAATATTTTAATATTCCTAGAACAGATCCACTGAAAGGTGAAAATACAGGGAAAAATACTATATGCCTAGGGTATCTATTAAAATTGTTTCTTGTTTATCTTGCTGGAAATTGTTGTTAAGTGCTCTAAGTACAGCATGACATACGATTAGCAGAGATGATGGCTTAAACCACAGTACTGCAAAATGTCAAAACAGATGCACAGCAGGTAAGCAACAAAATCATGGCTTCCAGTTTAACAGTTCTTCATTTTTAAGATTTCAAGGTTCTCCTAAAGGAGAACAATTTAAATGTAGAATCCTTCGACCAACTTGAATGCAAAAGAAACACTTGAATGCAACAAGAAAATAAGAAATCTGTAAACTGAGGATTTAAAACAAACCCATACAACCTCCTTCCACTTTCACTCCATAAAAAAATATTTTATGGAAGGTAAAATCATATATTTATTTTTTGCTGCAAATCTGAAACTAGAATCCCTTGCTGATGCAACTTTAGGAATTTTAACATGATGAGCTTTTCTAATGACCACATGAATAATTTGGGAGTGTTGAACTCTGAAAGTTCATCATCCCTCCCCCTATCTCCTTACAGCTTGAGAAATTAGGAAGGGTCTCTTCTTGCTCTACCCATTGTCCAGTTGTGGGCTGTGCTGTCACTGTTCCTTTAGCAGTATTTCTTTGTCCAGTCTCCAAAGGTCTTTCCTACATACCATTACAGTAGCTCAATAGGATTTCTGGCCTGGAAATATATTTGTGCTCTACCATGGAGCTATGACCCTCCTTGTAAGTTATAAACTGTTATTAGCCATCCTGATACAGAACAGAGATCTTCAACCCTCACCCCCCCACACGGTGAGAAGAGCAAAATTGAAGAGGAAGAAATAATCTGGAGATATTGAAATAACTAACTAAGTCCACTGGAGAAAACAATAGTGATAATTGTGCTTGTAATAAAAAGTAACTTAACTTGATGTAAAAAAAGGAAGAAATTGCGATGTTTCAACTACAAGAATTCAGGACCAGAACAAGTTATAAAATAACCATAAATAACAAAAAAATTAAGATTGGTATAAGTTATATTTCAAATGATTTTACAGTGAGCAGTATTTTTATCTGAAGTGGTATTAGATCCCAAGATTGGATATGAGTAAAAAAGGGTTGACATTTTGATTGAATCAATATTTATTGACAATACCGTACTCTGTTTATGGGCCAGAAAATGGGCCAGTAAGAATATACTTTATGTAAGCGATGGATAATTTTTGAAGTGCTGGTGCCACACCTTATTCTCCTGACCTTCTGGAAGACTTCAGGAGATTATCCAATGAACCTCTGATGACATGGGAAGTTCCAATGATTATTTTTTCAGTTCAATTTTCTTTTACCGTTTGTTAAAAATAGCAAGAGCATTCTGTGAAACAAACCTCTTCCTTCTCCATCATTCCGGGAAATCTCAACATATACCAAAATTACACATGCAAATCTAGTCATTTTAGCAATGCAAACTGGGAGTTGGGAGGAAACAATTGCTCATGTGCCAGGAATTGCTTAGTATCTTGTTTTGGGATCCTGGAAGTCTGCAAGTCTTGACTGATCTATAAGGCAGTTCCCAAATTCTCAGCAATCATTGTTCTTAAATACTAAACATCGACACACAACATAGTTTTGCTTGACACTTCTGACCATCAGAGCTAAAACAATCAATAAACCTGTTTCTGATTTCTTCAAAATGATGTAGAAACTAAGATTTCTATGTTGCCAAACAAACTAAAACTTAGAAGCCAAAAAGAAATTCTCTTCTCAGATTCTATTTATACATTACTATATATCACTATATCCACTTGATAAAAAGCATTCACAAAAGAGACCTAAAACGATGATATTGGATCGACGATATCAGCAAGTATTGCAGGCCCAATTGGCAAAAGATATCACTATCTATCTATCTATCTATCTATCTATCTATCTATCTATCTATCTATCTATCTATCTATCTATCTATCTATCATCTCAATAGTTTCAATAAAAGATAATCATATTTAATTGTAATATTCCATGCTTAATCTATAACTATTTTTAATAAGGTTCAGGTAAGATCAGGTCTCGAGTTTAGTAGTAATTGGGAAAATAAATGTATCTTTAGAAAGAACTAATAGTTTTGTAGTAATAAAGGCAGAGAAGACTTTTTTATTTCCTACCTCTTGATTTCTAAGGATTGAAAAAGCCATAGAAATCTATGAATCAGTATACTGAGTTGTTGAAAACATTTTCCAGATACTGTATGTTTAAAGCAATTCAAAGAAAAATATCAACGTGATCTTTGAATTAGGGCAATCAGAACTAGATAGTAAAAAGACAGACAATAAAAAAAATGCAAAGAGGTAAACTGGATTTTTGTAATCTAAAATGTGGCAGCCCTCTTGAAACAAAACGCTTTACATTTCAAAAGTTCCGTATTCTGAATACTTAAGAGCTTTTTTTGCTTTCCTGTAAGTAAATTTATTGTATGGGTTACTTTCTTAGCTTGAACTTCAAATGTATTGTGGACAATTTTCTTGAACTCTTTATTTTTCATCCATATTACTTAGCCTGGTAATATAGACAGTACCTAATATTTGACAACCGTGCAGGTTTCTAACAGCAGCCTGACTGCAACTTTATCTCCTTTCTGTTAAGTATCTTGTTGCTTTTAACCTTAAATGTACTCGCAGTTCTATCATCACAGGTTCTCTGAGCCCAGCGTCTTAGCCTATTGAACCCTGAAGACTTGAATGATAGGACCTGCTGCCCAGAGGAAAATAATTATAGGGCCCTTCATTTCCTTGATGCTGCTGGATTTACTATTAAATTGCCTATGGAGGAAAATGTAGGACTTATCTCTTAAAGAAAAAAATAGAATTGCCAAAACTAAATTTAAACCCTGCTGATAGAGTGTTTATTAGGAAAAGAACTGTATAAGCAGGAGATTGAGCAAGAGTTCTACTGATAAAGAATGTTAGTGGAACTTTCAGAAGCATCTGTTATATATATATTTTCTTCTAGTAATGGTCTTCCCATCATTCATGTTTTGTTTTTCTTAAGAGCTGGGGAAAGCAGGAATTATAATTCTTAAGGCATAAAAATAGGAGCATGGTAGGAAATGATATTTGATATCACTCTTAATTGGTTGGGTTGATGGCATATTAAAATCAATCTCCTCTGTTGCATCTCTTCATCTCTTATATAAGTGTCCAATAGGTATGTGGAGGAGAGGCTCTAAGTCACTTTTTTTTTCTGTCTTATGAGATATCCCATAAGTAAAATGTTTTGCAGGTAAGCTTCAACTTGCAACCACAATTGAGCCCCAACTTTCTGTTGCTAAGTGAAATAGTTGTTAAGTGAGTTTTACCTGATTTTATGATCTTTCTTGCCACAGTTGTTAAGTGAATCACTGCAGTTGTTAAGTTAGTGTCACGGTTGTTAAGTGAGTCTGGCTTCTCTATTGATTTTGTTTGTCAAAAGGTCAGGAAAGGTGATCACATGATCTCAGAACACTGCAGCTGTCTCTAAACATGAATCAATTGCTAAAGGTCTGAATTTGGATCAGGTGACCATGGGGATGCTGCAACGGTCATAAGGATGAGATACAGTCATAAATCATTTTCTTCAGTGCTGTTGTAACTTCGAAAGGTCACTAAATGAACTGTTGTAAATATTTAATTCTTTGCATTAGCAAAATAAGAACTGTGTAATAGACAGTATTACAGTTACTTTGAACAAAAGTAAGCTACCGAATTTAATGAGAGCATTCTACCAGTATCCTTCTGGAAGACCTGTTTAGATCTAGATCTAGAAGCTTCTATCAGACAGTTTCTTTAAAGGTGCAGTACATTTCAAAACCACAGCACAGATTAAAGCAAATCAAGGTTCACAATTTCCCTTTTTGGAGAAAGATACAGCTGCAGATGCTTTTGCAAAAGTCTCATGGATCAGTTTGTTTCACTTTACTCTTGGCTGCCCAGTCTGTCTTAGGATGCCTTCATCTTGGTCAGTTTAAATCCACCCTTCTTCTTTCATAAGGTGACCAACTTTTTTACAATGAAAAGGAGGACACAAATAAATTGAAGAAGAAATATCGTAAATAAAAGAAACATTTTATTCATTGCAACAATAATACAGACAACTTGCATGTGCAAAGTTTGCCAGTCGGGTGTTTTGGCGTGCTCAGCAGCAATTCCTATTGGCTTTTGAAAGCCAGTAGTGGAAGTGGCACAGCTCATGCAAAAGTTGAAAAAAAAAACCATCAAAAAAAGGTGCCGGAACGCAGTTCTGACCATTCTATGAGGGGAAAAAAAAGCCCTGCAGATTAGTCTTCAAATATCGAAAAAGAGGACATGAAGGAGAACACTTTTTGAGGGAGGACAGAACTTACAAAAGACTGTCCTCCCTAAAGGAGGACGGTTGGTCACCTTATCTTTCAGCTCTGTAAACCACAATTCCCCTAGAAGAATTCTGTGTGTATGTGTGATTCTCTTATTAGTGAAACTTACCAGCTCTCTATTCATGTTGACTGAGCTGCCAAGCTCTCTAAATCCCTTGTAGTCTCCTAAAGTTTCACTCCCTTGTACCTTTAGGGATTGATGTCTTAGCACAATGCAAAGGATGAAAGACAAGTTCTTTTCTCCTCACTCCACAAGTGTGAAAACAGGTTGTCTTAATGTCAATGGAAGTTGTTTAACAAGTGGAGGGTTTTTTTTTTAAAAAAAGTTAACATTATTTATCCTGTGAAAAATGTCTACCAATCTTCAGTCAAGGTTTCAATTATCCTTTGTTGACATTGATGAATATGGTTTTAGAGCCTAATTGTAATACAGAGAGCCATCTCCTCTCTAATACTGCATATCCGTCTTCCAGACTGCAATTCAGCTTTAAAAACCCTTTATTAATATCAGTCAAATCTCTGATTGCTGTGGGAAGGAACAATTCAACATTTTTAAAATCAAGATTCTATCTTGTAATCACAATAGCTGGATGAAAATAGAACCAGACAAGAATGAAAACATTTCTATGAGCCACAGGATGAATTTGCTGGGCAGCTACATTTTGGACTTTCAGACTTTCTGTATAGAAAAAAATTAAGGCAGCCAGTTTAAAAATTCTTTTTTTCAATTAGTCTTTTTTATATCTAAATTAATTCTATACTTGGTCAAGTTTACTTTGGTTGTTGAACAGGAAAAAAACTTTAAAGAAAGAAAGGAAAAAGACAAATGGGAGACCTCAACCATCCCAAAGTCTTCATTTCACTCTCTTCTCCCATTAGAAGCAAACTGTATTTGTCTTCTTACAGCTCGTGTTATATTTTATATATTATGTTATCTTATTTTTTGTTATATTATTATCATCTTACTGCTTAGGAAACAAAAAGGCCATTCACTAAATTATTGCAGTTATTAATGGTTATTCTGTTAGACTTAATGTCTTCTAGTATCCACCGAGTGATGCAGAAATTTATTATTATAAACACAAAAACATGAAATCACAGCTGCCACTTTTTTACCTAGGATGTAATAATGTGTAGCATACAATACTGTATGTGTGGAATCAAGCAAAGTGGTCTTTTGTAATTGACAGATGAAAATTTTGTCAATACACAGATTTTCTAAGTGCCATCCAAGTTGTTTTAGTATGGCACCCAGTGTTCCGACAAATACTGGGACCGCTATGGCCGGTTTATGCCATAATCTTTCCACTTCATTCCAGATATTAATCTTTTCCAATTCTTTGTCTACTAATTCCTGGTATTTCTGCATCAATTAGCCACAATTTCTTATTTCCTACTATAGTTAAATTTGGTCTGGATACTTGTAGTCTTCATGGAGATAGCTCCTAATGGTTTCACCATTTGGCATTTTAATTCTATTATTATTTGTGATTTTATTCTGATTTATTCCTACTGTAGCCCATTTCTCTGTGCCAAATTCCATTGTTGTTTCTGTATTAAAAATTCTTACTGTATTTTTCAATGGCTGACTTTGATTTCTGATTTTCCATAAAGCTTTAGATCATCCATATCAAACAAATCTGAGATTCTGTTGGTATTTTTTGCTGTTTGTAATCAGTAAAAGTGGGATCATAGAAAAGATAAATAATTATAATAAGGGTTATAATAAGGATCACCATGGAAGATTCCTCTGCTATTGTTGACAAGGACATGCTTTTCATTTCCAACCACCAATTCTCTTTCACTGTTTTATTATTTTTTAATACACATGTTTTATTTATTTATTTTTTCATATCTTTTTTTTTCAATTTTTATTATTTTATTTTCATTACAATCATAAGAAAAAAAATTCAGATACATAAGAAGTTAAAATAGAACACAAATTCCACCATTGCTCACCCATTTCCCCCCAGACCGCATCCCCCTCTCATCTCTTCACTTCCCCCTTCCTTCTACCTCCTCCTCTGCTCCCCTCCCTCTCTCCTCCATCCTTCTACTTACTTATCCCTTCTCAATCGGATGCAGTCTGAGGGAAAATGCCCGAGCAATCCTCTATCACCAAAATCTGAACTATTGAAAATACTACCCATACTTTCCTCTCCCCTCTCCCCCCACCCCCTCCCCCCCCAACTTCTCAGAGCTCAATACAGGGTTACAAAAAAAAAGAAGAAAAAAAGAAAAAAAGATAACTAAACATAGTCAACTTAAATTTACTACTTATACAATAAGCGGAGTCCTAATAACCCTTAACTCTCTGCAAACTTGAATTCATAATTTAGTAAAAATCCATTATTCATAAAATAAATAAAACTTTGTTGTTCCATACTTCTTCTGAATATATTCTATCCATCTTCTCCATACAGAAACATATCTCTTTTGTGAATGGTCCTTTAAGTAACAGAAATTTTAGCCATTTCTGCTAAGTTAGAAACCTTGAACACCCATTCTTCCAAAGAAGGCAGAGAATTTTTTTCCAATACTGACCCACCAAAAGTCTTGCTGCTGTTATTAAATTCAGCATTAAAATAGTTTCTTTAACATCAAAATCCACAAAAATTCCCAAAAGAAATAATTGTGGAGTAAATTTAATTTTCCTTTTAAAAACTTTTTGAATGTTCCACCAAATCATAATCCAAAAAGCTTTAATATTTTTGCAAGTCACCAAACATGAAAATACCACATAGTTGTATCATCAAATGATTAGGAACCACTGGTGTCAATAAAACAATACACATGTTTTATTGACACCAGTGGTTCCTAATCATTTGATGATACAACTATGTGGTAATGAATCAAATATTTTTATAATTAATAGATAATTTATAATTAATCCAGACCATATGAAAATTGGGTGGGTTTTTTTGTTTTGTTTTTGAATTCCCCAGAACCATTTTATCAATCAGAAATTGATCTTTTGTACTTCTGCTTTTCTTTTTTTTATTTCTATTCTACTAGAAAGATGTTATTTTCTTCTAAATAATCTTGGAAATTGTCCACTATTATGCCCAAAACTAATTTAATTTATGGTAAATTTTAAAAAACTTAATGTCGCTTTCATGGGCTATGTATGTAATGTGTTTTTAAAATACAATGATCAATTTTTCTGCCACGTTTCATTTTAAATTTGGTACTTATTTTAAATGCTTTTTTAAAAAAACAAATCCTTATGTAGATTCATGTGGGTTTCATTTCTTTGTTGATAGCTGTACACAGAATAAAATCTCTATTTAAAAAAGTCCTAAAGCCAAAAAGCTTTAGGATATCTGTGTAAGGTGATGTTCATTCAGAGCAAGAAAATAGTACCATATGCTGATTTTTCCCTTACACTTCAATTCTTAGGTCTCAGCCCTGAGAGGAAGGTTTTGAAATAAAGTAACAGAATTCAGAAAAACAATTTACAGCTCAATGTACAGTCCTAAAATTATGCTGAAATTCATCTCCAACTTTTCTGAAAGCTATCAGGACCTCTTTGTTTTTCTACTTTTATTTTCTGGATGCTTTAGAATTCCTTAGATGGCATTTGAATTTACCTAATAAGAGAGCTAAGATGAAAGTTTTTCCTAGTCTTTCTGTTATGTTTTTCCTTTTTGCTGATCTGAAAAAGGCCAGTAGGAAGAAATGCTACATGATATACTCCCTTGGGTTTAAACTTCACATTGGAAAACTGAGAAAGTTGCATCTCACTAGAGATATGATTTTATAATTAAAAGGCCTTATAAGGTAAATGCAAAAAAACACTGCACTTTACTCATAAAAATAATATTTTTTATTTTGCTTTGCAAAAAGAATGATTTTTTTCCCTCCAAACTAAAAAAAAAATGTTAAGGAAAAACAAGTAAGGGGCAATTGGCACAGAGTTAACTCTTCAACAGTGTATAATGTTGAAGCATAAAGCATAAAGATATGACTTTCAAATTGCATAAAATAAACTCATGATGATTGACTTGTGCCAAGTTATGAAGCAGACTGCTTTGAGATCTCAGCCACCAAATCTCTGCTGATTATGGAGAGTGGCTTGCATCATTATCTCTTGCCTGGATCATGGTATTGGTCCCTTAATTACTAGAAAGAAAGGCTACTTTAAAAGGTTATTTGGATTGCTCCAACAAGAAAGTTTCTAGATTCAGAAATGCATTCATCACTATTAGATAAGTAGTAAGATTGGAAGAGAAACCTTGCATAGGCCACAATTTGACTAGGACAATATATTTCTGTTGCAATAAGGGTAGACCACCGTGCAAAGTCTGTTTCCAGTTCTGCTGACTTTAAGCAACTTGTTGCTAGATGATAAGCCTGATTTTCCACATTAGAAACTATTGTGATCACTGTAATAACAGAGTGAACACGTGTCTGAAGGCAACCATTGGCAGCCAGTTTAAAAAAATCAGGACTTTCAGACAGATGGACCTTTTAGTTCGGTCTCTAAAGACTTATTTTATCTTCTTACATGAGGATTCTTTTTTTAAATTTCTTCTCTTTAAAATATTACTGAATTGGTCTTTACAACCAGGAGAAGAACCAGAAGATAGAAAATGTCTCTAGCCACTCACTTCAGCTTATGAAACACATTCGGTAAAAAGGGTGCATTTGGTTGACATTGGGTTTAGGAAATTTTAATCTAGAAGTAATATTCATAATTGAAACAAGCAGAGCTATAGAGACAGGTTTAACACATGCACAGATTTCAATATCAATAATGCTGAAAAGTTCCTTGCTCTCCTTTCAATTACCAAGAGATTAAGAAAACCATCATTAAGCGCCAGATTTCAATTCCTTAAGGTAGATAAGATACCATCAGTTCAGCATCAGTTGTGCTGAGTCCTCAAAAAGAAGAGAATCCAGAACTAAAAGCATTAATTTTCTTTAAAGATGTCTTTGAAAGCAATGCTTTAAGCAGGAATGCCAACTCAGCTGAAAAACTGCAGCCAGACTCAATTTTAAAGGAAAATAAGAAATCAATTTCTTGTAAATTGTTGTTATTTATAGTCATTCAAAGGCTTGTGCCTCAGTCACCCTGCCATTTTTCTTTTAGATCTAATGGTCCAACCCAGTTAGATTACAGGGTTAGCTGTTAACTAACCTAGTTAGAATGCAGCTTTAAGATTTAGATACCAGTGGTAAGGGTATTAGAATCAATGTACTGAATTAGTTGAAAATCAAGTACTTACTAAACTGGCTATGGAACTGGTTTTTATTGTTTTTAACTGGTTTTTACCTATTTTAACATTCAATGGCAACAAATATTATATAGAAATATTGGGAAAGTGACTTTGGTTGTTCAATCAAATGCTTATTTCTGTAATTGGCTGATACACTATTAATTTCCACCAGATGCTGGGTTGCAACATTAAGGAAAGTGAGCAGTCATTACAAATTTTTAGCTTCTCTTTTCCTGAAATTTCTGTGTGTTGTCCTCCTCAATTTTATAACATAAATTGAGTTTTATAGGAACCCTGAATCTAGCTAAAAGTCACTTTCTGGAGATCCTTATCGAATGATAGGAGTTTGAGGGAAATTGTGTATGACTCCTTTATGTAATTCTTTACAATAAAAAATAGTGAATTTTAGTCAAGTCAAACTCTGTCTGAATTTTGTGGCCAAATGAGGCAGGGATTATAGGATATTCTACCAAATAATCTTGTTTTCCTTCCACCCCAGATTAATTTCTCCCATAACAAAACCTTTGCCTGACCAAAGGAGGTAGAGATATTAATTTCAAATTTTGATCATAATGCCATTTGAAGCCTTTTAAATTTTATTTATTTGTATTTCTTCAAAAACTAAAGAAATGTATAAAAGTTATAAAACTCAAATATTTTTGTTTTAATATTATTTCTTTTTGATTGCTATATATGTAAAATGTAATTTACCTATTTTTATTCAAGTTTAGATGAATAAACTGTGCATGCATAGAACAGCAATTTCATCCAAGGGATGCTATAATTAACATATTTGCTTTAATTGCTCCATTTCCCAAAAACTGATAGGAATGTAAATTAAAATGAATTTATGAAGAATCATTTTTATGGCATTTTAAGAAAAAAGCGTTCATATAATTAGGAAAGGATTCTAAATTAAAGTAAAAGTTATAGAGAAAGAAAAAGTTATAAAGTAAAGAAAGAAGTTTAAAAAATAAAAGAATGAAATAAAGAAATATATAAAGAAGTAATTTTTAGTTCTTATCACAGCAAGTATAAACAGATTTAGTAGCCTTTTACCCCCTACACTATAAGGATACAAAAAGATATCTCTTTTCCCCATAACCCATCCTTATCTATACACAAATCTATAAGACTTCAATGTTTCAATCCTGGTGTCAGCAAGAAGTCCATAAAGGGTTGTAACAATTTTCATATGAACATGTCTTACTTTAATCCTGCTCAAATAAAGCAATATTATATTCCTTTCTTTTACTGCTGAAAATCTTTAATTTTGAAAATCTCTTTTTCATTTTGCTTTTCTATCAATCATATCATGTATAACAGAGGCTCCCAACCTTTTCTATATCCTGTATCCCTAGAACGCTTCTGATATATTCTCGTACTCCTTACAAAAGTTCAAAATAATGGCAATGAATTATGCATATACATTATAATTTTGAAAACTCAAGTTTTTGCACCTCCTGGAATATTGTCTTGCACCCCCAGGGGGTATGAGCACCCCAGGTTGGGAATCCCTGATGTATAATATTATTTTAAGTTTGTTTCAGATCTATTCCACAGTTTCTATCATTATTCAATCTAAAAAATACCAGTTTATGATCATATTTCTATACGATAGTGGCATGGAAAAACAATATACAGTTGGCTTCAAAAAATGGCAATGTAAGCAATATCAAGGAATAGAGTTGATCATTTTTCTAAGGAGATTTTAATAAATCTGCATTCATAAATCCTTATAGATAGTTAGTCTCAGACTAACGTATGCATCAGGACTGCATAAAATAAAAAGCTAGAATATATGCATATATGCTTGAGTACTTTCCAATTGAACTTGCTTTGCACCTCCTGACCAGAATGTAACAGGCTTAAAAAGCTTAGTGACAAAACATGGCATCTTGTCTTTTCTCTAAGCCAAGGTTCATGGTTGGCTTCCATATCTCAGCTTTTTAGAACAGAGGTCCTCAACTTTTTGGGCACCAAGGACTGGTTCCATGGAGAGAGGTTTTTCCATAGACCGGAGGGGTATAGGTTTGCATGCTGCTTACATCCCATAGATGGGGCTTCACTTGTTTGTGCGGACCAGTTTCTGGCTTGCTGTGGACCAATCGCGGTCCACAGACCGGGGTTGGAAACCCCTGTTTTAGAGGACAAAGATATGCTCTCTTATTACTGGTAAATTAGAATTATCTACAATTCCAACTTTCTGAGTGGCTATATTCATATAATATGGGAAGTTGAAACTTGTTGAAGTTTTTATTTGTAATATAAAAAAAATAAAATGGAAGAAGACATACTTAAAATAGGTATTGGGACAGTTTCTGTCTTAACAGTAATCAGTAGAATGTTTATCAAAACAATGGAACATTAACATTCATTAAATTTTCATTAATTCATTAAATTTTGTTTCAAAAAATATTAAATAGTTTGAAATTTTCCAGGCATTATATTTAATATGAGACAAAATGTAATAGCTGCATATATACTTAAAATATTTTGACAGTTATCTTAAAAAAAGATAACTTGACTACCATGAAGTTTTACTTTTGGTGTAATTATTTCCATTTTTAAAATTTAATGACACTCTCCCCCCGCAAATGTTAGAATACGTAGGGTTATAAATACTGACACTCTGTATAAATCTTTGTGCAAAGAAGTACCCTTTTAATGAATAAAGATGAAGGAGAAGACCAAGAATAATGTTTAACCCATTTTATCCTCTGCTATTAATCATTGTAAAGAATAGACAGTGTACTTTAAATGGGCCATATATAAAGAATAAAATGTTTGAAGGTATTGAATTAATCTATTAGACTCCAAAAATTGATATGAAACTGAAACAATGCTTCACACCTATAAATTTTCACACCTATAAATCTAATATATTGTTTCCATATCTTGATGTGCCAATGCTAATATTTCCAAACATCATGCAGAGTCATCATGTTTATTTGAGGTAGATTAAAATTGTTGCTGCTTTAATGTTTTGAAAAGTGGTCTTTTGCTCATGTCAACATACTTTATGAAGTGCCTTTTTAAAATGGTGCTCATGATTTTACAGGCATGCATAAATTCAGGTTATATGTATGTTATCTACAGCACTATAGGACTAAGCTATTGGCAGCTAATTTATGTACAAATAAGACATAAGTCAAAATTTTAAGATGACAAAAGTAAAATTGAGAAATTGGAACAATGCTAGAAACCTAGAAAATAATACATGCAAGAAAATAATAACAGCAAGGACAAAAACGATAGGAATGAGCTAGGAAAAGCCAATCATTGTAAAATGAGAAGCCATTTGAAATGTAAACTATTGTGGAAAGGTGCTTAAATGAACACTATTTAAAAAATATGCCAACCAATAAAAGGCAAGTAAAAGGAATATATCAGAATAAGAAAATCTTAGTAGATGTAGCATGAATGAACTTGTGAATAAGACATCATGCTAAAAAGTAGACAAAGTATCACAATGGAATAAAAACTAGGAATACTGGATTGTTTTATAATGTGGGAGAAGGAAACAGCAACACTCAAGTTGGAAGAGTTCTAAAAGTAACAATTTTTAGTAAGTTGGACAAGTACAGACATAACAGCATCTTCCTACCTATAAATGTGTAGGGCAGATGCCTCCAAACTGGCAACTTTAAGACGTGGCTGGCTGGGTGGCTGGGTGGCTGAGGAATTCTGGCAATCAAAGTCCACAAATTTTAGCAAGTTTGGAAACCCCTAGGGTAGGGGGAAAAATAGATAGGTAAACAACATCTTTAAGATATGACCAACATAAGGGAATATTATATTGGGACTGCATAACAAGATCCCCCTTCTTGCTTCTGCTAAAGTCATCTAATTATGAATATGGAACAAGATTTCAATAATAAATTTATATCAAAACTGCACTGATGTTATGTAATAATTTGTATTAAACTGTCTTCCTAATACCCTATAACAATAAAATCAAGTTGTATCATATTTTAACATTTGGCTTGCACAAAATCATTTTTAACAATTCTAAAATATGGGAACAACCATATTGTGTGTAAGCAACATTAGTTATATAAAGGAGTATGTCTGCCCTAAATGCATAATACAGGAAATTGCCTGGAAAAAATGTTTCTGTTTAGGTAAATACTAACTGACCAACTTCACAAATCACAGACCAGAAGTAGAAAATTGCACGGAACTCCTTGAGCTCCAGCTTCATGAGATTGCACCAAGAAAATTTGTCTTTGCCAAATTATCAGTGGAAGTGGCAGCTGTTCATTGCTTTTGAAAATTAAGGTAGAATGGGGAGTAGGAAGCTGCTGTGGGTAAGCCATTTCCATTATCAAATCTAAACTGCCCCAAATTGCACTGCACCATTTTGACCCTGAAATTTTGAGGGTCAAAAGATTTAGGGTTATATTATGGGTTTAAAGGCTTTATGAATAGGAATGAAAGCCAAAGCATATAAAACAGCTCTAACCCAGTATTAATTTTGTCATTCTGTGAAATCATCACATTATCAGATAGCCATCTTTAGCCCTTTGAAGGTACCCAACCCTTCAAACATTGCCTATTTCTGCCAGAAAAGTATAAAAAATGTAACCTTTTTTCTTTTCCTTTATTCTGAACAGCTTCCTCAGCTTCTATCTGCATTTCATGGTTAGCTATTGTTAGTTCCAGTGGAAACATTCCCAACAATTGAAACACTCAGGATTACAGGTGGATATTCGTTGAGGCAAGAAAAAGAAGAGAAGTACTTTCATTCTTTGTTTGCTACATTTCACTTGCTGTAAACCAGCTTTTGGAGGAATCAGTTTTTTTGATCTGAAATATAGCATCTTTAACTAATCCCAATGTTACTAGCAGCACCAATTTTCTCAGCTTCAAATATTTCACTACTAAGAAATTAAAGGCTCTTACACAAGTTGACCCTTTTATAAACTTAGAGGTTATTTTAATGATCCAGTTTTATGTAACTGTACATTATGGTCCAGAAAATCTCCCTTTCAGATCCTGATTAATGCAGACTTTTTTGTTTCTTGTAACAACAGACTAAATGTATTTGTATATTAATAAGGGCATTATGAAATAAGAAGAACACCTGCATATTTACTCCTTTGCTGTCAGGCCCAAGTTCAAATGGGACACTGTGAAGTCAAATTGAATTCAGTCCTTTAGTTGCTTCCACCTATTGGACAGAATCTTGCCAAAAGCTAGAACCTTCTAACTTTCTATTCTGATAGATTCTCAGATGTGCCTACTTTGAATCTATTCCCCTATATCCCCATTCATCTTGGGACTACACAGTCTCTCAGTCTGGGACTCTTTCTGGGAAAGGTCTGTGTCACCAAAAGTCTCCACCACTGTTCCTGCAGGAGCACATTCCATCACATTTACTTTCCAGCTATATTTTTTGCAGCAATAATAGCAAAATAGCAATATGTATATTCACCACTCCTTCCTGAATTACATGTTTCTTATCATTCCATTTAGGATGAGGATATTACTGTAACAACAGATAAGAGCTGTTTAATTTAAAGATGTCATGCTAACTAATTTAATTGTGGCCGATTAGAAGGGAAAAAAATCAAAGGGTCATATTTATGATTAATAAATCTCATCTAATTATACCCTGACAGAATATGAATTATATTTTTGCAAAGCTGCAAGAATAGCCAAACTGACAGCACTAAATGGATTTCATGATAAATATTTGTAGCCATTAGGTCAAATCTAACTTATTACTGTAATAATTTTTCATTTTTTCAGAGATTTTCAAATTGTTCCAGTAATATTTTCTTGAGTCATTTGTGTATTTTAGCAAATATGATTTATGGAACAAAATTACTCTACAAGCTATAAAAAAGAATAAATATAAAAAGACATAACTTTCCATGTTATTTTATTTAAAAAGAAAATGTAAAATTTCAGGGAAGACTATTGTATACCTAGCTCAAGAATAGTCTTGGTGATTAGTAAAAATACATAGGAAGGCCATTGTAATAAACTGAAAGCCGGTTTATTAATGTTTTGACTCCAGAATATCAAGTGCCACTACTTTGAAATAAAATTACAACTTGGCCAATTTCTGAAAGCAAAGTATTTTGGCAGATAAAATGGACTTTCCAAGGTTCAAGGTACTCTATGATACTCCTTTTTAGTGCCATATATGTCTGGTCGGGATCAATAACAGCATTTGGCTGCAATAAAAGGAAAGAATTCATGTTTTGCAAATCTCAGGAATAGTTTCCTAACTATGTAGAATTGTAGCAAATTATTCTTCAATCTGAATAACTAAGAAATGCACTTTTCTAGCAAGTTTATCCTACCATAAACACGAACCTTTATTCATCCAATAGAGTTGTTTATAGTGACTATAATATAAGAACAAACTGAACATTTTTTTTAAGATATGGAAGAATTATTTTAGCAATCATTAAAAGCTTTATTGGTAATGCACCATTCCATATCATAGAAATAGTCTTGCATATTATTTAATGGTAGAAGAGTTCCTAAGTGGGAGAGCAGTATTATGTTGTTGCTGCTGCTGTTATTGTTATGATTATTGCTCTCTGTGGCTTTCTACAGCTTTGGAATGACTTCTCTGGCCTTCAATGGTTCTTCCCTGGCCAATACATTCTCAAAAATGTCACAGAATAACAGACAAATATTTTAAATTTTAAAATATAATGAAATTGATTTTTTCAGTCAGTTCAAAACAACTCAGCCATAACAACTGTTGATTAGAAAGACAAAAAAGTCTGGACGTGACAGTATCTGGAGACAGCAGAATAGAAGAGAAAGAACTGGAGAAAATAACTGAAAATAGAACTAGAATTACAAAAGAAAGCAAATATACAACTAATAGTGTTAGGCACCTTGTGTGTAATCCCAAAACAACTGGAGCACCACTTGAATACTACTGGCATTGACAAAATCACCATCAGTCAACTTTATTTGGAACAGCTTACATCCTGTGACGATATCACTAACACCATCAAACAACAATATCTGTTTATCTCAGGTCCTTCAGAAGGGATAGGTGGATAAAAATGCCAAATTCATTTTAAATATCTGGCAGACTGTGCAACCAACCATAATAATAATAGGTGAATAAAAATGCCAAATCTGGTCTAAACTTTTGGCTGACTGGACCAACCTTAATAAATAATACAAGGAGAATTCTCTCATAAGATGGTTCATTTCTCAAATTATGTTACAGAACCAGAAATATAGGCTGTTCATACATTTCCCTCAGTCATAACCAGTGGTGGGATTCAGCCAGTTCACACCAGTTTGGCAGAATCGATAGCTAATTTTTTGTTGCCCAGAATGGACTTCCGGAAGTAGCATGCACACAGAGAACCAGTTGTTCACTTATTTGAATTCCATCACTGGTCATAACTAAAAAACATTTTGCACATGAAATTTCATATGTATTCCTCAACTGCTTCAGGAAAAAAAACCTTATGTTAAAAACAAATAAAAATAGTTAAACTACTGGCTATTAGAATTCAAGGAATTTAAGTCAATCTTAATGATGGACCATATACCCTGGAACAATTTGCTTGTCTGTCACCTTCCTTATTAATTTCTGTCACCTTCCTTGTTAATTTCTGTAGGAGTTGTAAATACTATTTTATTTAAACAGATGTCTGGAGTTTGATTTTTGTGTACCCTTTGATTTCTGCACTATGTATATAAGATTTTATGGTGACCGGGACTAGCATCTTTATTGGAATTGATTTATGTCTTTGGATTGTTTGGCTTATTATATTTTTAAATCATTTTACTGCAAACAACTCAAAGTTTTAAGAGGTAAGTTATATATAAATTTGTGGGTGTCTATATATTGTCTGAAATCCCGGTACACTGCTTAGCACAAGCCACAAATCTGCATGGGTATTCAGAATCAGGGAAGCATAATTTCAGATAGATTAGATACCACCAAATAAATCTATAGTCTAAGGAAAAAAACTTTTCCTTGCTAAACTATTATATTTGGTCTCTTCAATTTAAGAACTGCCTTTATAGTCTTACATATCTGAACCTCTGTATAAATATATTTCAGCTATGAACTTTAAATGTCAGTCTAATCTTTTCATCTTTTTTCATGTCTTTCAGAGAACCCTAATTAGATTGTAGATAACTATATCAGTTGTTCCTTTTCCAAATGTTGGGAGTCCCTCAAAGTCTCTTAATTACAGTATGTCTATAAATTAGACTTTGTGTTCTATTTGCTTTTTCAATCAACTGCCAATTGGCAATCTTGGAAAAAAAGCAAACTTCTAGCATAGAACGGATCAAATAAGCATATTTTTACAATAAATTATATTCATATATACTGAAGTATTTTATTGTCATTTTAAACCCCAGTTGTCAAGATGATGTTTCAAGTTTATAGAATTAATCAATATAAACTTTATAAAGCTATATAAATCCAATATGGTATGTATAAGCCTAAATAAATTAATTTTATAAATTAGTTTTCCCAAATCTGGTTTAGTCCCTAAGATACATTAAACTGAAGAAATTCTTGGCATGAAGTTTTTCTCTTTTTTCAGCCATTCTACAAACAATTTAGAGCCCTTTAAAGTGTCACCTAGCTAGTTAAGGATACAGCTATTTGAGCAGAATGAAAACCCCCCACATCACTGAGGTTTTATTCTACTGTAAGCTATTTTAGTTAATTTATGCTTGCTCTTGCCATGTTCCCAGACTCTGTGCTCAGGAAGGAGCCACTGATGCTTCAGAAAGGATTTCTGGATGGAGACATCAGAGATGACAGAGAAGAGAAGAAAAGAATGAAAATCTTTCTTTCACTGAATTTCCTTAGATTAAGTTATCCAGATTGTTATGGAGAGCTATTTATAAAAATCTCAGTTGTTTAATTGTAAAATTAAGTTTACAGTACCTAGCTAACCTAAGTTAGCTAACTAAGGCTGTTCAAATCATATTACTGTCATGGTTCCAACTGACAAACCCAATGAAGTAAGCACAGCTGAGATTATCCAATCTCTAATGCAAAACTTTATAGAGTACATCACTTCGGCACAGATGAAAGGAAAGCTAGCTCTGACTAACTGGTGCCAAAAACAGAGTGTTAAAAGTATAGAAACTCCCCTCCCATAATAGTGCAAGGTCACATTGTCCAATTAAGCTCCAGACAGTTGTTATGAGAGAAAGTCTTCAGTTTTTGTAAACAATATTTGAGTAACCTTTGTTCTCACAGGTTGGCTTTTCGGCACCTGCAGTCCACATTTCACTCCTTCCCCCTTCTCCCCTGAATCTGTAGACAATCTAAGAAGCAATAATGGCTCAAACAGCATAAGCATTCTCCGCAACCTGACAATTACATTCCTGTTAGTGAGGAAAGTGGTAGGTGTTCAAGGAATTTCTAGATATATAGCTGTTGGTTATCTTTAAATTGGATACCTTCTTCACTGTTTACATCTGTGTTTATGTTTTGTAGATGGATATATTTAAAATGAATAAAATACTATTTAATAATTTCTCCTTTAAGAGAGCTCCCCAAATTGATGAATGTATATAATAGGAGCTCAATAAGCTTGACTAGCTTGGCTGCAGAAGACTAAATGAAATTTGACAAATTAATATAGAAAATGTTTATTCTAGTTCATTATGTCAGAATATTTACTGAAGCCCGACATGTTTTGGAATTTGAAATCTCTCTTGATGATCATGAATAAGTGGTAAGAAGAAACTTTCTCTTGTAATGAGTGAACCATGAAGTTTAATTTTACATATTCTGATGACCTTGGAGGGTTTTGATTTCAAGAATACATTGAGGTTAACTGATCCCCTTCTGCTCACTTATTGTGTTTATAGTTTCTCTTTTGTTTGCATTGTTTTAATTTGATCCGAATAAATAAGAAGAATTTTTGGATTAATAATTTTCTTTAAACTTTTCATCTCAGCTGTTCATAATGCTGAAGAGTTCACTATGCAGCTTGTCCCACTAACTGGGAAAGTAGCTATAATAGTAATTTCAATAAAAACTAATTCCCCTTGTCTACAGCCCCAGGTCCTCCTTTTCCATGTCTTTTGGGAGTGCATTGCCTTCAGACTGCATCAGGTTTTTTTTAATGCAGAGTTCATACACATTCAGTTATCCTGTGGCCAGAACAACCATTTCTGAAGAGCTGCAATGGACAGCATCACTTATCTCATTACAAATATGAATTATAAGAGCCATAGTGGCGCAGTGGTTAAAATGCAGTGTTTCAAGCTAATTCTCTTACATTGCCAGGAGTCCAGAGTACTTCAATCCTAACCAGCTCAAGGTTGAGCCAGGTTTCCATCCTTCCAAGGTCGGTAAATGAGGACACAGATTGTTGGGGGCAATATGTTGTAAACCACTTAGAGAGAGCTATAAAGCACTGTGAAGCGGTATATAGGTTTAATTGCTATTGCTAGGAATTCCAGGCATGATTTTTTGCTGGGGTTTTAATGTACCTTCCCCCTTTCGCTGTCAATTTTGTTTGCTGTGTCTTATTTCATAACAGACTAACTTCCTGTTGCTATACTTGGCTCTTTGTAGAGCAGAAATGTCCTCTGATTACCATGGTTTTTACTGTGTATTTTTACTAGAAATATTATAACACAATGATTATAACACTCATTTGTAAATAGAAGGTTGGTAATTAGAAAAGTGGTGGAAACATTTTTTAAAACACAAAAACTTTTTTTCCCTGAAACTACCTACTTTTCTTTGGTTTGTTCAAATGTTTACTTTAATAAGTTCAGAGTGTCTTTTTTTTATTTTTCCAACCACATAAAGTAGAAGAAAGGGTCAGGAAAAGAAGACATTAGAGCCCAATACAATAAAAAATCCTTTTTTATTGTATAAATGTATGCATGCATGTTCATGTTGATACTTTAACTACTGTATATATAAATTCAATTTAATTTGTATGTATGTGCATATGTATGTGTGCATATGTATGTGTGTTTGTGCATGTATCTAACATACATGCTTATATGAATAGATACAAATATCACACAGAAAGGCACAGAAGTATTTATGTATATTTGGCAGAACTTGACCACAGAAAGAAAAGGGATTAGCCAGCCACTGCTCTCCTCAAAGAGAAGTTAGGACAGCACAGGAGCAGGAATAACTTCCAATGGAAGAACATGGTAGTCTTTTAATCTGGACTGAATACTTTGCAAACTACTGCAACACGGTTTTAGTCCAGATGAGGTTTTCTTAAGGTGGCTTAGATTTAGGCAGGTATGAACATGGCACAGGAGTAACTTAATGGCTGAGTGTGGCATGCCCATAGACTACATCACTTAATCTGATTGCTTTATATTTCTTTTCTGCTTTGTCACTTTTAAACCTTAAAACAAACTTTTAAAACTACCAGAATATAAGCAGAAAATCTCCAATATCATTTAGTCTCAGTCTGTCAATATATGCATGGAAACAATGTACATTCCTGACCTGGAAGAATAGGTGCATATTTTTCTCATGGACAATTTTGTAAGTTAAAGTCCATCCTTTTGGAGGCTTTCAGTTACTGGAGATATGAACTAAAGGTGATCAGTTTTGGATGGAAAAGAGTTCTTTGTAAGCTTCCTTTTCCCCCTTCTACTTGAACATGAACAAGGAAGGAATAATCTATATTCAAACACATGAAAGAGCCAATTGACTGTTTGAATTCAGACAGCACTGAAACTCTGCATATGCAAAAACACAAATAATTTTATATTGATTGAGGTGAAATGGGTAAGGCTGCAGCTAAGATGAATTTGGGTCCTATAGAATTTACTAGAGCATGTTATCATGGTTATGCTATACCCTATTTGTTTCAGCTAGAAATAACTTCAGCTTTACAGCATTGATCCTGAATCAGACTGAAAAGCTATTCAGTGTAAAAAAAGAAAGTTGTTCTTAAGAAGATTTAAAATGTCACAAAAAATCCCTTTCTAAATAATAGAAGTGTTAACATCTGTGTAGCCATCTCAGTCCAATCTATGACTGATATCATGACATCAGTTTTTTGCAGCTAGCAGCTGGAAGATATTTATATCACCTACACACTGCAAGGGTGACATCCACAAGATAATTTCTTTATGGATTGTGTCATCTTCCTGTTGCTATACTTGACTTTTTAACACATGACCATAGACACAATATCGTATTGTGCTGAAAGCAAAACAATAAATTGAAGATCATCATGCTAAAAAAATTGCTCTCATTGATTTCATAGATGTACTGTATTCTGAAACATTAATGCACAACCTTTGCAACCAAAGGGGCACATAGAACATAGAATAACAGACCTTGGAGATCTTCTAGTCCAATCCCCTACTTGAACAGGAGGTCCTTTACCATGGCTGTCCAGTCTCTTCTCAAAAGATTTCAGCACCCACAACTTCTGAAGGCAAGCCATTCCACTGATTAATTATTCTCATTGTTAGGAAGTCCTCCTTAGTTTTAGATTGCTTCTCTCCTTGTTTAGTTTCCATTCATTGTTTCTTGTCTTGCTTTCTGGGGCTTTCAAAAAAAAAAAAAATGGTTGACTCCCTCTTCTTTGTGACAGCCCCTCAAATTGTTCCAATATCATGTCTCACCTAGTCCTTCTTTTCACTAGACTAGATATTCCAAATTCCTGCACCGGTAATAATAATAATAATAATAATAATAATAATAATAATAATAATAATAATAACAACTCAATAGGTAGACAAAATGCCAAATCCAGTCTGAACATCTGGCTGACTGTGCGATGATCCGTAATAATAATAATAATAATAATAATAATAATAATAATAATAATAATAATACTAGTAGTAGTAGTAGTAGTAGTAGTAGTAGTAGTAGTAAAGTTGGAAGGGACCTTGGAGGTCATCTAGTCCAACCCTTGCTCAGGCAGGAAACCGTATACCATTTCGGACAAATGGCTGTCCAGTCTCTTCTTAAAAAACTCCAGTGTTGTAGCATTCACCGCTTCTGGAGGCAGGTTGTTCCGCTGGTTAATTGTTTTAACTGTCAGGAAGTGTCTCCTTAGTTCTAGGTTGCTTCTCTCCTTCTTTAGTTTCCACCCGTTGCTTCTTGTCCTGCCTTCAGGTGCCTTGGAAAATAGCTTGACACCCTCTTCTTTGTGGCAGCCCCTGAGATATTGGAACACTGTTATCATGTCCCCCCTCGTCCTTCTCTTCATTAAACTAGACATACCCAATTCCAGCAGCCGTTCCTTATATGTTTTAGCCTCCAATCCCCTAATCATCTTTGTTGCTTTTCTCTGTACTCTTTCTAGAGTCTCAACATCTTTTTTACATCACGGTGACCAAAACTGGATGCAGTATTCCAAGTGTGGCCTTACCAAGGCATTGTAAAGTGGTATTAATACTTCAAGTGATCTTGATTCTCTCTCTCTGTTAATGCAGCCTAGCACTGTGTTGGCCTTTTTGGCAGCTGCAGCACACTGCTGGCTCATATTTAGGTGATTGTCCACTAGGACTCTCATAATTACTACTATTGAGCAAGGTACCCTCTATCTGTGCATTTGGTTTTTCTTGCCTAAATGTAGAACCTTACTTTTTTCACCATTGAATTTCATTTTGTTAGTTAGTGCCCAGTGTTCAAGTCTGTCCAGATCCTTCTGTATCTTAAGCCTGTCTTCTGGAGTGTTGGCTATTCCTGCCAGCTTGGTGTCGTCTGCAAATTTGATGAGTTCCCTATCTATCCCCTCATCCAAATTGTTGATAAAGATGTTGAAGAGCACTGGGCTCAGTTACTGGCATTGAGCCAAGTTTCACCTATCTGTACCTGTACAATTGGTTTTTCTAGCTAAGTGTAAAACATTTACTAAGTATCAAACATTAAAATTCTCATTAAAAGATCAGGACTAAAATAAATATTTTTATTTAATTAATATTTCATTATATTAGTCAGAATAGCTAGTAGTCAAAAATTTAATTATTTTTTCCTTCTGTCACATCAAACCTTTCTTGAGTAAGATCACACTCGAGGCTTCAAGTTCTGGGCTGTGTCTACTGATATGTATACCTATTTAAAAATGCTTATAAAATGACCACTGATGCCAAATTACTACACAAATTTTGTGTAGGCTTTGAGCACATAGTATGTACTTGAGAATTAGTGCTGCTATATGCCTCTTTACTTGATGAAGATTTGTTATCATGTTTGCTATCAATCTTTTCTGATATATTGGAGAATTGAGATCATTTTCAGATTACTGAAATTAATTTAGAATAGGAAATTGGTTCCCTCCTTTTATTCACATAAGTGGATGTTCTGTATGTTACAGATACTGCAAATACCTTTAGTAGATGTTTGATTAGAGAAAGATACATTAGCAGTTTTACTTACTTTAGCAGCAATTAGTCATCTGGCAGTGTACTTTCTCATTGTGAATCCAGTACTTTTTAAAAGAAATAAATCCGGGAGTCTCAAGAAATAAAAGGAATAGAGATTAACAAAAAAGAATATAAGCTAAGAGCTTTTGCAGATGACTTGGTTGTTACTTTGTCTCAACCTACTTATTTGGTAGTAAAATTACTACAATTGATTCATCAATATGGGTGTGTTTCGGATTTTAAAATCAATAACAATAAGACTAAAATACTACCTAAAAATATGACTAATTGTGATAAACAGATCTTGGTTAACTTAACAGACTTTGAAGTTGTTGATAAGGTAAAATATTTGGGGGTCATACTATCTGCTTCTAATGTAAAATTGTATAAAAACAATTATGAAAAGTTGTGGATTGGAGTACAGAAGGATTTAAAGAATTGGGATAACTTACAGCTATCTTTTATGGGTAGAATTGCAGTTATTAAAATGAATGTCCTACCAAAATTTCTTTTTTTGTTTCAAATGTTACCTATCTTAAAGAATGAACTTAATTTAAATGAATGGCAGAAAGGTCTTAATAAATTTATTTGGGCAGGGAAAAAACCAAGGGTAAAACTTAAAATTATGCAAGATTTTCGTGAGAGAGGTGGACTCAAGGTACCGAATTTGAAACTATATTATGACGCTGTGGTCCTAACATTGATTAGCGATTGGACGAATTTAACAAATGTAGAAATACTTCATTTGGAGGGTTGAGATTTACTTTTTGGATGGCATGCCTATTTAATTTTTAATAAAAAAGTGGATCGGGTTTTTAAATCTCATATTATAAGGATTTCTTTGCTTAGGATGTGGAGGAAATATTATAAAAGTGATTTTAAAATACCATTATGGGCTATACCTTGGCATGCGATAGAGGGGATAAAGAGAGGAGTTAAGATGGATACGGTTTCTTATACACAACTACTTAGATGGGATGGTCAAAATTGGCAGTTAAAATCTTTGGAAGACTTAGTACATGCAAACATTACTTACTCATGGTTTCAATATAGACAAATAGTGGATAGATGGAAGACGGATCGTAATATGGGTTGGCTTAGAGAAGATGAAAATCTTTTTAAACAAGTAAGGGATCAAAGACCAACTCATATTAAGAGGGTTTATGGGGTTTTAGTTGAAATGGATTCAGAATCTGAATTAATCAAAGATTGTATGATTAAATGGGCACAAAATATTGGTGAACCAATCCCATTGGATACCTGGGAACTTATCTGGGTGAGGAATGTTAAATTTACACAAGCGCAGAATTTAAGAGAGAATTTTTACAAAATGTTTTATAGATGGCACCTTGATCCACAAAAAATGTCTATTATGTACCCTGATCTACAGCCTAAATGTTGGAGATGTGGTTGTTTGGACGCTACTTATTACCATATTTGGTGGTCGTGTAAAAATATAAAAGCTTTTTGGATTAAGATATGGTGGAATATTCAAAGAATCTTTAGAAGGAGGGTTAAATTTACCCCACAATTATTTTTATTAGGTATTGTTACTGATTGTGATGCTAAGGAAGTTATATTGATGTTAAATTTGATTACAGCCGCAAGGCTGTTAGTAGGACAATATTGGAAGAAGGAATCTTTGCCTACTTTACAAGAGTGGTTTTATAAAGTTTCTTACTTGGCGGAAATGGCAAAGATTTCGGCTTTCTTAAAGGAGCAATCTCAAGAGAAATTTTTTGTTATATGGGAAAAATGGATAAATTTTATACAATATAATTTGGATATGGAAAAATATCATTTAGCTTTTTCATAGTTTGTATAGATTGTTTTCTCTTTTCTTTTTCCGTCTTTTGTTTTCTTCTTTTTTTTCTTTTATTTTTTATCTTTCTTTCTTTTTCTTTTTCTTTCTCTCTCTCTTTCCTCTCTTTTTTATTTCTTTGTTAAGTACTTCTTTAAGTATTTCTTTTTTTAATGTTCATGTTATGTATATTTTATTATTAATTATTTTATAAGTTGTAAAAGGTTTTTTAAAATTTTAAATAAGCCTATATTCAGTTCTGGGAAGTTTGGGGAGGGGGGAGGGGGGTGGGTTTGGGAGGGATTGGGTGAGGGTTGATTTGTAAAACTTTTAAAAAATTTTCAATAAAAAAAAAAGAAATAAATCTTCCCTTTTTAATCAGTCGTCAGGGGATTTTGCTGTCATCAGCCATGAATAAAGTATTTATGTGCTTCAGAGCTGCCTTTTCACTTTGTAACTGAAAATAATGGAATACCATAACATCCTTGAAGAATTAAGTGTAAGAGCTTATTATTGCAATTAAAAAATTCTGCCAAAATATCTGAACAAAGATAATATAGCATAGACTAAAACATACTGCATACTGTAAACATGATTATTGGAACCAATTTGGCTTGTTTTTGTATTGTCCATTCTTATGGGCATCGGTGATGCAATGATCCTAAACTGCATCCCTAACTCTATCTCTACCTATAATTCAAAAAGAAAAGAAAAACAAGTATACAAGAGGCAATCACACACTGAGTATTACTTCAGCCCAGAACCAGCTCTCAAAATTGCCTTTGATAAGTTCTAACTCAGTGGCTGTGCTAAAAGCTTGCAAATCAGATCTATCTATGTCTAAAGCGCTCACCTACATTTTTTACTGGAGAAAGAATAGACAACAGTGAAATAGCCAAATGACAGGAATGGCAATGTCCTTCTCTTTCCTAAGGGAGCTGAGTTTTTTTTTTTTAATGCTATGTTTTAGTGTTCAAGGCAAACACCAGCCTTTGAAAATTATTGCTGTGGCAAGGTGAGAACCGAAGTACAAGGGAAAATGAGTGATGGAAGTGAAGGACTGTTTCTTCCTCTTTCTGTTCTGTTCTCTTCTTGCCCTGAGATTGCATGACACCCTGACTTTAGCTTCTGATTTAGCTTCCTGACAGAGATGTGCACCTGTCGTGCATCCTGTTCTTTGTAATAACTAGATGATCAGAGGATGCAAAGGTCAATGGCATTAGTCTGGTGATGTTATTCAATTATATAATTCCTAATTCTTCAGTCCCAGCAAGTCAGTAGAATCCTCCTGCCAGAGAGGATGGTACTGCACTGTAATTCAACAACATAAAGGTGCAGTATTTGGTGGTTATGTATTTATTTATTTATTTTTATAAAGGATGATATATTTCTGAAAAAGTATATCTGGAGCTTGAGGTACTTCTTGGTTTGTTAGAACTTTCACAAGAGGTTGCTCTGGCCAGCAATCCCTGTTTTCAATTTCACTTGTCTGTACCTACTGTAATTTTTTTGTGCAATTCACATGAAAAAAGAAAATAATACTATAATATGCCACCATCAGAGCTTAAAGCTGGTCTTCTTGGAGCCAAATTGCTTTTACATTTACATTTTTTTTTTCATTTTACAGAGGCTGCAGTTTTCTATTTAGAAGACTCAATTAGCTGCTGATAACCTCGTGAAATTCCTATTAAGTTATCTTGTCATCAGAATGTTCTTGTCCATTTGCATTTGGTACACAGGGAAAAAAACCTGTTATTTCTTCTTTAGTCAAAGACAGATGGTTGTGTGCCAGCATTCTAGATAATTAAAATAAAGTCTATTTTGTAACATAGCTGAACTCTTAGTTTCTGAGCCATATTCTACAGCACACAACCTGCCATTTCTCTTCTTAGTATAAAAATTAGTTAGCTATGTTTTGGAAATAAACTACACGCACTCTCTATTGATCCGTCCATATGCTTAGGAAGAATGATAAATGAATGCATATATAAACATTTGGTATCTAGAATTGCTATATGCCATGGTTATTAATTCAACCGTACCTAATGATCCTATAATGTATAGGTTTTCTTAAATGGAATGTGATGCACCAATATTTGAAGACAATGACAGGCTTCTTATTCATTAATATCATGATCATAATCTGGAATGCTAAATCAGCAATTGAAGTACTGGAAGAATTCTTGAGGAATTGCCTAGTGTTATTTGAATAGAGGGAAACCAATCAACATAAAAACTAACAAGAAATCAAATAAAAAATAAGTGTTCTTGACATGTCACCAGATGCAGAGGCACATTTTAGGTACCCCTAATGGTCTATCTCCCATGGCAATGTTTAAAATTGATACTGAAATGTAAAAAAATGAATGAATTTGTTTCATTTTTAATTTAAAAATAAATATCTTCATTATTCAAAAGCATAATGTAACACCCATATAATCAATGTGAATCTTGATGTTATTTTTCATCTAATTAATTTGTGTGTGTATTACAATATTCATAAAACACAGGTAAGATAAGATAAGATAAGATAAGATAAGATAACCTTCTTCAAAAATGAAATTTAGTTTCCTGTTCTCAAAGTGAACACATACATGACACACACCTAAACATACTATATATAACACATACATACTATATACAACATATGTATAGACCTACATCCTACATATACATAACATATGAATATTAAACACTGTCCAGGTTGAAAATATAACAGAAGGAGGAAGCTTGAGAGTTCACAAGGTTTATACTATATGGAATGAAATTGTGGCTGAATCTGGATGTTCTGCTTCGGATATCACAGAGTCTCCTCCCAGAAGGTAACAAGGAAAACAGGTTGTGAAGAGAATATGTAGTGTCCCAGACAATTTTACGGACCCTGCTCAAGCAACACTTCGGTGCTATGTCCTGGATGGGAGGGAGGAAAGTGCCAATGACCTTGTCAGTCATCCTCACCACTCTCTGCACCACCTTCCTATCTAAAGCAGTGATGCTTCCAAATTAGACTGTGATGCTGTATGACATGATGCTCTTGATCACCCCCCTGTAGAAAGTGATAAGGATAGAGGAAAGAAGATGTGCTTTCCTCATGCGACGGAGAAAATGCAGACGCTGCTGTGTCCGCTTCACCAGTGTCTCGCTGTTGAGCGACCAAGCTAGCCTACTTATTAACTGCACACCCAGGAATTTGTTGCCGGTAACCATTTCCACAAGTGAATCATTAATGCACAGAGAAGTGTGGCTGTGCCTGCCTTTTCTGAAATTAACAATGATCTCTTTGATTTTTCTGGTATTTAAAACTAGGCTGTTCTCCTTATACCAGTTCACCAATCTCTCAACCTCCTTGCGGTAAGCACCCTCACTGTCATCATGAATAAGGCCCACTACTGTTGAATGATCTGCAAACTTCACAGTATGGTTAGTGGCAAACCTAGCACAACAGTCATGGGTCAACAGGGTGAACAGCAGCGGACTTAGGACGCAGTCCTGAGGAGAACCTGTGCTCAAGCAAGTGGTGTTAGAAGTATTTGTTGCAACTCGCACATATTGGGGCCTGTTGGTAAGAAAATCAAGAATCCAGTTGCACAAAGAAGTGTTTAAGGCTAAAAGACCCAGTTTGTCTACTAGATGCTGAGCAATGATTATGTAAAATGCTGAACTGAAATTGACAAACAACAAACACACATGAGTATTTCTTTCCTCTAAGTGCTTCAAGCTCAGATGGAGAACGGAAGAAATAGCATCCTCCGTAGATCGATTGGGTCAGTAAGCAAACTGAAACGGGTCAAATGCTGGCAGGAGGCTAGATACAATAATGTCCTTTGTCAGCTTCTCAAAGCAGATCATTATAGTATTGCTTCTCTTGCAATACTTCACTTCCAGAATATATATATTGAGAAGAAAACTGACTTTGGCCGCCAAACATAAGGAAGCATTAGGTAAGGGAACCTGATTTTTACAGATATTTTTGCACTGTTCCAGACCCTTAAGCTTCTTGAAGTTGAGCGTCAACTTTGACAGAGCTATATTTTGCACAAGACTATCTAACTATCTGTGCAATGGTATTGAAGCAGCAACCTTCCTTATAACTTTTTTGTTGCTATCTCCATTTGAGATACATATAAGGAAATATTGATCAAGTATTTACCCACTGAAACAATGTTGCTATCAATTAACACTGAAAAGTGAATTAAATCAGACAAAATGTGATAGCTTTGTGCTATTTCAACAAATTTGTAGACTATTACATTAAAATTTAGATGGTAGATTTGTTACAATATTATTGGTGAACCATCTTAAACATTGATTCAAATCCCAGGTTCATCCATCTTCTCACTGTAAAGGAAGCAGAAAGCACTGTTAGTTGATTCTTGGAAATTCTAGAGTAAATTACTGACTGTGCATTTTGAAATAAAAATAGTAAGCACTGATTGATTGACATGCTCTATGCTCAATTATTGGCTGGCTTGGATCAAGCAATAATTAGATGAAAGTGCTCTTTGCAAGCTCTAGACTTTCAAGTATATAGACAAAATTGTTCTGAAAGTACCTGAAATTTGCAGCTAGGAAAGACAATGTGAAAAAAATGGCCCACTTGTTTAATGTCATCATTTTCTCCCTTCTAATGTCTCTATAATATTAAATATTAGCAAGAATTTGTTTCTAAGCAAGGCTGTATGAATGTCAGCAACCTATTTAAATTTTGCCTTTTTGTAGTAGAAAGTCTGTTATAAACGCAAATGGGTATCTTAATTTTCAAAATGAAATTTATTATGTAAAATAGAAACACAGGATAAATTTCACTGTGTCTTACTATTCTTACAGTAATGAAATTTCTCTTATTTGTTGAAATCACCCCCAAAAACTTTATATAGGAAAAAAACTGTACCTTAAATTTCAGTGAATCTAAGCCAAGTCTCTGACAAATGACATGAACAAAAAAAAGCTATATTCCTTTCAGATAAATAATGTAGTAACATGAATATTTGGATCCCGTTGCATTTCAGTCCATAACTGAATATGAATTTAGCACAAAACAATTCAGTGCACAGATTTCCTTTACTGAAGAAATAATACGACATTAATTATTTCATTTATATAATATTAATTCAGGAAACACAGACTGTTCTTCTTGGCCCAAAATAGTTAAACTTTATTCTTATTAGTATCTGAATTTATTTATCTAAATGAAGTAGAGCAGAGGGAAGTTTCCATGGTAACTAAAGAAGTTGGGGACAATTTTATTTCTTCTTAATTGCTGTATATTTGTATACAAACAATGTAACCATATCTTTTCATTTCAGTCAAAGATTTTGAAGTTGCAAGAATAAACTTGACTTTGAATCTTTTATTAAAAAAGAATTTAACCATTAGAGAAGAATATCAGAGAAAAAAGAGATCGCTGTAAAACTTCACAAAAGGAAGCATCTTTTAAGACATAAAAACATTTTCTAATTGGAAATGCTGTGCTAGTATATCACATGTTAATTATTCTATCAGTTGTATCCCAGAAATGCAATCCTGGAATTTTCATCATTGAAAAACAATACCAAACTCAGAAACCACTTTCTGCATTATGGGATGGTTTATTTCTGATTTTCTGGTCAACCAGTATGTATGTATGTATGTATGTATGCATGTATGTATGTATGTATGTATGTATGTATACATATGCATGTGTGTGTGTGTATGTGTGTGTATTTATAGAGGATGACAAAGGCAATAAAATTATTCTCATTACTTCAAAGTAGAGAACGATAAAAATTCACAAAAACTGAGATTATATAAGGTTGTTTTTTTAATATTTGAGTGAAAAATATGATTTGCTGAAGCTTATATAAAGTTGTTATTACACTTATTACTTTGACCATTGTTTCAAATTGGTACGGACAGTTATAGCTCAGAATCGGTCACCCTGTCATTAAAAAAAAAAAAACCAGTATGGGGTATCCTTAAAACAAAGATGTGAAAACCATAGAAATTCTCATGAAATGGTACTCAAACACCAAAGCCTCAAACCCACATGTTTTTCTTTATTTATCCCTGCCCAGATTACATGTGTGCTTGCTTGATAAATTGAGGGATGAACTATAAAGCCTTGTAGCAATCTGGTTGATGGTACTGGTACCAAAGAAGTAAGATTCTCTAGGTTTGAAGAGAAACCAAGAACTAGAGAAGTTGCCAGCTCACTTGAATCAGAATCAGCTAAGAGCATGAGAACAGTGACTGTTGATGGGAAATCAACAAAAAAGTGAGGTACTAGGGAAAGTGTGATGAGGTTCCATAATTGCTTTTCTGTAAAATTGGTTCTTGGTCTCTTTTTTTTTCTGATGGTAGGCACTTTTGACATAAGATCCTTGTGTATATGTGTGTGCATGTTTTATATACACATGCCCATATTTACACATCCCTTGAATCTAGTGAATGCAAACTAAGATGGATTTGTTGAGTTTTAAAATATTACTTAAAATGTTAGGCATTTTTTTCTTTCAAAAATGAAAAAAAGATTTTTTAAACAGGTTGATCAATAGTAAGTTATGTTTCGGCCCCAGCCAGGTTTTGTTCATAATGTTACACCCAACCTTTGGCTTAAGCCCTAAGCATAGTTTCAGTTCAGGTTCCTAATATTTAATTTAGAACTATCCCTTTAGGATTGAGAAACAGATGGGATGCATACGATTGTGAGAAAAAAATACATAAACAGAAATAAAACAAATGAACAAAACATGTCCTGTTTCTGATTATTATACATGTGGGCTGATGTGTGGTTAGGTTCAGCAGTGACAAAATTTGTACTATATATAATGATGTGGCTTTTAATAGTGCTTCTTACAGGAATATTTTATTATGTAATGTTCATTTATCTGATTATTTCATCATTGTTTTGATCCTGTTTATGCATAGTTGGATCAAAAGTCATTCAATGTCAGTTAATGATTGGAACAGTATATAGATCTGTAAAATCTTTCTTTTCTTCCTTCCTTTTCCTCTTCTTCTTCCTCTTTCCCCTGGCATCATCAGGTTTTGGCCTAAATGTTTAGCTAACAGATATATTTAGCACAGATAAAGTACTATAATACATAAATGCAAAACTAAATAATGATAATTTTGGAATCCAAGTAAAATAATAAAAATTATATTAAGGCACCAAAAGCCTATTTTTCAAATGTTACTTGTGATACATTTATTAAAAAAAACACAACACATTATTTTTATAAATAAACCTACTGGTTTTAATTAAATGATCAAATACTTTTAAAATGTGATGAAAATGTTCTAAAACACTTATAACAGTTTTTTGACTTCTCCAGAAAATTGCAGATTTGCTAGAAGCTTTAGATTTCTTTTACTTTATATCTTTCTAGAAGGGGGGGGAGGAATCTCAAGGCTTAGTCCATGTCACCATGCTAATTTATGCAAATAAAAAACAACTGGTGGTATTAGACAAGCAGCATCAAATATTGGCATTTTATTTTTTTAAAGCCCTCTAGGCACAGATTAAAAAAAACTGGCTTCTAGTTTTAATCTGTCACACAAACAAAAACCCAAGCGAGACCTCATTTCCTGATGTTTGAAATAGCCAATTATAGCAATTATAATCAATTCAAGATTGGCAGGCTTCCAAGAAGTTGCTGTCATATCAACTAGAACTATTTTTTTTTAAATTAGAAAAAATGTCACAGAAAATATTGAGCCAAATAATTAACTTATTCTTCTTGTTGTCAACTTTCAGAAAGACTTCAGCATATAGATACCATAACTTTGAGGTATAACTTGTTTTGTGCAGATGATCTATACTGATGACAACATGCTGTATATGCATTTTCTGTAATGCTGGATTTTTATGTCTAAATAGCACCAGGTTTCAATATTTCTTTTGCAGGAAGATAATATTCTTTTAATGTTTATTGAATTTGGACAGAATTTCTTATTATTTTATTTTCTGTTGAATTTAATCATTGATTAATTGGCACTAGAGTTTAAATAAGTTGAAATGCGATACGTAAACATATCTGTCTCTGAGGATAATCTGTATTTCAGAATCTGAATAATTTGTGGTTTAATAGTTCTGTTCCACTTATATGCTTCCAAAATCCTAGATTAAACAAGAGTTCATAGTCCCAATGAAGGGACAAAATTAATAAGTAGTAGTTCTGTAATAGAAGATGACGTCATTTTCGTCCTCAGTATGTAATTTTAGTTCACGTAATACATTTTCTTGTAAACCTGAGAACAAATACCCAAGTGCAATATCTTCAATGAGAATTATTTCATTTCAAACAGATAGGCCTGAAGCAAACTAGATTGTTTACTAAGGAAAGTTTTTTAATTTTGAGACTTGATCTAGTAAATAAGAAAGCAGTCCAATTTGACTGAGATCATTTTCAAGTAGACCCATATTGATTCAAGATTAAGCCAAAATAAGGTTCAGGGGTCCTTGGCTTTGTTAAGGCTGTGCTTTCTTTATAGAGCTAAAAGACCTGATATGTTTAATATTGGCATGAAAATAAACCAATCAGATTGTCAGATTCTATATACATAATATCATCCAGTTAATAACAGGTAAAAAGACAGTGATAATAGAAAGTCTGATGCCAGTGTAATGGGGCTTTCATTGGCTTCAAAGAAATCCATAGGGAGATCATCATTCTATTTTTTTGTTTAATATATTGTATGATGACATCATATCACATGATGAAATCAATGAATGTTCTTTTCCTGCTTTGTCATTACTGTTTTGGAGTGTGTGGAAAGACATGTTTTAACCACTCCACAACTAATAAGAAGTCTGCACATTCACATTGCTAGTGAAAGGAAAATGATGTTGCTTACACTCTTTATTCCCATCCAGAATACTTGATGAGGTTTTTTTTTTACATTTGACACAGTTTTACTTCCTGTCCCAGCTACTACCAATTGCTTTCATTATTTTAACTGAGATAGAGATTAATGCTTGAAGAGGTATAAATAATTTAAAGATGTAGAATAAAGTTATGTTCATACTGAATTTTTTTATAGTTCTTTATAGAGTTTAAGGTTCCATCCATTGATTATGAACAAGGCTCAAGGCTTTTTTTTTAAAAAAAATATGTTTTTAAAATTGAAGTTCTATTCCTAGGTGATGGCTTATACCACAGAAGACAGTGATCAAGTGTCTTACCAGAGCCAGATGTTGTGATCTGAAGCAATGGGATCCTTGGTGCTCTCTGAGCTTAATGGTTTTCTTGGAGATGTTTCATTACCAAACTAAGTGAATCATTAGTATTTCCTTTAAAACTCATGCAAAGTTTATTAAAGTTATTTGGATTAGTTTCATGTTTTAAATAAGTTGTGGGCCTTTTTGCTTATTTAATAAAATGCAAGCTTAACTTTGTCATGAATAAGAGAATGATTGAATGTTTGTATCTGCGTATGACTGCATGCAGCAATTTGGTACCATTTCTCATCCATATTAAATACTTTAGTGAATGTCAGGAACTAATTTGCTTTTCTCTCTGTAGCATTTAAGATAACATTGCAAGAATAATAGAATTATCTTAAGTAATTATTTCAATAATACCTTTTACATTTTCATGTAGATTTACTAGAAAGTTCAATATGACACAGTTACAATCAATAAGACTACATAATACACATGAACATAGTTAGTTTACTAAGTAAAAGAATGCTAACTTCAGAATCACATCTTTTCATTTTTAATGCACTGCTATTCAGAGTGTATAAATATGCACTTAATTTTTGCTCAGTATTTTATGCAGAATATATGTTTACTAAGTAGAAGAATTGTTTTTAAAAATGTAATTATCTAAGGATTCTTCAGTATAATGCCTACTTAAAATTTTAAAGTTCTGCACAATGGCAGACTTGAATTACAAATCTTATTTGTATACAGGGTTGTTAAATTCTTCCTAGGAGATGTCAATTTCCTTGTTTCATGTTAATTACTTCTAAGACAAAGCAAGCAATGCTTATACAATACAAAAGTCATTCTTTGGTTTCCAGAGATGATGATGGATGGATGGAAGAAAGGGGTGGAGAAAACATAGGTTATTTTAAAAATGAGAAAATCCAAGAAAACAAGTAGCCGTATTGCAAGATAAAAATAAATAAAATAAAAAATTGAAAGATTTAGAGTTGTAATATGGAAGAACATCATATATTATGTAATAATTTGCCTAAGAAAAGCTAATTGATTCCATCTTTATATAAAAAAAACCCATACAATGTATAATGAAAGTTATTGGGTACCTGCTCAGTTTTAGCTATGAAGCAATGCATTGCAATTCCATTTACTTTTCAATCTTAACTATAGAAGATTGATCAGTAGTCATTTTATTAGAATTATAAAGCATATGATAAAAATATATGATTACTTTTAAGCCATGAATATTTCTTCCCATACTTTGTATTTCTTCTAGAAGAAAGACACACTGATTGAAGACTGATCTTTTATTAGACTTAATGGAAATGGGTAGGGAACTATTGCATTGTTGAATAATTTTCCCCATTAAACTTAGTTCCTATCAAGCAGCAGTAGAAGAGATATTGATGGACTTGACCAGGAAGAAAGCCATCGCTGTTTTATTGTATCTGTATCATCAAGATAATATTTTTCATGCTGTTCTTGCCTGAAGCACATAACTTTCCCTCTGCTTATTTAGGCTGACAGATTTCCTTGAACAGAAATATTTTTGCCTTCCACACTTTATTGTCCTACCCGTTCCAAATATGCCACTGTACAGCATTAAATATGCAACTACTTGCAAAATTATGGCAGACTGAGCAACCTCTTAAGAAATGTTGATGCAGGAATGGAAAACTTTTTCCAAAATTATTAAACTCAAAAGTGTGGATTGGGATGAAGATAGAAATATATGAACCAGAGTTATAAGGGAATGAGGAGATCTTCTCATTTTGTCACTCATTTCACTTATTTTAATAGGATTAAGTTATATTAAGATAGCTAGTTTGGTGTAGTGATTAAGGCACCAGGCTAGAAACCAGGAAGTCAGGAGTTCTAGTCCCACCTTAGGCAAAAAAACAGCTGGAAGAAAAATATAAGGAAAAACCACTTCCAAAAATCTTGCCAAGAATAAAACTTGATTCAAAGGCACCATAAGCCCATCTTTCCTCTGATAAACTTGCAAATTAAGACTTTACAACTGAAAATGGTTATAGATAGATAGATAGATAGATAGATAGACTTTATTGTCATTTTTTACTGTGGGCACATTGGCACACATTAAAAATGAAATTTTGTCGCTTGTTCTCAAAAGTGTACATATACATAACATATATTTAACATGCTATATACAACATATGTATAAACCTACCCCTACATGTAAATAACATATAAATATTAATCACTGTCCATCATAATTCTTTTATTTCTAGCATTTATAACATATGCATTAAAAAATCTTTATCAAAGCTGTTGTACATTATTTGGATATTAAAAGCAAGAGGTTCACTTGCTTTTATTTTGCAGAGCACTCCTATTAAGCTAAAGAAGGAAAGGAGACTTTTTCCTCTCTCAAAAGAAAAACCATGGCATAAAGCAAAATGTCAGTAAAATATTCATCAAATAGTACTGAAATTCACAAAGAGGTTTGCCTCTGGTCATTCGTATTTATATCAAAGCTACTTTCTTTCTGCTAAGGTATTGAAACTTTATTTCAGTTCCCTTCATATCTGATCTAATAAAAGATATTTTCACAGAGAAAGAAATTGCTGGATCATTTAATTAACAAGTTAAAATATAGCATATTGTTTCTCAAAACTAGAAATTGGCTATTCTCTATATTCCCTTTCCCCTCATTTCTCGGAAAAAATATGTATTATATATGGTACCTTACACTGAGAAAGCTGCACTGGAACAACATCCTACTTTTGCACCCAAGGTAAAATTGTAATTTTTTTATTTGTATCGAAAAAATGTGGGAATAAAAGTAAAAGAGTTTATGGTCCTCATCTGCTATTACCTTGATTTATTTTTAAACAGTTTTTCCCAAAATTGCTAATTGCCTGAATGATAATTTAGACAGTTATAGCCGGAAATCCTACTTGGCACAACAGTCTAATGAAAGCATCATTGTCACAGGTAATTCTGTTGTTGACAGTATGCTGGGTCCCATGCACCTTCTTCTTTGTTTTAGCACTGGTTAGGTCACTGGTAGCTACTGGCTCTTTATCATCAACCTTTTCACTAAAGGTTAGGAAATGAATCACAGATACTGATTTAGGTCAAAGATGGTTTGGCCACAAATACATTAGCAATTATTAACATATAAAGTGTTTGCCTTGGTTTCAATTTGAAGTAGAATAAACACTGGATTGATCCAGAGAAGACCCTGACAGTCAGTAGAGACAATAGCATTTTGTTTTCAAACTCTAATCTATTTTATCATTCTCCTACATTTTCTGAAAGGTTCTTTAGATAACCGAATCATTTAGTTTGAAATAAGATGATCTGCTTAATGGAATTAAATTATCTTTAAGATATTTTTAAAAATATATGCAAACAATGTCATTTCCAGACTAGCAATGAAAAGAAATTAAATCTTGGCTGCTGCTGTCAGGAAGTAAACCAATCATTGTACTAATTTACAGATGCAGAAATATCATATTTCATGTCAATTGCAATTGGATTAAAGGACACATTGTTCTTAACACTGCTCAGCACTTTTCAGGTTAAATCACACAATGTGCTCAAGACTCTATTTTCCAGCCCCTCTTTTCTCCATCTCATCACTAAGTGACCTTATAAGGCAATGATTGCTAAGTTGAGTCGTTCCAGAAGGCAATTTCTGATGGCAATTATAGGTTCTACTTTAGGATCTTCCTGTTACTTTCAACAATTCATGAACAATGCATGGTGGTTTTAATAATAACTGATTCAGGTGAGAGCCACAGAAAACAATAAATGAATAGATTTCAATTCAAAACAAAAGCATCAAAAGTGCTCCAAAGGGATAGATACAAGCTTTGTTGAAAAGCAAGATTCTTGAAATATGTATGCTATTGTTTTCTCTTTTATGCTTTATTTTTTTCTGGGTCTGTCTCACACACACACAAAGAAAGAAAATAAATAAATAGTTTCAATTCTTATTGTTAATTATTTTGATTTTGAATATCAAATAAAGGTAGCATTAATTGCTATAAATTACCTCTTATACAGGTTAACTTAATAGTCTAGAGAAGTCCAGAGGTACATCACACATGTCTCCTCTGTTGTACAAAGCTTTCATTGCTATCACCTATAAAAAGATAGCAGAATTTAATTAATGTAAGCTATTTGTTAATCAATTACATTAAACAACTTATTCCTTTTTTCATAAGGAAAATCTATCAAATAATATCTTCCCCCAATATTTTGAGAAATAACAAGTACTGATGCATTTAGCTAGGTTAGCCAACTGCCCATTTATAGGAGTCTAGAGTGCATGATGTATTTTAAATAATGTTAAAAGACTTTAAATATTTTAAATAAAACTGATGGAGAATCTGTAGTCATTTTCATATGGTACAATTATTATCAACTAAAAAAAACCCTGTTTTCAGAACAATGATGAAGTCAGTTATATTTTATCTAATATTCCCTCCAGAATTTCCTATTATTATCAAGTAATTACTGGCACAGATTATTATCCAGTTTATGCAAATTACCAGTTCGTATCCTGACCAAGAGTCATAAAAATAATCTTCTGCCCCACTCAAAAGTATCAATATTATTAGGTGCAAAAGTTCATTCTTCTTGATATCTAACTACATTCTATGAACTAATGAATGGCTTTTTTCTTGAGAAAAAGTGAATGTTGAATAAAATATGCATTTATTTGAAATTATGCCATAATTTCTCCATTGGTATTCATTTGCCCCTTTCAATTTTTTAAAGAAGAGTAAAAACCTGTCTTAAATGTTTCTAAATGAGTAAAAACATTGCTATTAAATATATTAAATACGACTGTACCTTTGTTGAAAAATTTCTTATCTGACACAAGTACATATAACTTTTTTCATAACGATTTTGACTACTTACTTTGTCACTTGCATTTCTTTATTTTATTCATGCCCCATTGTCTCCCTACTGAAATGGTTAGAAATTTGATATTCTGACAGGACAAACTTAGAAAAAGTTTGAGTTTTCTGTCTTGAAATTAATATGTCTCTAAAAGAAATGAATATTCAACCATAGGTCACAAAGAGAACTTAAAACAGCTGCCTTATTACATCTACAAAAATATGTGTGTGTGGAAGGGAAACTTGTGAGTGCTATCTACCACCTAATATATCCTGTTCAGAAAAGCTAAGAGGATTTTTTTTAAAAAAAAAAAAGTGTTGAAAATACTTTAAAAAAAATGTTTAATAAAGAAATTCAAGTTAAGTGTAGTGGTTAAGGTACCAGGGTAAAAACCAGGAGACTATGAATTCTAGTCCTGCCTGACCTACAAAGCCAGGTAGGGGCCAGTCACTCCCTCCCAGGGCAATCCACCTCACAGGGTTATCGTTGTAAGGAAAAGAGGAGTAGTTATGTTTGCCACTTTAATTTACTTCTTAAGTAATATTTGAGGTTTTCGCGGGTGTTTGTATGTAGGTCTTTGGTTGTTCAGGTTTTCTCCCACATAAAATTGGAAGTTTCTTGGCGACGTTTCGACGAAGTCCCATTCGTCATCTTCAGGCTGGTGTTTTCAGCTTCGTGCTTGCTGCTCGAAGCACGAAGCTGAAAACACCAGCCTGAAGATAACGAATGGGACTTCATCGAAACGTCGCCAAGACACTTCCAATTTTACGTGGGAGAAAACCCAAATAAACAAAGACCTACATATATATATATGTATATATAAATATATATGCAAAGAAGTAATAACAACAGATTCACTTCAACAACATTGTATGAGCAAAATAAAAACTGCAAAATTCTACTTGATTTGATAATTCAATAGGATATTTTCTTAATGCACACATGTCAACCTAGCTTGTCTGCAAAAAACAAAACAAACTAAAACAAAATTAGTTCTCAGAAACAACTTTAAGTTTAGCAGTTGTCAACCTGCCTGAAACAAAAGCATAATCAAAGGCACAACAGAATTATTTTACAGCCACCAAACTTCGACTTCCATTAGCAACAAATTTAAAGCAGCAATGAACTTACCACATCAGCAGGATTTTTTTCTAATGGCAAAAATGGTTTTCTGTTTTTAATACCTGTGATTAAATTCTCTTTTACCTGCACTTTGTCTCTCAGTTATTTCCAGATAATAGTGGCAGGGGAAAAAAAACCCCAATTCTCTTACCTAATGTTGTTTCACAATCCCTGTGGCAGCATGAATTAAAAAAAAATGCAAACAAATTACTGAATATTGGAACATTTAAAAATGGAAAAAAAAATCAAAGTTCAGGCTAAAATTCCAGGAAAATGGAGTTTATTCTGAGCTCAGGCTACTAAAAATGAGTTTGTCAAATTCAAATTGTTTTCAGTTTGGAAGTACAAAATCTTTGATAATAGGACTAAATAGATAAATCTATTACAGATCTTTTTCTAAAGTGAATGGTTATGAAAATGGAATCTGTTTCAGCACAAGGAAGTATATAATTTACAGAATCCATTAATGTCTGCCTTGAAATATTTATTGGCTCAGATATTACATATTAGATATACATAGTTAGATAAATTCTGGGCAAAATCCATGCGTTGTAGAAAGTTATATATAAAATTATTGCATTTGGCAAAGTTTCATACATAAATACATGTATTTAAGCAATGTCTATATAAAAATGAATACTTTAAAAAGCTACATGCAAAATGTATCTATGATTTAGGAAAATATGTCCCCCAAATATGTCTCTGTTAGAAATATTTGTATATAAAAACAATACTGCTATGTGTTTAAGTCTTAAATGACAAAATTATGCTCACTATTTTGATTGAATAGCCTAAAAACTAAATAATTGTGACAGTGATGTGATTTGAGTCATATTACACATAGATGTGATTACATATAATTTTATGACAGTGTTCTTAATTGTTCTTTTTAATGACAGCATAATGAATTGAGTGAAAAGTAGTGTTTACATCACCATAATATTTGTTTGAATAGGGATATTTTAATAATAAAAGGAAAATAATAGGTCTTTTGTAATTGTAAGAGACATGGAATAGAGAAAAAAGACAGCTACCTTAACATTGCCATGTTTGATTCTGTAGTTAGCAGATATTAATTGTTTATGAGAAAAATAAATGTAGAAGATTAAGGATACAAGTACAGGGAAGGATACAAAAATATCTTCTGGATAGGAGGTGGTACAGGTGACGAGAGAAAGTCAAGGGAAGTGATAAAGTGAAGAGCAAAGTTTGAGGAAATGTGCTTTATGTGGCCAGAGGTTGTTAAAATTCAGATCAGTAGATGTAAGTAATGTGCTAACTTCTGATTCGTTGCTTTTGTTTGTTTACTACATATATACAATGTAGTTTTTTTTCCTTTTCTTTAGTTATCAGTCTGAGAATATTATTTTCTTTGCACTAAAAAATATTTCCTTCTTGGGCTTTTAAATTCTTTGTAGTAATTGTAGCAAAGTTTTGAGTATTGCAGCGCAGCACTCTGATAATGGAGCTAGGTTTAAAGAAACCCATGTGAATAATACCATTTGTATCCCCAAAAACTGTAACCATTAGTTTTCCTTCTGAAACCTGGGTTTTGTTTTGGCAAGTGAAGCTTTGCAATGATGTTTCATGGATTAGTGCTTTGTTTTTGAGCCATAACAATGAGGCCAAGTATCATCAGATGTCCAGATGCTTTCAGAAATTCTTCACTATTATTCCCATAATGTGATAATTGCTGGCAAATTTCAACTTTTGAAGCTTTTATTTCTATTTCTGAGGAAGCCATCTTGCATAAACCCTCTAATATTGAAGAACATCAATATGACCCAGACCTACACATAAAATACTACATTTGAAAGAATTTTTTTTGAGTGATCCAAAAATTGTCTTTAATCATGTCATATTTAACACATCAGTTGCTGTCACAGATTGTCTACTTTGTTTTTGGTTTTCATGGATCAATACATTTTTTGACTCACAGGTGTCCAATACTCACTACCAGTTATCACCATAAATAACCTGCATTAAATGGTGAATTTCAGTGGAATTCACTGGACGAAGTCTTGCTATTAAACATTAAGTTTCATAGTATTGTTTAAGGTGCACTGATGAGTCTTTACTGCAGGCTTCCATTTCATGAATAGCAACATTAAATTTTCTCACATCAATTTTCAACTGAAGTGAAAGAACACCTGCAAAAGAACACATCAGAGCTTCTAGGTAGGACGTGAGTATGGTTACTTGTTGGTGACTGGCTACACTGGAAACATTACTTTTCATTCAGCTCTCATATCTCTGAGTAAAGAATAGGTAATTTTATTAAATGTTAATAAATTTAATGTTCTGTAAAATATTTTAGATGCAGTTAAATATAGACAATTTTAAAATACTAAAAATGCGAATCCTGGGCATCTTATTAACCAAGTTAGAAAGCAAAACGAAAACCAGGATATAATAAACCAGACTGTTTAATGTAAACAAGCCTGAATGAAGTAGGTATGCAGTTATGTATGCTTAGAAATCAAAAGTATGTATATAAATAATACTAGTAGTAGAGTCTTGTATCTCCTCCTGAGTAGCGTAACAAACATTGAGTAGTATAAGAAACATAGAGCTATATCATTGAGGATGATGTTCCATGTTATTATCATGACAACAATATGAAAATGTTTACCACTACTTTCCACATATCTATCTCTCTTTCCGTCTCCTACCTTTCCTTCTCCCTCTCTCCTATCTGTGTCCTTTCCAATGTTGGACTATTAATTCTTGACTGCACAAATCCAGGAAGAATTCTCATTATTCCTTTTATACCCACCAATAGTTGCTCAGAAGTTGATTGCGGAAGAAATATTAAGAACAGCAATGTGAAGCAACACAATAAATGCTCTATTTTTAAAATTAAGAGGGCTGTGAAACTTTGTGAAGCAGCTTTGAGGGTATACTTTATTGGACTATGATAAAAAAGGCTCATCACATAAATGTGCACAGTCTTCCTAGAAAATCAATAAACCTTGTTTTTATGAGAATCCTTCCATATTTTATAAATGAAATCAGCTGATATAAATATTTCCCAAGTCTTATGTGGGACATATGTCTTAATCTTACTTTGCAGCCTATACCATTTTATTAGTAATTATCCTTGATTATCAGTCCCATATTTTGTTCCCAGAAGTGTTCTGCTAATTTTACTACCTTGGGTGTTGTTCACGAAAAGGTTGCAATAATATCTGCAAGATCTACATCAGATACAGGCAATAGCGAATGTGTAAACAATGAATCGCAAAGAGCGAATTCCAGATGCACTATGGAGGATGGATCAGACAATCATTCTCTGCTTGCTGAAGGAAGTGAATTAGACTCAGAGAAATTGAGAAATTGCAGCTTTAAAAAATTTTCATGTAGAAAAGTTTCATTTTAAAAAACACAGAGATGTTTTAATTAGTACTGCTATGAAATCAGAATTCCAAGAGGCTCTAGTGACATATTGCAATTAAGAGTAATTAACTTTATGGATCTGTTAACAAAAAATGTGACTTCATTTTTATCAGTATTAAACATTGATTAATTTCTTGGCTATTTTAGGTTTATACAATATAATATGGGAATTAAAAAAAATTCAATTTGGCAAATATTCCTTCTTCCCATGCATTGTCACATGGAAACATATAAATTTGTTGTAATCATTGTCAATTCTTTATTCATTCTGAAAATCAGATAAAGACACCTCCCATTTTTAAAAATAAAAATCAAATAGAAATAAATCTTAACTAGACTCTCAGTTTACCTCAAAGATCCAGATTCTAATTTAAGGAGATTCCCAATTGATCGAATTAAGGTCCCATTTCTATTTAGGTGCAATTACTCAATGGAATGAGTTGGGAGCAGTGTGGGAACCTAGAGGTAAAGAAACTTGCCTCACACTTGGGAGGCAGAGAGTTCAATCCTAGGCAGCGATAGATGTTTCTCTATCAGAGCGCAAAGAGAAAAATGTCTTCTGCAAACTCCGCATAGGCATCAGGAAGGATATCCAGTAAATCTCAACTCCATTCAGTCACCTTGAATCCACCCTGAAAAAATGGATTACAGGGTTGTAAAAGAGAAAAAAATCTCAATGGGATAAGATCTAGGACTGGAAGCTTTGAATTTTAAACCATTGTATGTTTAACTATGTTAGTTATCCCATTAAAACGCAGTATGAATTGGGAAAATATATCTGCCCTATACAATGGTGGTTATTTAGGTCCAAAGAAATCATAAAACACAGAAGGGAAAAGTTTTATATCTAACCCACAAGGAGTCTTTTCAGCCAATGTTCAAATGTTCTCGGTAATTTCAGCTTTGCTGGATCCAGGATGAGGAACTTTCACTATCACTATACTTAAATAGGAAGTGTTAAACTGAAACCAATCCCAAAACCTTGTGGAAAGCAAAGATGTTTGCAATATTCAGATAGCCTGGGAATTTTGGCAAATACAGGTAGTCCTCAACAATATGCCCACAATGAGGACTAGAATATCCGTTGCTAAGCAAGGTAGTTATTAAATGTATTTCCTAATTTTAAGACCTTTTTTGTCATGGTTGTTAAGGAAATCACTTCAGTTGTTAAGTGAATCATGTAGTTATTAAGAAAGTCTGACTTCCCCAAAACTTTGCTTGTCAGAAACAGCTTGAAAGGTCGCAAATGGCCATCACCTAACCTGGGATGCTGCAACTGCGGTAAATACATACCAGTTTGCCAAGCATCTGAATTTTGATCACTTGACTTTGAGGACACTGCACTGATCGCAACAGTGAGGATCGGTCATAAGTCTCCTTTTTCAGTTCTGTTGTAACTTCAGTCACTAAATGAATAAGGACAGATTTGGAACTGAATTTCAACTTTGGATAAGAATGATCTGTCCATTGCATAACAATGAAAGAGGGAGGAAAAGACCAAAGGAATGAGTAGGAAGTGGCAGAGAAATAAAAGGAAACGAGGTTAAGAGGATGGATGCTACACCCTGGAACATCTATGTTTTAAACCACATTATGACTATTTTTCTGTGTGTTCTGTGTGCTTTTAAACAAACCTATTAATGTGTGCTTAAATGTGTGCTGTGTGCTTTTAAACAAAGCTATTTTATATCGGTTGAAATGAATCTGACCAATCAAAAAAGGCAGCAGATGGCTTGATAGCATTCTGGAGATGAATTTTGCTTTCCATCTTTTTTTTTTATCAAAATAACTGCCTGCCTGAAGGATATCTAACTCCCCAAAAGTCCAGAAAGTGCTAGACTGAGGCTGGAGCAGAAGTAGCATTTTTCACCTGGTTTTTATGACGGTCTCATGGCATGAATGTTTTTTAAGTGCAGTTAAAAAATATAGTTTCAGAGGCATCTTGTAGCTTATATACTCCAACATTGGACTATTCATTTTCCATAACTATAATTATCTGTTTTCTTTCATAAATCAAAGTATTACAATTTAGAATGCAAATTCTAACAAGAATCAACTGGGTTTAACACACAATAAAATGATAAATTTAAGGTTATATTAAATTGTAACTGTTTTTATTTGAATGTGAATTAAAACAACATGCCTGATATATTTTTTTAAATTTAATAGAAGGGTCAGTCAATTTTGTGGAGCATTGCTCAGTCCAGAGGTTTTTATATATCAAATTCATACATACTGTGACCATGTAATAGATTAATATCTACTTCTACTTTTATAGCTTAATGTACCTAATGCTAGAATATTTGCTATTATTCTGTTTTATTACACTGATATACTGACTTTGTTGTGAAATAAGGAATTATGAATTAGAACTGTGTCATCTCTGTATAAAAATATGGATTTTCTGTGTAAACATAATTTTTTTCCAGTGAGATATAACAGCCATACAATATAGCCCAGAAATTATTTTGCACCGGAACATTTGAAACAGAATACTGTTCTTTAAACTGGAACTTGTTGTAGGTATGTGAATTGAATAATTTCTTCTATAGTGCAAGATCATTTTCTATACTTTTGTAAAATACATGAAATTTACAATCTAAACCCAATTCCCATAAATGGGATTATGTTAGTTTTTTGCAGCAAAAACAGCCAGCAGATTTTAAATCTTTTTATAACTTTATTACATTTATAGAATGAGTAATTTATATTCTAATTGATTCAGACTTTCATTTAACACAAGGAATAATATATCTGCAAAATGTATACATAAGTCATTAGTTTCCATGCAGTATTTAGTTAGCAAAAGTTCTTTATTTTCAAAACAACAAAGATCTGATAGCTCACTAAGAGAACTCAATATTATTAGATTATAGCAAACAATTCTTGCATCAAATTTTGCCTTTGTGACTGGAACACAGCCATTTTATATCATTGCATTCTTTATTAATCAACTTTCCACTCTACTAAAAAAAAAACCTGTGTGTTTTTTATCCTTTATTTTCCCAATCGCAAGATATTCCTTGAACAATATTTTTGTATTTTCTCTCCAATTGATATTTCTATTTTCTCTGTGAAGTGTACCATTTTTTGTTACATAAGAACTGACACTGAAAACTCAGATTGTATATGTAATTTCTGGAGCATTGCGTTGCATAATACAGAAACATAAAAACTTGTCTTTCTTGCCTGTAAAATTCAAAGATTGCCAATGTCTCATTATCTGTTGGCTTTACATGGTAATAATCAATAACATTCTTGACCCAACTGTTATGTCCCGAGCCTTGCAGGCGGGCTCGGGGCGTTTGCAGGCAGTCCCGGGCAGGTGCAAGCTGCCCGGGACCAGACAGGCTGTCGCCAGCCCTGTGCGCATGCGCGGGTGCTGGCGCGGGAAAAGTAACACATTGACCTGGGAACTGCCTATATAAGAGGCTAGGAGCTTTTGGGCGTTGCTGAAGCCTTCACTTGTAAGCTGAACACAGAATAAAAGGAAACCTGAGAACTACAACTGCTTCTCGCGTCTACTTTTCGCCAAGGACTCAACACTGGTGACAAGGATGGGATGCCTTACATCGCCTGGAAAGAAAGAGGTGTAAGCTTACCCAAGTGAGTCCTGAGCGGCGGAACGACGGAACGGCGTTGACTCGGCAGCTACCCGCCAATCCAGTGCGCATTCGGGGGTAGGCTGGCTGATAGACCCGTCTCCTGAAATGGCAAAGGTTGGAAGGCTTTCGGAGTTCGACGTCTCACATCCAGAGCGGTGGGAGTCCTATGTAGCCAGGGTGGAAAATTACCTCAAGGTGAACCAAGTGAGGGAAGATAGCTTGAAGGCTGCCACCCTGCTTTGTGTCTGCGGTCAAGACGCCTTCGAAATCGCAGAGAACCTTGCAGCACCTGTCCCATTAGAGTCTGTCAGCTACGCAGATCTAAAGAAGCTATTGAAGGAGCACTTCCAGCCCAAGATGTCCGTCATCGCATGGCGCCACACCTTCGAGCAGAGGGATCAACGATCTGGAGAGTCGGCCAAAGAATACATCGCCGCATTGAGGAAGGCCGCCAAGCACTGCGAGTTCAAGGACCTCGAAGAACGACTGAGGGACCGATTCGTGTGCGGCTTAAGGCATCGAGATCTACAACAGAGGCTTTTCGCCAAAGAAGAATTGTCCTTCCAAGATGCCTTAAGAGAGGTCACCGCAGAAGAAGCAGCAGGCGGCGCCGTCAAAAACATGCGGCCGATCAGGAACAGTCCAGATGTTGCATCCGTGCACCAAGAGGACGTCCAAGGGAACTCCGAGGAGGATCCGGACGAGGAAGTCAACCGTCTCCACCCCACGAAGGAAGGGAATCAGAAAGGAAGCTCTGCAGTTCCCCTCAAGCGCATCGGCTGTGGAGGTCGCCACAGGAGAACCGACTGCAAGTTCCGCTCCGCTATCTGCCGGGCGTGCGGGAAACAAGGACATATTGCAGCTGTGTGTCTGGGCCAACGAAAGGTACAACCTCAGGAAGAACTGCGCCTGAAAGGTACCAGGGTCCCCAGCCAGAATAGGGTAGGTTTTTGCGCTTCGCGAAGAAGCATCTTCAGGACAGGCACACACAAGCCCATCAAGAAAAAGCTGTCACTCAAGGTGAAGCTACAAGGGGTTCCATTAACTATGGAACTAGACACGGGGTCTGCCCTTTCAATCATATCCTTACATACATTTAGGAAGATTTGTTCCGGCAGTGGAACTCAGGCTAAATTAAGGCCTTCTGACATTGTGTTAACAGACTTTCAAAATTCGAGAGTGTGTGTTAAGGGGGAGGCCACCCTTAACGTACAGTATAAGAATTTTGAAGGTCCACTAGACATATTAGTAGTAGGGGGTGAACGAACGAGTCTCATAGGACTCGATTGGTTTGAAGCCTTGGGGATACACGTAACGGGGCTCAACAGCTTACAAACACTCGACCTACAGGAAGACTGCAAAGAATTTGCAGATGTCTTCAGCCCCCAGCTGGGCACATTCAAGGGACCTCCTGTGTCCTTAAAACTAGACCCCACTGTCACACCCTTTAGAATTAAAGCAAGAAGGGTCCCTTTTGCTTTAAAGAGTAAAATTGACACTGAGTTAGACAAACTGATCCAACAGGGAATCCTAGAACCTGTTGATTCCAGCCCTTGGGAGACCCCCATTGTCACGCCTCTAAAGGCAAATGGGGACATTCGCATTTGTGCTGACTACAAATGCACTCTTAATAAGGCATTGCAGCAACATGCCTATCCTGTTCCTGTGGTCAGTCATATTCTGGCCTCCCTCAAGGGGGAGCACGGTTTTGCAAAGCTTGACCTAGCTCAAGCGTATCAACAGCTGCCTGTTGATGATGATGCTGCTATAGCTCAGACTATTGTGACCCACAGGGGAGACTTTAAGGTAAAAAGGCTACAGTTTGGAGTGAATGTCGCTCCTGGGATTTTCCAAAGCGTAATGGAAAACACACTACGGGGCATACCGGGGGTTTGCCCCTACTTTGATGATGTCTTAATTGCAGGAGACTCCACACACATTCTAGCTGAAAGGCTAAGGGCTGTTCTGTTAAGATTCAGGAAAACAGGCCTCAAGCTCAAAAGAGACAAATGCAAAATTGGGGTGCCTTCTACTGAATTTCTGGGATTCAAAATTGATGCTGCTGGGATTCACCCTGCTGAATCCAAACTAACTGCCATTTTAGAAGCACCTAGGCCAAAGTCTAAGGCCGAACTTCAGGCCTTTCTGGGCCTCCTGAATTTCTACAATTCCTTTCTTCCACATAAAGCTAGTGTAGCTGAGCCTCTTCACAGGCTATTAGACAAACAAGCAGTGTGGCAATGGTCACAAACACATGAGGCTAGTTTCAATGAGGTCAAGGCTTTACTCACTTCTAACAGTGTACTTGCACACTTCAATGAGTCCCTTCCTGTGTGCATCGCTTGTGATGCTTCCCCTTACGGGGTAGGAGCTGTCCTGAGCCACCTCAGGTCTGATGGAACTCAAGTTCCTGTTGCATATTACTCCAGAACACTGTCTTCTGCTGAGCGCAACTACGCTCAGATAGACAGGGAGGCTCTGGCTGTTGTTGCTGGAATTAAAAAATTCCATGATTTCTTGTATGGCAGGCATTTCACGGTCTTCACTGACCATAAGCCTCTGCTGGGACTGTTTACCACACGTAAACAAACTCCCCAAATCATTTCCCCTAGAATGCTTAGGTGGTCTATTTTTCTGTCTGCATATGATTTTTCCTTACTCCACAAGCCTGGGAAAGAAATGGGCCATGCTGATGGCCTCAGTAGATTGCCTCTGCCAGTAGTAGAAGCTGACCCTGCACCAGTTGTCAACATTCTATCAATCCAAGCCTTGCCCGAGCTCCCTCTTTGTGCCAGGGATGTTGCCGCTGAAACAGGTACAGATCACACACTTTCAAGTGTCCGTTCCTGGGTTTTGTCCGGTTGGCCTGAGCACTGCCCTAGTCCTGAGTTTCAGAGTTTCTGGTCCAAAAGAAACGAGTTGTCCCTTTCTCAGGGTTGTCTGCTTTGGGGAAACAGAGTTGTCATTCCCACCTCAATGAGGACTAGGATCTTAGAGTCCCTCCACGAGGGTCATCCTGGCATTGTTCGCATGAAGGCCCTTGCGCGCAGCCACTTGTGGTGGCCTGGTTTAGATAAGGACATTGAGGCTAAGGTGCATGTATGCCACCTGTGCCAGCGCTCTCGCCCAGAGATGCCCCAAGCTCCTGTGCATAGATGCGAGGATACACAGTCCCCATGGTCTAGGGTGCACATTGACTACGCTGGGCCCTTTCAGGGCCAGTTCTTCTTGGTCCTCGTTGACAGTCATTCAAAATGGCTTGAGGTTGTACCTGTCTCATCCACCACCACTGCAAAGACTATTCAGGTACTGAGGGGGATTTTTGCTGCACACGGGCTCCCAGATGTCATCGTCTCTGACAACGGCCCTCAATTTACTTCCTCCGAATTCCAAGCTTTCTTACAGGCTAACATGATTCGTCATGCCACGTCTGCACCCTTCCACCCGTCCACCAACGGTATGGCTGAACACATGGTCCGCATCACAAAGGACGCCTTGAAAAGACTCACCTATGGGGACTGGCATCACAGGTTGGCTGACTTTCTCCTTTCTTACCTGCACCACACCGTCCACTTCTACAGGGAGAAGCCTAGCTGAACTTCGCTGGGGGCGCAAACTTACTATGAAGCTTGACCGGTTGCATCCGGACAGACTGCCTTCATCTACCTCACATCCTAGGGCACCTAGACAACTACTTGTGGGTGCCCCGGTTTGGACTCGCAATTACGGGCCTGGTCATACATGGGTCCCCGCTTCTATTTCCAGGGTCACAGGTCCTCTCTCCTATGAGGTAGCCCTGGACAACGGTCGTGTCCTGTGTCGGCACATCGACCAACTCCGCCCTAGGCGGGACCTTTCAGATGAGACTCCTGGGTCTTTTCCAGAGGGGGAGGGGGACCCTTTAGAGCAAAGGGAGGGGCACGAGCTGCTGCCCACCTCCAATCATGGAGCCACAAACGGCCCATTCCAAGATTCCGCAAGTGCCCCAAACAGGAATTCTAAGAGCCTATCCAACTACCAGGCATTCATGCCTACTCCAGCCAGGGAGTCACCCCGGGGGTACAATCACTATTCACCTGCACAGCACAGTACTCCAGTCAGGGAGGATACCCGGGAGCATCCCAATAAATCATACCCCACAAGAGAGCTGGCACTTAATCCCCAGAGTTGGCCTGACCTTACCCCAAGTCCTACAGGGGGTCAAACTTACAGGGAGGTGGTCGAGGAACCAAGTCCCGACCGCAACACCTCTAGCCCAAATCAGGGAGTAACTGAGTTTTGGGAAGGTACAGAGACCCACACGAGCCCGGACACAGAACGGGGCTTAGGGATTGGACAGCCTCCTGACAGGTCTTGGACGGACCTAGGAGGTTCTATAGAGATGCCCAGCAGTGGCTATCACTTCAAGGGGCCCGAGGGCCTACAGCTAGGCAGGTCAACCAGGTCACAAAGTGACAGAAGCCCTGGCCTGACGAGCCCGGTGGGCGAGCAAGCAGGCCAGGCATCGGGGCACAGTCCTCGGAAGGCACCAAGGCATGATAAGGAGAACAGGCTCACGTCTCCCCTCAGTCAGGGAACACCTGTCAGAAACCCAGAGCTGAGAAGGTCACAGAGAGCAAGGAAATCTCCTAAATACTTAGAGGATTACATAACATTGCTGGCCAAACAAAAGCCAGTAAACAGTAGGAGTACTGGGGAGTAGAACACTGCATCAAGAAATAATTGTATGTTGGTAGTAGTCTTAGCCCGGGGGAAAGGGGTGTTATGTCCCGAGCCTTGCAGGCGGGCTCGGGGCGTTTGCAGGCAGTCCCGGGCAGGTGCAAGCTGCCCGAGACCAGACAGGCTGTCGCCAGCGCCTGTGCACATGCGCGGGTGCTGGCGCAGGAAAAGTAACACATTGACCCAGGAACTGCCTATATAAGAGGCTAGGAGTTTTTGGGCGTTGCTGAAGCCTTCACTTGTAAGCTGAACACAGAATAAAAGGAAACCTGAGAACTACAACTGCTTCTCGCGTCTACTTTTCGCCAAGGACTCAACACCAACCATCTTTTAGCTTTCTTTTTGTATCAAAGGACAATCATGAACTTGTGGTCCTTCTCTTGTTCACTAGAAAAGGAGCATATCTAAATTCTAGTCATAGCCAACATTGCAAACTATGAGGGATGCTTGAATCTGTAGCTCAGAAACATCTAGAAGACTGCCTCATATCTTTTATAATAATAAGCATTATTTCTTTCTTTTCCTCCTGGCTTTCTCCTTCCCATCCTTGGGGTCTTTCCATGTGATAGAATTTTGCAAATGAGCCATAAATTATCTCAGAAAAGTGTGTGTTGCTTAGCAGCAGCACTTGATGATCCTATCCTCTCCTTCCAGTATTTACTGCACTTCCAGGTTAGATGAAATAATAGAATTAGGGCTTTATTCCAAACTGTACAGATATTTTACAGCAATTCTGTCTCTGATGATGTAGAACAAAGAAGCTATTTTTTAAAATGAGAATGGGATGAGACATTGCACTGTTCTTCTGTATTATTCTCATAAGAGACTTTCTTATAAGCTTAGATAATATTTTAAAATGGAACTATATATATAGCGTTATCTAGACAAGTATTAATCAGACAAAAATCCTCAGACTCTTACACATATAATTAGCAATTTAATTATTTTAAAGACATAGAATCAAACTTTCAGTACAATTAATATTTAAGTACTAAGAATTGTAATTACAGCCAAGCTTGTCAAAGCCCATCTTTGCAAAGGAATGGCACAGAGAAATAGCTTTGCAGTATTATGGCTTTATGTGCCTAAATGCTGATAGAATATGGGTTGAGGCAATTTGGAGTTCTCAGCAGCCTAATTCATTTATATTGCCAATTTAGAGAACAGTGTGAGTCACCAATGAATCTGGCACAACTTGATTATTTGGATGCAATACTTACAGTGTTTTTTTGTTTGGTTGTATTTCTGCTAATCATAGGAAAGTATTATGGACAGACTTAATTGGAGGGTTCACATTGCAGATCTGCATAATGATTACTTTTCCCAATGTTAATCTCTAACTTCCAAGCTAATCATAAACTTGCACTAAAATATCACAGCCTACTGGTTGTAACTAGGGTTTAGCAATGTTTAGCAATCATTGCCAGAGGTTTTAAGGGGAAAATTATGTACTGTACACACATGTGCGTGCAAACACACACAGACACACAAACACAGAGGATCTAATTGCTTGACATCTCAGGCCTATTTTGCAGTGTGGTCTAGTGGTTAAGGCACGAGAGTACAAAGCTAGACTGCTTTAGGCCTGAAAGTCCTACAAACCATAACTCCAGAAGTCCAAAGTGGATACTGGTTTAACAGAAAGGATTCTCCCTGGATGAATCCGAGGTGTCTTCTTGTTCAGTCAGAAGGCAGTGCATGATTTTATTGCTCATGATTTTATCACCTTCCTTGAATTCATGTTCCTTGTGAGGCTTACAGCATGGTTGAATTCCTGATGCACCTGAATTGGCAGGAATAGGGTAATGGGTGTACCAGTCATTAGGCCAGTCATTCTTTCTCAACCAGCCTACCTCACAGTGTTGTTCCTGTGGAGAAAATAGAAGAAAGAAGGAGTATTATGCATGTTTATTGCCCTGAGTTATTTATAAAAATAATAAAGATAATAATTGTTTAAAAAGTATACTCTAAAATAAATGTATTAAATATTTGATAGGTTTAATATAGTATTTTGGGTAACACCTTCAGTTCCACCCAAGGAAGTCAAAATCTTTTATCCTGCCACATGCCTAGTTAGGTGATGTGATCAGATGTGATCTGTATCTTTTGGAGCAGGAGTCCCCAATCCCCGGGCTGCGGACTAGTACCAATATACAGATCTGTGGCCTCTTAGGAACTGGTCCACACAAGCAGTGGACAAGGGAGTGAATCTTCATCTGCACATGTTGGAACTAGAAGATGCCTTCAAATGGACTATCTTCATTAGTGCTACTCTAAGCTGAAAAAAAAAAAGGAGACTACTAGAGGGAGGTGGCTTTGCACAGCCTAGATTTTGGCAGCCTTAGCTTTTAATCCCCAAAACTTTCATGCCAAATGCAATGTTACCATCTACATAAATATCACAGGAATATACCATGATCATATTTCAGGGGGTTTTGGTGTTTGCACACATACATGGTTGTAGTTATTTGTAAACTAGCATTGTATATTTAATCTACTCCCCTGCAAGGTAAGCAATAAATGAATGGATCTTAGGATTTATCTTAAGTCTGAAACAGTTTGACATGCAATTAGGTAACTCAGAGAAATGTTTCCACTTGATTGTGAGAAACATAAACTGACTGGCTTCAGATGAACCCAAACAAGAGGCTCTAATTACTGATAATTCTTCCTTTTCAGTGCAAATACTGACACTGGCTCATTTTCTTACATATTTAAACTGGTGAATTAAAATATTGGATTATTTTGTTGGAAGATACACATATCAGTAAATTGGGATGTCAAAAAGCAATTAAGATAATTGAAATTGTACATATTGGCAAACTCTCCTCAAGTCCATTGTTTCAGTTATCTAATCCTTTTAAGAATCTACAATTAAGGGGAAAGCAAGAATATTGGCCTAAAAAAACCAATGCAAAGAGTTTAACTATTTTTTTTAAAAGGAGGTCTGCTTCTACAAAATATTTTCTTGAAAAATATGAGTAGACAGCAGTGTTTTTATACTTTAGAGATTTATTTTATTTTCCACGTTAGTTTTCTAATTAAATAACCATTATTATGCAGATGCAGAAAAGGTTTTGGCAACCAAGTGAGACAAATAAATGAGATTCAAAGATAAGCAGAACTATGAAAATGAGGAAGATCTTTAGGTTACAAAGCTGTAGTCCTGAAAATTAGCTTGTCTTTTAAAAAAAATCTTGTCAGAGGTTACAAGAGTTTTTAATATTGCACTGTGAAACTGAGAAAATGTCTATATATTGGTCTTAAGAAATGGTTCTGACAGAAAGATAATTTGTTCCCTTCAGTGTCAAAAGATTATTAGGGGAAGCCAAAATGCAGAATTTTACTGCTTTCTACAGTTTGGTACATTCTGATATGTGGAGTTTCACATTCTCTAACTGGTTTGCACGTTAATGAAAATTATAACTCTATATCTGGAGAGAGCCTAATTTATAGCAGTATACAGTTTGTGTTACTAGTTATTATAGATAGTGCTATAATTTTGTTAATTTTTCTATTTATCACATCACATCAGTCTGTCAGTTGGGGCTGTCAGTCTGATTAGTTGTTTTTAGCTCTTTTAGTGTTTTAATACTTTATATGCTATCCAAAGTCTATTGGAATTGGGCAGTTGATATATTAATAATAATCATCTTTAATGTGTTTCCCTAAATCATTTAAAGTTGTCCTGACATTTGTATAGTTTATATTCATTGATTTGTCATTGTTATCAATCATTCAGTTGCTTCCCATTCTTCATGACCCAACAGACACCTGTTTAAAAGGTTTTCCATCAGTAACTGTTTCTTATTCTTTTAAACCCATGTTTAGGATCAGTGAAAACCAGTCTTGTATTTTGCTGGTGACATTTTTGATTACTTTTGATTTTTGAAAGCATCAGAATATGCCTTTCACTTTGAGTCCAAAATATTTCAGCTTTAAGATCTTTATTACTATTTTCAAGAAGTTTCTCCAGCATCACAATTCAGAGCAGCAATATTGGGAAGTGTGTGCATGAGAAGGTGAGGGGAAACAAGCAAGATGATAGCTGTAGCAGGATATTTCAAAGTCCACATTTTTATACAGGTGTCTATAGGTCTCCTAATCCACTTCAGTTATGTTTATCTTTTCAAATTCAGCCATGTTGACAAGGAGGAGCTATTTTGTTGGGCAAGATTCACTGAGTATCCAGGAATAAGTAGAAGTTCTGCATTTATTCTGGAATAAAGAATAATTCTACCCTCGAAGCAGACAGAACTGTGAGTGAGTGCCATTATGTATCCAGTCCATTTGAATGATTATGTAATGTCCAATGGGTTTTTATTCAGTATATTCATTTTCTTTCTTAAAAAGTTTTTACATTTTTTAAAAAAAGCAGTTAAAAGATTCATGTCATTTTTATAATTTGCATTGAACTTTGTCTATTATATGTAGAATAGAATAGAATAGAATAGAATAGAATAGAATAGAATGGAATGGAATGGAATGGAATGGAATGGAATGGAATAGAATAGAATAGAATAGAATAGAATAGAATAGAATAGAATAGAATAGAATAGAATAGAATAGAATAGAGATGGAAGGGACTTTGGAGATCTTCTTGTCCACCCCCTGCTCAAGCAGGAAGACCAATACCATCTCAGAGAGGTGATTGTCCAGTCTCTTTTTAAAAACTTCCAGTGATGGAGCACCCACAAGGGGTAAGCTGTTCCATGGTTGATTGTCCTCACTATCAGGAAGTTTCTCCTTAATTCCAGGTTGCTTCTCTCTTTGATTAGCTTCAAACCATTGTTTCTCGTCCTTCCCTCTGGTGCTCTGGTGAACAACCTGACCCTTCTTCTTTGTGGCATCCCCTCAGATACTGGAATACTGCTATCGTGTCTCCCCTATTTCTTCTTTTCTTTAGATTGGCCAAACCCAAGTTCTGCAGCCATTCTCCGTACGTTTTGGTCTCCAGGCCTTTGATCATCTTAGTTGCTCTAATTCCACCCACATTTATAATGTAAGTTTAAATTATATAACTTTCTCTAATGCAGTTTTTTAATACAATTTTTCCCAGAATTTGCTTACTTTTTAAAAGTGATCCTACACATTTTTATATTTAATTTACAGAAATATATATTCTTTTTCAAGTACAACTTTTATACTTAAATTATGTGTGTGTATGTGTGTGTGTGGTTGCTGTTGCTGCAATGCACTGTCAGCCCTTCAAGGCAAGTCAGGTGAGGAAACAGACTACTAAACTACTAGAACTTAGAGGGTATAATAACAGAATCTTGAAAGTCTGGTACTTTCTCTTTCCCCATTGTTATACCTATTAGAATAAATGGTTAGTTTCTTGAGGGTTTTTTTTTCATTCTCCTTACACGACTCAATGTAACTTCGGTTGAATACTTCAAGATTATCTGTATAATCCTCCACATGCATATAGAAAAAGGGGACAGCTTGCATTGCAACATGCTTTTGTCAGACTGAACCCTCCCTTGCCAATCCCACCCTCCATGAATGCTGCTGAATGGTACTTTACAGTAGAAATGGTTTCAGCCCTTTATAAAAATATATGACAGATTTCTTTTATGTTCTTACTTGGAATATAGTAATATCGTGTGTGTGTGTGTGTGTGTGTGTACACACCCATATGCATGTGCACATCTTGAAATTAGTCTTGATTCTTGGTGACTGCCTAAGTTAGACCCTACAATTTTTGGGGCAAGATTTCAGAAGTGATTTGCCTGCTTCCTAGAGCTGAGAGTGATTGACCCAAGGTCAGCCAGCTGACTTCATGCCTGAGGCAGGACTAGAATTCACCACCTCACAGTTTCTAGCCTGATGTCTTAACCACTACACCAAACTGGCTCTCCATATTTTGATAGGCAAAGCTAATGTGATATGTAACCATGAAATCTCTGGGCACTCTCTTAAGTGGCCATTAAGGTTCCTGTTTACTTTTGCATTGGGATGGGGGTGCATTGATGTAATTAATGTCATGGTGAAATACCACACTGAAAAATATAAGCTTGTAGCAATAAAATGTTACTACAAATTATGCAGAACAATCTGATCACAGCTTCACTTAAGTTTACTTGATTTACTTATGCATAATGGAGAACTGTTGTAATGGCAATGATCATCTTTTATATTACTTATGGTTGTGTTTGTGTGTGCCTTTGTGCTTTCAAGTCAATCTTCACTCTCGGTGACTACATCAGCTCTGCAGGTTTTTTGTCAGTATATTCAGAAATGGTTTGCTCTGCTTTCTTCCTAGGTGTGAGACACAATCACTGACCCAAAGTACCTCCAGGCCCAAACAGACTCATGGTCTCTTGGCTTCTAGCTTGGCCCCTTTAATCACTATACCAACCTGGACTGTTAAAATGATTTGATTGTTGTGTTTTAGTTCTTTTATTTGAATTATTTAGTTACTTAGTTTTAATTCTTTCTGTAGGATGCGAAGCTGCAATCATCTAAAAATTAAAAGTGTATCATCTTCTTTTCAATTCATGACTGCTCCTTACAATTATGGAACTTGATTTCAGACTGGATTTAATATTTGTAGTGAAATAAAGCATCAGGTTCAGTAGGCATAACAATCTTTTTAGGATCAGTGTATAAGTTTACAAAATGAAATTATAATTCTTTCTGGGTCTATTATTTTTTTCCACTGTGTTAAGGGATGGCGCAGCTTTTCCTGGCAGTGTTCTTATATAATATCTTACAATTTCAAATACTAGTCACCGTTAGAAATCCATAAGACAGAACCCAGGAGAGATGGGCTGTTTCTACTGCCGGCTATTGGAAGGTGAGATTGCTCAGTACACAAAGCAATTTTCTTTCCTAAAAATAGTGGTGGGAAAGATTTTCTGAGCATACCTAGAGCTGATATACATCCAAACTTCAGTTAGTCTGCTTATAGTGTGAAGGTTAAAATCATTTATACCCCATTTATTCTGTTTTAGAAATAAGCCATTCAAGATTTTAAGGAGAACCACACTGAGATTGTACTTTGAAATAAAGACTAGTGCTGTGACCCCAAAAAAAGACAGATAGTGTCCTTTCTTTATAGTGTGCAGTGAAATGAAACCGTATGCAGATGCAATAAATGATATTATTTGCAATAGTGATGAATGCTATTATCTAAAGCAGCAGCCCCTAATCTTTTGGTCACCGGAACTCTCTGTGGACAGAGGTTTTTCTGTGGAGCGGAGGGGGCATGGTTTCATGTGCTGCCTGCATCTGGCGGATGGGGTTTCGCTTATTTGTGTGGACCAGTTTCTGGCATGCTGTGGACCGGTGCTGGTTTACAGACTGGGGTTGGGGAACTCCTGATCTATAGGACATGTTAATGGTATCTAGTGAATAGAATGTTTATAGACTGAAGGAATGCTGGACTGTCATACGAACATCATGCCCCATCTCTTATCAAAGGCATTCCAGTGTAAAGACTGAGGTGTGTTTTATAATATTTTCTTTATCTTTCTTATGTGGTATAATAAACAAACATATAATCTATAACCTTTCTTTGTTTAGGGCTTTCTGCAGGAGCCTGATAATCACTGCAATTTGTGCATACCAATAAATTATATTACCATTGCATCTATCTCCAATCATTTTGATTCTTAGTGTAAGTGGGCATTTCCCCCACAATAGTTTAGGGTATAAAACATTGAATTAACAGCATGATTTGATTCAGTTAGAAAACTAAATCCGTAATGCCTTTTATTTTACAATATTATATTTTTATATATAGTATGCCGTTGCATTAATGTTGACACTAGCGACAACCTGGTCAAGTCTCTGTGATTTTCTTGGCAAGATTTTCAAAAGTGGCTTACTCTTGTCTTCCTCCTATGGCTGAGAGAAAGTGACTGGCCTAAGGTCCCGGAGAGCTTCATGCTCAGATAGGACTAGAACTTCCAGTCTTGGTTTCTAGCCTAATGCTTTAACCACTGCACAAAACTGGCACCTTTGTTGAAGCTTGTAGAAATCAAAATCACAACCTAAAATTTTCTACTAGTTGCCCCATTTATTTCCATCCTTTCCTTCAGGAGCTCTAAGTAGCATCCATTGTACTCCTGTAATACAGATGCACTTTGAAGAGAGTATACAGAAATCTGAAATATTAACCCTGCGTCATCCACAGTGGTGGCATCAATACATATTATATTTATTTATTATTAAACAATGATGACTAAAGTAATATTTTTAATTACTTTAAAAATACATTTAGCTTAGATGTGTTAATATGTTGTTTGAATTTAATAAATTTTGTTTTTTTGCTCCCTGTGTGAAGGATATTTTTTCACAAGGAGCTATTGTCATGGGAAAATTAAATGCCATTACAGGAAGGAGTAAGAACTTTATCAGATTTTAATGTAAATTCATATTATTTACATTGACTGAATCAATGCACAAACTGAAATATGACCATATTTTCTGAATTGTACTTTTCCTCAATTTTGTGATGTCTTCTTCCTTCAAAATTGCTATACAATGTGAACATGGAGAGCAAGAACATGCACAAAATATATTTGAGAAAGAATCACACAAAAACAATAATTTGATAGAAAATTGCTTGTAAATATAGAAACTTTAGGAAAGCTGCAATAAATGTATACATTAAGCTAAACCTTCATATTGGCTTTTCAATATTAGAAACTCAACCTGAATTTAAAATATTTCTTCCTTTCTGATTTTGGATCCCTATATTGTTGCCTTTTTTTCCTATTATTTTCTTGCTATGATAGTCACAAACATATTTTCTTTTTTACAGTTGCAGAAAAAGCTACCAAAAAGGGTTATGTCAATCCTAAGAAAAATATGTTGTTGATGTGCTGAGTTATAAAAGCATTAATATAATCATGTGTCATCTTGGTTTTCTTTGAAGAATGTTTCACTGAAAGGAAAGCGATGTGTTTACATTCCATTTTGACTACACTGTTAAAATATTAAAATAACAGTTCCATATTTCTTATTGCTCTGATCTCATGTATTATGAAGGGCAAAGCAGAAAATACAAATGAATCCATTGCTACTGTGGCAAATTAAGTTATGTTTCTTTTAGAAAGAAATGAAATGTTGGCCAGTTTCATTTTAAAGAAATTAAATGACATATCATGCTCCACATGTTAATAACTAATTATAGATAAATGTTCATTAGGTTAGTTAACTAACATTACAAACTTTCATTAAATTCCTGTTAATGAAAATTATACCATAAGACAAGAGATCCCTATATAAATACCTATAAGCTATTGTTCTTACATTGATCAGGAATATCCATGGCAGAAAGGCAGTAATACAGTAACAGAATTCCTACATAGATTTCAAGACCACAGATACTTTATTTAACAACTGTTATAAGACTAATATTCTTATTGCAAAAATAACATTACTTCTATGGTTCTTTTTCAGCTACGCAGTTATTCATGCTTGTCCTTATCATCCTAGTGCAGAAAGATATTTTGAAGAATATTTTGACATTCTTACTAAGTTTCAGAAAGAAGTTTAAAAACATATTTTAGTTATATCTAATCTATTAATATTTTGGTTTAGAAAGGGTTTTCTTGATTCTTCATTAGTCAGTATAATAGGAATCTGAATTAGTGGTGCAAAGTTTTATCTGAAAGTAATTTTTTATGATCTCAGTTATCTGTTGTGAGTAGGAAGTACTGTGTGTAATTACCATGTATTTTCCTACATGGGAATCAAGGCATATTGGCCAGATTCAGTGAACCGTGAATTTGGAATAAAGATAGCACTAGACAAAATAATTAGAGGAGACAAATTGCATTGCATCATGTTAATGGATAGACAGATACGGTGTTTTCTGATTATTTTTGATATTGCTTTGTGGAAATGTATAAAATAATATTCATGTTTATTAACTGCATAATGATTCTGATATTTGGGGAAGTTTCCATGCCCTTTTTTATAGATAATAATAATCTCTATGTTTTTACAGCATTGGAAAAAAAATGAAAAATGTAAAAAAAAACTTTAAAAGAAAAGTAGTTATCAGTTGTCAGTTGCCCATAGTACATTGCATAATGTTATTGACCTTGAAACAATAGGGACAGGCAGATGGATTTTGATTTAAAAGTTAAATTGTGGAGGTTTATTCTCCTTCAAGTGCCCAGGCTAATCAGATTCAGAACTGTTCAGGGATCAGCCTTTCATGCTTTCTGAGTGAAATAGTTCTGATAACTGAATAAAACACCTAGTAATTTCAAGCTAATCTACATACAGATAGAAAACTACAGGCTTTCCCTTGTCTCTTCCTGGGCAGACAGGATATTTTCATTGCAAAGAATTATATAAAGTATTTGGCTATTTTATGTAGATGTTTTAAAGATTGATTTTAAGTAGTTTTGGGATCATATAATCAAAAGATGAGGTAGGAATAAATGAAATAAATATTTATGTCTATATATTTCTTTGTTTAATGGATGGCTAGAAAAGCAAAGCTTGAAAAAGAATTTGCACAACAGTTATGGGTTGACATGGGTTTCAAGATGTATGTAAAAATGAACAATACCTTTTCTAACAGAAGAATACTACTCAATTTTCTCATTAAAAACTTGCTTTATGTTTGTAGGAACACTTACCTTCTTTTCTAAGAGGATAACTCTGAAACTATTTTGGTATATATACTTCATTTACCAGCTTTCAGCTGAAAAACATTAAAAGGCACAATATAATAAAGTATGTATTATTGTATGCACATATGCACACATATAACACATGTATATTTGCACAGCAAGTATAATGGGCACAAATATATATAGCAATAGCGATAGCAAAAGTACTTAGACCAGTGGTTCTCAACCTTTTTAATGCTGTGACTCCCCAACCAGTCGTAAGTCGAGTACTACTCAACCGGTTGTAAGTCGAGGACTACTCAACTGGTGCAGCACCGTTTGCAGAATGGGACTTTTGGCGGGCTCAGCAGGGCAGAGACAGCCTGGACAATTCCTATTGGCTTTTGAAAGCCAATAGAATTAGACTCTATTCAAGAGAGTCTATTCTATTGGCTTTCAAAAGCCAATAGAATAAAAGGGAGTAGCACAGCTAAGGAAAAGGGGGAAAGAAAATGGTGGACTGCGTTGTTTGGCGACCCCCGTGAAATGGTCGTTCGACCCCAAATGGGGTCCCGACCCACAGGTTGAGAACCACTGACTTAGACTTATATACCGCCCCATAGTGCTTTACAACTCTCTCTGGGCTGTTTACAATGTCAGCATATTGCCCCATCAATTTGGGTTCTCATTTTACCATTCTATCTCAGAAGGATAGAAGAATGAATCAACCTTGAGCCCCATCAGGATAGAACTCCAGACTGTGGGCAGAGTTTGCCTGCAATACTGCATTATAACCACTGCACCACCAGAATGGATGTATAATTAGTTGGTGAAATTATGGTCCAGATTTCAGATTGTCTTTGTTAACAAGGAAAATATATGTGGATGGATTGGGCGGTTTGTTGATAGCAAAGATTACCCTTCAGAATGACTCCATCTAGCATTATTATTACACAGTAAGTGCTGGACCTATAGCCTCTTTCTTTCCACTTTGATGCTGACTGAAAAGCAGTATTTTATAAGGACATATCTTCAGCTGAACTTTCAGCATCTTACACCAAACACAACTTTCAGGCATCATCAATGATTCCACTCAGGAGAGTAATTTACAACATTTTTGTGAGATGGAGAAGCAGTATCGTATATTTTTAGGGATCATAATTTCAGGCTGGGTTATACAAAAAGATTTAACAGTTTACTGTTGAATATATTATTTTTTTAAAAAAATTATGTTTTTATTTAACCAGACATGTCTAATATACTGTCAAATTCTCATGTTATGGGTCTGAAAAAAATGGAAAGAACTCTTTAACTTCTTCACTAAAATGTAATCTGCTTAATCTAAAAAAATTTGTAGCTTTTAAATAAGTATTTCCTTCATGCTTCTCAGCTCTTATTTCTAACCCACCTATCACTGATTCATTGATCTTCCATAAAGTCACTGATCTTTTACTATCTGCCATTATAATTCCCCCTTCTATTATATTCCCTAGCTTGATATTTCTCTATTAACCAATTTCAGTCAAAGAAGCAGTTCCCGTAATCTATGAAAAGATTAGTAAATTGCCTTCTACTGACTAACCTTGTCCTTTTTTTATTCTGGTCTTTAAAAAGTATGTAGCAGGTAGTTAGGAAATATTTCTTTTGCTACATTCATTTGGATTTTTTCTGTCCTGTTATCTTTCTACTGCAGGCTACTTTTCCTTCTCTTTTAATTTTTTTTTACTTCAACACACCCTTTATCTGCCTACTGTCTAGCATTCTAAAGTTAGGGGACCTGAAAATGTGTGATGAAAAGGAATAAAGCACCTAAGCAAATAGCTTTAAAAGACACTAAACTACGTCTGGTTGACTAAAAATGTTATAAGTACAGTGATTTAAAAAAAAACAAACAACACCATCTAAAATATTTAAGACTATGTTGATCAAATGGTGGAAGTGTGGGAAGAATTTTGGAAATAATTTATAACATCTTTTCTGTATTTTGTTCTGAACAGTTATTTATAAAGTGTTATTTAAGTTGTGCAAAGTGAAGGTGAGAATCAAGAACAACCTTTCATTATTAACAATCTTTTTGAAAAAAACTATGTAATGAAATAACTTGGTGAAAGAACAAAGAAGAAAGAAAAAGCACATACTGGATGAAAATAAAATATTACCAAATAACTAGAGTATTTACAATTGTCATAGAATTTAAAATTCATTATTTCATTATGAGCACATAAAACTCAAGCATATTATCCTGAGAAATAATTGTAAATCATGTAGAACTGCAAACAATTATTGTATATTAATGTCACCAATATCATCATCCAAAATAAATGCACATAATCTTAAAAAGAAAAGAAAATCAATACCAAAAACAATTAGTAAAAACCAAATTATGTTCTGCAGTCCCTTCCACTATACCCAACTGGGCATTGCATAAAATTTATAAATATTAAAATTGATTGTGGTTACTGCCTTTACATCAAATATTCCCCCAGAAACAATATTCCAATTTGAGTTGTTATTTTAAACAGACATAATCTATTAAAGATATTGGAATAGGGAAGAAAGATCTAATATTCTCTTAATAATGTTCTATTATATTGCAAAAATAAATGCATTCTGATAATTTTCTCTAACCTCTCCAAATTGTATTCCAAAATCCTCTTCCAATAAAATGTTGGAGAATGTTATTTTCCTCTCCAGTAAAAATTTATTGAAATTGTGCCCCAATTTTTCTATCTCGGGATAAATGACATATAACAACTACTATAAATGTAAAAATGAATTAAAATTAAAAAAAAAATAAAACAAGCCAAAAAAAAACAGGGTTGGAGTGGAGAAGTGGGATGTCTCCTCTATTAGTGTATCAACCACATCCATCCAGCAGCTTCTCCTTCAGGACCCTATGACAACCAACATAGCCAGGTTTAAAGGATTTTCCTGAAAGCTAAAAGAGAAGGGGCAGATCTTACCTTCTGTGGCAAGATGTTCCAGAGGGCAGGAGCTGCAAGAGAAAAGGGCTGTTCTCTGGATTTTATCTGCTGAAATTATTTGGCTGATGCACTAGGCTCCTTCTGCCAACACATGGGTGGGCCAATCCTACTGGGGAAAGATGATTTTGCAGATATACTGGAACCATGCCATTAAGGGCTTTAAAGATAAATGTCTATCTAGATTCTCAATCATCCAGGTCATTGTTGTCCCTAAGGTGCTTTTCAAAAGGCAACTGGACTTTCTTGGTTCTTTCCTTGAAAAGGTATCGCTTCTTATTCAAGAAGCTTCTTCTGTTCTGGCTGAATGGTGGGAAATGCACGGATTTATATTCCTTATCAGTCATTTGGCTTTAGCCATTTGAAGGTCAGTAATTAGTTCTCTGAGAGTCGTTGAGAACTGAAGAAGGTTCTTGGATGAGAAGAAAAGTTTTCAAAGAAAAAAAACCCCATGAAAATCCAGTTGCCTTTTGAAAAGCAACTTTGGATTGGCTTTAAAGGTAATAAGCAACACCTTGAATCGCACCTGGAAGCAAATGGTCAGTTAGTGCAGCTCACATAACAGTGACATTACATGTGCCACTCCAGGCACCTCCAAAACTGCCATGGTGCTGAATTGTGGACCAATTGTAGCTTCTGAATGATCTTTAAGGGTAGCCAATATAGAGTGTGTTGTAATAATCCAAGTGGGAGATGCCCAGGGCATGAATGACTGAGTGCAGGGCCTCACAATGTAGAAAAGATTGCAATTGGTGCACCACATGAAGTGTGAAAAGCTTGTCCTAACTACAACTGCTACCTGATCTTTAACCAGGAGTCGTGAGTTTAGGGGAACCCCAAGTTGCACACCAGATCCATCTGGGGCAATGCCATCCCATCTAAAACTAAGTCAATGGGATCCCAAGGCTTGGCATATCCATAGCCACTCCATCTTATTAGAGTTCAGTTGAAGCCTCTTGTCCTCAATCCAGGCCCCTGTAGCCTCCAGGCACTGTGAAAGGGCAGCCACAACATCACTTGAGTCACCAGAGGTGGAGATGTAAAATTGAGTATTATTACCCCACTGTGTCTCTATATGCATGGAGATTGGATTTTTGCTAGAGTTCAAGAGAGAAGAACATTCTTTTTTAGGAATTTTTAAATCATTGATTAATCATGAATTTCAATATGCCATGTATTTTTTTTAACAAGACATGATGATACAAGTTTCTGGATTTCCATTCTGTATTCCTTAAATATTTGCACATTTTATCTTACAACAATGAACTAACCAGTGCTATTACAATCTGAAACTCTGCTTTCATGTCAGTGTGAATCAATAGTGTCCATCCTTTTCTTGATATTGGACCAAAATCCATTTGTGAAAGAGGGAAAGTTGTGAATGAGAATCTTGGACTCAGATGTCCTCTTAACAGGGAAAGTTATTGACTGACTTTGGCAAGCTACTGAATCATAGTCTAAGATTTTCATTTTTAAGGATAAAGAGTAACATATTTGATAAAAAAAAATGCAGAAACCTGTGCATTCTATTCTGACTCCCTTAGAAGAAAGATTGATCATGAATAAAACTGTAAAATTATGATAATAAATAGATCCACCTTCATATTTTTGAAAAGCATCTTCAGTACTTTGGGAAAAAATAACATTGCTTAATTCCAGTTTCTCTATGCTACAGAATGGTCCACATTTCTTCCTCAGACCTAAAAGTAAAATCAATTCAGAATTTACTATTGATGTAATAAACAGTTAGATTTAGAAAATGTTTATCCTGATTACACCCAAAGGTATTAAGCTGGACTAAGTCATCATCAGTTCATCACATAAATAAGACTGTAGATTGGGTTGTTAAATTTCAGTATGAAAATGTAAACTGCATACTCATTTAATTTACAAATGCACCATAAAAATATAAGCAGATGTTCTGGTACTAACATTTTATGAATATGACTTATGTTTAATAATTGATACTTCATGTATAATTCATATATATTCCTATTAGTAGGACAGTGAATGATGAGTAAATGTGGTTATTCATATAGAGTAAAAATGGAACAATAGAGTATATCAGTAAATAAAATGAGTATAGTATCAGGTAATATAGTAATTTATACCAAATATGGATAAATATTTTTTTTTACAAATGTCACCAGTCTGATGGATTTACAAGTAGTCTTTGACTTAGAGCCACAACCAAGACTGGAATTTCTGTTTTAAATCAACACAGTTGTAAAATGAGTCATCATGAAAACGAGATTTTACAACCACTTTTATTGAAGTAATTAAATGAATACACTATAGTCCCTAAGCAAAACACATGGTCATTAAATGAATTGAGTAATCTTTAAGCGAATTTGACTTCCCCAATAGACTTTATTTATCCAAAGCTACTGGAAAAGTCATAGTTATGATCATGTCATTGCAAGACATTGCAACATAAATGCGAACCAGTTGCAAAGTCTCCGAATTGTGATCACATGAACATGGGGATGATGTGTCTGTTGTAACTTTGAGGACAGGTCATAAGTGATTTTTCCTGAGTTCATTGTAACTTTGAACCATTATTAAACAAATGTTTGTAATTCAGAGGCTACTGTAACTCTATCTGAAGGTCCTTGGGAAATCAATAATATTTCATAAAGAGAGTTAAGCTTGTTTGGGCTTAGACAATAACCATGGTTGAAACTGGCTACGGTTTGACTAGGTTAGACTGCAGTGGTATCATTATGTGGGCAAATAAAAGGTGACATCTTGAATTTTTTTGACTTCCCTCACAAATGATGTAGCAAAATTCTCTGATTCAATGGAGATTTTACTCAATAAAGATAAAAAGTTTTATACTCTCTGGCACAGTTACACTATATTATAACCATTTTGTATCATGTCCCAATCTGAACATCTGAGATCTTTTATAGTTCTACTACCAAATACCTTAAAAGTTTATATCACGATAGTTCTTGCCAGAGAACAATTATCATAGTGTTCCATGTGAACTTTGAGCAATTCAGTTTCCAAGGAAACAAAGAGAGTATTTCTCAAGCCACTAAAATCAGCACACAGTTTGCCAGCATGTCAGTGGGGAAAGAATTCATCACTCTATTTCTAAGGTAAAGTGGAGCTAATCCTTACAAAGAGATTCTGTCACTTTATGTGGGACAGCCAAAGAGCATAACATAGAAGTAATAACAATTTAAAAGTAGGTGAGGAGAGGGGCCACAGTAATGGTGGAAAAAAGATAAATATTAATTTTGACTCTTTACCCCTACTAGGTGAGAGTTCAGAGAGATGTCCTATTGGTAACTCTGTTAAAAAATGCCTGCCACTCTATCAATATTTTTTTTACCTAAAACATGAAGGAAATAGGATGGAACAATTGATGCCCTTAAGGAAGTAACTAGGATGACTCACTTGTCTCAGCAAGGATTTTTCTTCCTGTAAGGAGAAAAGTTTATTTAATGTATAACAAAGTATAGGAATGTCCAAATTGAACAGCTCCTGGAAAGTCTCATTCAATGGAGTAAATTTAACATGTAAGAATGAGAAAGAATTCTTCTTGTTCTCTGCCTATTATACTACAAAAAGATCACAAATATTAGAAATATTAGATCTGGACAAATAAATCTACGTCTTTGCTGCCAGTTATTCATCTTCAGGATTTTCACAACCTTGTTCTAGTAGCACTAAGAAACATTACAAATAATTTCCAAAGAATATGACAATGTCACATCATAAGCCTGTATCAGCTCACCAAATATATAATAGCAAAACAAATGGATAAATATATGTCAGTAGAAGTAGTGTATACCTTTTTTTAATGAAAATTATCAGCACTTTTGATCAGTGACGTCATCAAAGTAAACAAACCCACGTGCTGATTACGTCAACAGGGCACAGCCCTAAAAGGAAGTGACGTGCTCAGCCCCCACCCTCCGGATGTGACGTTTTGGCCTAATCCCATCAAGATTGGCAGTCAATCCTCTGGGTACATGATTAGGTTAACCCTAGACTAATTCTATGGACATTCAAAACCAAAAAGAGCTAAGTAAATGAATAATTAGCAGAGGCCTGTGTTTTTGGGGAACAAGCCCTACTTTGGGGAGCTGTTAACCCTAGACTATTTCTATGGACATTCAAAACCCAAAAGAGCTAAGTGAATAATTAGCAGAGGCCTGTGTTTTTGGGAAACAAGCCCTACTTTGGGGAGCTGTGAAATAAAAAATAAAAAAAGGCTTTTTATTTCTAATCATTGTAGCCTAACGATGCTTTTAATTTTTGTGGAGTTTTAAAAATCAGTGCCTCAAAAGCTGGGGAAAAAGAAGCCCCTGAAAGGCAGCCAGAGCCTGCATTTAACCCCTTTTTTCTAAAAGATATTTTTTTCTAAAAGGTATTTATGTCTAGGTGGTTTTAAAAGCATTTCCTCGAATGCAGGGGGAAAAACAAACAAACACAGCCCCTTTTAAAACCCACAGCTGGTTTTTACCTTTGTAAAAAATCTAAACACACATATTTTGCCATTTGTACCCCGAATAAAATTTATTCTGCCCGCCTTCCCACTATAGCAAAAGACAAGGAATATTAACAGGAATTAAAATGCTCACAAGAGGCAAGCAGCCAACCAGGCTCACAAGAGGCAAGCAGCAAGCAGCCATGCCTGTCTGTCTGCTAGTAAAAAAAAAGAAGGGGTAGGCCTTGTTTGGGATGTGCCCGGGCATGTCATGCTCCCCGTGATCTGGGCATGCGCAATGCTCAAGGGCTTCCTGGGTGAACGCTATTTCTGTAAATTCTGCCACACACCCTACCACCACAAATTTAGTCATGGCTGTCAATATATCTGCAGAGCCTGCCTCACCCAAGAATGCCAGCAGGTGGTGGGGGAGAAGGCGCGCTGCTGTAGGTGCAAAGAGTTTTGCCGGTCTAAGGTGTGTCTTGAAAGACACACACAGCTTGCTATGGAGGGAAAAGTAGACTGTAAGAATAAAGAATATTGTGAAACGTGTGGGGCTTACGTCTTTAGCCCCCACAAAAAGTGCAAGGAAACCAAGTGTGGACAGTGCTCTGAGAAGGTTGAAAGTTTGGAAGGGCATTTATGCTTTCTAAATTCGTTGGACCGGCCGCAAATTGGCAAAAGATATATTATTTATGATTTTGAATGCTGTCAAGAGACAGGCATCCATATACCTAATTATGCCTGCGCCAGGGATATGTTGAAGGATGAGGATGATAAAGATGTTGTGAGGTGGGATTGTTATGGTGTTAGATGCCTGGAGCAGTTTGTAAAGAATTTTATAAATCATAAGTTTAAAGGATGTACTTTTATCGCTCACAACTCCAAAGGTTATGACGGGTACCTAGTACTGAAGCAATTGATCCGTGAAAAGGTTAGGGTTCAGCTTATAAATCAAGGGGGGAAACTTTTGTGTATCACCCTGCCAGATTATAAGATTCGGTTTATTGATAGCCTCTCATTTTTGCCCCTTAAATTAAGCAAATTACCCAAAGCTATGGGGTTTCAAGGCAGCAAAGGATATTTCCCCCACTTGTTCAATACAATGGCCAATCAAGACTATGTGGGGCCACTCCCTGAAATCAAGTATTACAGCCCTGAAACCATGATGCCCGGGGAGAGAGAAGAATTCATGAAATGGCACTCTGCTAATACAGGTACTGTGTTTAAACTAAAGAAGGCTCTGGCTTACTATTGCAGACAAGATGTAGATATATTAAGAGAGGCCTGTATTCGATTTAGGGAACAGGTGATGGAAATGACTGAACGAGAGTGTTTCAGAGGGGTCGGGGGGGATATTGTTGAGGAGATAGCGATTCGAGGCATTGACCCCTTCCAACATATCACACTGGCATCTGTCTGTATGGCCCAGTACCGGTTCATGTATTTGAAGAGCTATACCATTGCATTAGCTCCTTTGGACAATTATCACAAGACACAGAAAAGGTATTCAGCTCCAGCGATTCAATGGTTGTTGCATATAGAGCACACTGAGAATCTCAATATCCAGCATGCTCTGAAGGGGGGTGAAAAGCAAGTAGGCAAATATTTTTTGGATGGTTTTGCTGTCATAAATGGAACTCCCACAGCTTTTGAATTTCGCGGGTGTTTTTTTCATGGGTGCCCTGTCTGCTACTCTGAAAAAGACTTCAACAAATTACTTGATTCAACATATGGAGGCCTGCACAATCGTACTAAGATTAAAGAAGAGTACCTCAGGGGCCAGGGGTATGCTGTGCGCTGCATCTGGGAACATGAATGGAGGGCCATGGTGGAGGATGACACCTCTTTGAAGCAGTTTCTAGTTGAGAATAAGCTCCCAACTCCTTTGAATCCTCGAGATGCTTTTTTTGGTGGTAGAACAAATGCTACATGCCTGTACTACAAACCAAAACCCAGTGAACAAATCTTATACTATGATTTCACCAGTTTGTACCCGTTTGTGAATAAGACCAAGGAGTACCCAATTGGCCATCCGCAAATCATCTACCAAAACTTTGGGGACATAAAGCAATATTTTGGGTTGGCCAAAGTCAAAGTGTACCCACCAAGGAATCTCTATTTCCCAATCCTACCCCACAAATCAGGGGGCAAATTAATGTTTAGTTTGTGTGCAACCTGCACAGAAAAACTGCAAACCACCCCCTGTAAACACAGTGATGAGGAAAGAGCTCTGACTGGGACATGGTGTACCATTGAATTGAATGTAGCTTTAGAAAAAGGTTACAAAATTGTTGAAATCTATGAGATCTGGCATTTTGAAAGAACATCAAATGAGCTATTTTCAGGTTATATGAACACGCATCTCAGACAGAAACAGGAGGCCAGTGGTTACCCTGACTGGTGCAAAACAGAACAGGATGAAGAGCAATATATTCAGGATTATGAAAAGATGGAAGGTGTCCGCTTACGACGTGACCACATTGAAGTAAATCCTGCTAAAAGACAGATTGCCAAGCTGTTTTTAAATTCGCTGTGGGGCAAGTTTGGTCAGAGCACCAATCACCCGACCACATCCGTGGTGACAAACCCTGAGGATTTATTCAAATACTTTTTTGTGCCCTATTATGATGTTTCCTCATGTGAGTTTGTGGATACAGAGACAGCTGTTGTGACATGGAAAACAGCCAAGAACCACCCCACCAAATCGACATGCACTAATGTATTTATCGCCAGCTTTACTACTGCTTATGCCCGGCTGGAATTATACAGACTACTGGATGGGCTGGGCGATAGGTGCCTGTACCATGACACCGATTCAGTCATTTTTGTAAGTAGAGAGGGGGCGTGGACACCTCCTTTGGGTGATTATTTAGGACAGCTGACAAGTGAGATTCCACCAAACACTACGATAACAGAGTTTGTTGCAGCTGGTCCCAAAACGTATGCTTATGCTTTGTCCAACGGGGAAACGGTGCTAAAAGTGAAGGGGATCACGCTAAACTGTGGTAATAGCAACAAGGTTAATTTTGACAGCTTGAAAGATTTGGTAGATGATTATTGTGTGTCTGGTGCAGAGAGAAAAAAGGAGATCGGGGTAGAGCAGTTGGGGATTGTTAGGGTTAAGAAAAATTGGACCCTAGAAACGCGGGTCCTCCGAAAAACTCTAAAAGTAGTGTATAATAAAAGGTTATTAAAGAGTGAGGATTACTGTACGCTGCCTTACGGTTATTAAGGATGGCAGAAAACATTGCACAATTTGTACATCCTTTCTCCTGTATTATAAGCGGCCCGTCCAATTCTGGCAAATCTTTTTTTATCAAACAAATGTTAGAACATGGTGATGTTGTGTTGTCTCAAATGCCTCAAAATATTGTATGGTTTTATAGTTGTTGGCAACCTCTGTACAAAGAACTGCTTAATAAAATTCCTTATATTAAGTTTATGGAGGGGCTTCCGTCTTCTTTTGAAGATGATGATTTGTTTCCGCCAAAACAAATCACTCTAGCTGTGATAGATGATCTCATGGCATCGGCCGGTGACAGCGATCAAATAGAGAAGGCTTTTACACAGTACGTCCATCACAGAAACCTGAGCATTATTCTCATACTACAAAACCTGTTCTTTCAAGGTAAGAAAATGAGAACAATAGCTCTGAATTCCAAATATTTGGTTTTGTTCAGCAGCCCCCGTGATCAGATGCAAATTGTCACACTGGCCAGGCAAATGTATCCCACTAACACAAAGTATTTTTTAGAAGTATTCCAAGATGCCACTCACAAACCACATGGGTACCTTTTGGTAGATTTGGCAGCCACCACTCCAGAATCCTACAGGTTGAGAACAGGCCTCTTCCCGCCTGATTGGCCTACTGTTTACACGATGAAAAAGAAGTGTAAAAAGCAGTAGCTCAGTTACCCTAGCACTAGTTCATTTAAGATGTCAGAGAGGGTACGTAGAAATTGGGGGCTTTTAAAAATCTTAGTAAAGGCTGGACCAAGACAGAGAAAAGCCATCTTATGCAATGCTAACAATGACCTGGTGGGGGCAATAGCAGAAATAGCTCTGAACACCCTAAAAGGAAACCTTCCTCTGAAACCTTCACAATTCCGGTCTCTAAAGAGAAAGAAAGGTGTCATTAAAAAGTTGAGTGATAGAAAGGTCTCACTAAAAAAGAAGAAGAAGATCATACTTCAGTCGGGTGGTTTTATCGGGCCCTTACTAGGGACAGCTATTCCGCTGTTGACTAGCCTGTTAGCTGGATAAACCATGGATCATGCCGAGAAAATGTACCTGGTGTCGCGTCATCAGATGGAGCAACTACAGGGTAGGCCACCTACTATGGGGGCTATAGCCACTAACCGGTTGGATGATGAGATGCGTACCATTCTTCAGAGAGCTGATTTGTCTGAGGATGACAAGATTAAGCTCTACAATTCTACACTGCAGAGGTATCTAAGACTGACCAGGCAAAATGAATCTGAAAAGGACAGACTGAATCTCATTTATCCACCGGAAGAGCCTCGACCACTTCCAACTTTACCAGAACAGCCGCCACAGCCATCTCCGCAGGACACAGCGATGGATGAGATCCTAAGGGGTGTGAGCACCCGTTACAGGAAAAATGCAGAACTTTTACTGAACAAAATGAAGCAGCATCAGGACGTCTCAACCTGGGATGATCGTGGTACCTTTTTATACAAAGGGGTCCCTATTCCTGGTACTAATATTTTAGACTTGGTAAAAGGAGCCTCACAACACCGAGCTCCTACTGAGAAGCGGAAACCTAAAGGCTGGGATGACTTTATGAATGCTATGGCCGAGGTGAATGTTCCAACCTCTGTGTTGGGATCTACAACTGTTAAAGAGCAAATAGAAAAGTTGAAAGATTCTCTGGTTGTTAAGGATGAAGCTGCTACTAACCCCGTCTCTGTTATGACACCCCCTTTTGGAACTCAGAAGCCTCTGATTACCGGTACCCCCTCTAGCCCTTGGACATTAAATCCTAGAAGTAGGTTCAAGTTTGGTGACTGGCTCAATTTGTAAAATGAATAAAAACACAGTGAAACAAGTAAAAACGTTTAAGTCTTCTTCTTTATTTTACAATAAGGCATGCATGTCTGCATGCATTGGTGACGGTTACAGGTTCCAAGCCCCCTTCCCACCTTTATAGTTTTTACAAACAGCTTTACCATTTGATCATTTTTAATATCGGCTTTGGAGTACATCTTTAAAATATTTTCATAGTCCACTCCTTTAGTCCGGTTCAGTAGAAAAAACGCACAGTGTTGCCCGCAGGTCACAGCGCTGGGGTGTTGCAGTTGACGTTGGTGAAATGTGTACTTCTCAGCTTGCTGCTCTAAAAACATCACTATAGAGCCAGGAAAGTCAGGGCTATCCGGCGGTCTTCCATAAGAATCAAAAAATTCCCCATATCCAGGAGATGGGAAGTAGAGGGCCAGCCAGTGTTCACCAGGCAGAGTGTGAGGGTGAGTATTTACAATTAATCCAAAAGGTCTTTTGGAGATATGTCTCTGGGGTAGCAGATCACAAGGGTAGACCCCCAGAAAGGCAGTATTTCCAGAGAACAATTGGAGGAGCTGCAGTGTGTCCATACTCACATATAATCAAAAAGCACATTCCTTGTGTGACTTATTTCAATAAGGTTTTCAAAAATTGCATAGAGAATCATGTTGACGGTGTTGGGGAGGGGTTGTGCAAATCTAATTTCGGCTCTGAGGTTACCATTCTTGATCAAAGAATAGTGCTCAGAACACCCCTGATCAGGACTCAAGTCAAAACAATACAAAGTATACCCTCGGTTAAACTCTTCCCGGCTGATTATCAGTGGCCTGTCTTTCATGCCTTTGCCCGTGGCTTGCACCATCTGCATGTACTCTCTCACAAAAAGACCGTGTTCATAATCAGGCTGGAGAGGCTTTGCAGGGATCTGCTCGCCATCACAATACAGGGCGCAAAAATTGACATTGCAGTGTTGAAAATTGAACGGGTTTCTTTCATAATCCCCACTAAAAGATGCATTGTCCACAAACCCAATCACTAATTGTTTAGGTAGCTGCCCCAGAAATAGATTTTCCTGATTACACACAAGGCTCCCTGCAGGAATGCTGTAAACCTTCATCCCCACTCGATCAATGGGGTATTTGGCATTGGAGGTGAGCAAAGCTTCTGCATGCCCAAGGCGCACTCCCGGGGCTATTTTTACACGTTTTACAAAGAGAGAAGCTGCCAGGAGTTGCACTTTATAATTCTCATTGCCGTCCTTCATCACACAAAATTCATTTCTGCTTCTTGTGAGTTTGACTTTCACATCAACGCCATTAATCAGCAGTCTGTCTTGAAAAAACAGATCGCTATGCAGAGGCCCTAGCAAATCCCATTTACGACTACCGGCCGTGTGTCTTGCTCTCGCTTTGAAACCGGAGTTCCCAGCAGCTGTCAGTAGAGTACTCTCCATGAGTTCTGAGTCATCTTTGTAAAAACCCCCAGCTGTAAATTGGGTACCCAGTGCATCACTACCAAAGTTCAGAATCAGTTCAATCATGGCCCGATAAGAATAGCAATGATGGCTCTGTGTAATGAGCCGATCTCCCAAAGTAACATCCAGCTGGTTAAATAGTGATGCTATAGGGTAGTTGGTCAGGCCCACCCTTGCCCCATCATCAATATCCGTCCCATCCGCCTTTACAATCTTGCAACTCACATACAGCAGAGTGTTGTTTAAATCCGTGTAATGCTCACCATGCCCCGTGATAAAAAATTCCAGGGGTGCGTTGGGTGTTAGCGCTGATAAAGGAGGGATCTCGACATAGGTACTGTTTTCAATACTGGTCTGTGTAGGCGCCAGTTGAAAAAGATCCAGTTCTGATTTAACACATTCCTCTGAAGCAGAATGAATAAATGACATATTGTATTAGAATATGTCTTCCTTGTCACAGAGCTTCCTCTTCTGCGCACGTCTCCTCTTGGTATGACGGGCCTTTTTCACAAGTCTTCTCTTTTTAAGCGGAATAGGCGGGCCCGATGCATAATTCTTCCTGGCTATGAACAACCCTGATCCAGCCTGCCCCCTATCAACAACTTGGGATACAAGATTCCCCGCAACATCTCTGACAATGTTTTTGGCAGCAGATTTCACATGCGGCTTAATGATTTCTAACCCACGCCTCAAAAAAGGCATTGCTTTTCGAAAAAGCCCACGGAACAGACCCCCTAACCCTGTCCCGTACATAATGGGGGCTCCTCGGAAGCCTGGAAGGCCTCCACCGGCTTGTGCCCTGTAGTAAGCTACGTAGTCTTGAGGGTTCCCGTGCTCCTTGATTACAACCATCCTTCACTTTTCCGAGGCCTAAAATGAAGCTTGACAATTACCTTCCCGTTATAAAAACGCACGTTTTTGTCCTGGTCGGTTTTGATTTCTATAGTAACGGTATCGATGTGATGTTTGCTGACTGGTACATAATGTGGACGGTCATAGGTTATTGTGATGAAATCATTGTCTTGCCCTTGCACAGGCACACAGCGCAGTAATGGCACATAGTAGTCACCCACTATCTGGAGCTCTACAATGTCTGTGTAAACATATAAGGTGTTGAATCCAGGGAATGTACTTAACAGATGTCCAAGTTCTCCGCTAACTAGAATGGTATGCGGTTCATCACCTTTAAGGTTAATTTTTCGACCCACTGCATCATACTGTAGGGTTGTCTTAGGGCCGTCCTTGGCACTTGATATAAGCTTGTTCATATTTTCTAACAGTTGTCGGATGCTAGTATAGTATCCGCTTCTCAAAGAAAAATGCCATCTCTTTCTCTCATTAGCAATTTCAAAATATCCAGGAGAAGTTAATGTGTGCCAACTATGCGGATACTGTATCTCTGCTAGCCCTACTTCCCATGACCCTGGAAGATCCAATGATCTTGCTAATTGTATAGTAAAATTAGAATTTCTGTTTTGGGGGAAAATTGCTGCTGACGCATTGCTGGGAAGGGTGATGTAAAACTCTGCCATATCAAAGATGTTGTACTTCAGTCTCCTTAACCCAACTGTTGAACTTCTCTGGCCATCCAGTCCATTTGACTAGAAATTCTCTGTGTCTCCCCCGCCCTCTTTTTTGGATAATTTTCTCTATTCTGTATATGCGCTGTTGGTCAGCAGGAACCTTTTGGAGCTCCTCAAAGTAAAAAGCCCCCTTTACAGGGTCACCAGTGTAATCATTTAATCTATACACCGCTCTTTCCCCCCTTGTCTGCAGTTCTTTGACGATGAATATCTCATCCGTATAGGTTTGCTGATAGCCCTTTTCAAACTTACCCTTCAGTCTGGATACCCTGACATGATCCCCCATCTTAAGACATTTTTCCTTTCTTTTTCTTTTTAAAGTTGCCCCATAAAGCCTCATCCACACACCCCTTTCGTTAGACAAATTTACGGTGTTAGGAGCAGTACCGATGCTACGATGGTAAGAGCTATTGTACCCCTGAATAGTATCTGCTAAAATGTCCACATACCGGTGGGTATTTCTAGCTGTGAAATATCTCCAGAGTTTGTTTTTTAGGGTTCTATTAAACCTCTCTATAACGGCTGCTTTAGTTTCGCTATGAGTGACAAAATGATGAATGCCGTAACGTGCTAAAAGTTTCTTCAGTGGAATATTCAAGAACTCTTTACCTGCATCTGTCTGTAATTTTCGGGGTGCACGTCCTGTTTGAAAGATATTCTGGAAAGCGGATGTAACTTCCCTCCCTGTTTTATCAGATAAAGGGGAGGCCCAGGCATATTTAGATAACACATCGATAACTGCTAAGATGTACTTTTTTCCATGATTCTCTTTAGAAAATTTGGAGACATCTATGAGGTCAGCCTGCCATTGATGATCTAAGCCAGACACTACTGTTTTATTTCTAGGAAAATTAATTCTTGCAGGCTTATGAAGCGTATAAGCGTCTTCCCCTGACAGCCACGTCTTGACTTGCTTCATGGTCAGGTTTTTATCATGTTTTCTAGCTTCCTGAAAAAGGGCATTCACACCTCCATAACTCCCTACACACCCCGGAGTATAATAAATACGACTTAAAAGCTTTTCATGCATCGTTATACTGAAAGACCACTGACAAATGTTCAAGTGCTGACATTAACACAGTCTTTTATTGGTTATACAGAATTCAGAGGGTGCACGGCTCTGCCATCAGAAAAATATCCCTCATCACCACTATCAGAATCAGAAGATAATACTATTTTATAATACTCTGACCCGTCTGAGCCCCACAAATCACGTCCGCAGTCACAAGCAAACCAGTCTTTACACAAATTGCAGCTCTTTAACTCACAAGGTAGATAGCGTGGTCTCTGGGATAGCTCATAATCCCTGTTACAGTCTAGATCAGAGAAATCTGCAGAAGCTTTCTGACCATGGCGATTACCACAGGAATCTAAAAGCGGGGTGTCTTGAAGTGTTTGCTGTCTAGGTATTACTAATTCAGTGTCTGCAAAATATAAAGCACATCCTGTTAGCGGTGTATCCGCTCCAGCACCATTTACATTATCATAAATAAAAACATATTTACTTACCATTTGATGTTTTGCAGAATCTGCAATAACAAGGTTTTATAAGTTTGTTCTCTTCAATGAAACTGTATAACTCAGGTCCTTTTCTTATTCTGCGCCCACGCTTGGGTGGTTTGGGGGTCAAATTTACATCAAACAAATCTCCATCAGAGGCTGCCATCTTCAAAAGACTGCTGGGGTTAAATCGCTAGCTGTTCAGGCCTGCCCACACAAACTCCCCTGCCCCTTGCAATGACACGCCCTTGAGCATTGCGCATGCCCAGATCACGGGGAGCATGACATGCCCGGGCATGTCCCTGCCCGTGCAAACTCCCCCTGCCCCTTGCAATGACACGCCCTTGAGCATTGCGCATGCCCAGATCACGGGGAGCAAACTCCCCTGCCCCTTGCAATGACACGCCCTTGAGCATTGCGCATGCCCAGATCACGGGGAGCATGACATGCCCGGGCACATCCCAAACAAGGCCTACCCCTTCTTTTTTTTTACTAGCAGACAGACAGGCATGGCTGCTTGCTGCTTGCCTCTTGTGAGCCTGGTTGGCTGCTTGCCTCTTGTGAGCATTTTAATTCCTGTTAATATTCCTTGTCTTTTGCTATAGTGGGAAGGCGGGCAGAATAAATTTTATTCGGGGTACAAATGGCAAAATATGTGTGTTTAGATTTTTTACAAAGGTAAAAACCAGCTGTGGGTTTTAAAAGGGGCTGTGTTTGTTTGTTTTTCCCCCTGCATTCGAGGAAATGCTTTTAAAACCACCTAGACATAAATACCTTTTAGAAAAAAATATCTTTTAGAAAAAAGGGGTTAAATGCAGGCTCTGGCTGCCTTTCAGGGGCTTCTTTTTCCCCAGCTTTTGAGGCACTGATTTTTAAAACTCCACAAAAATTAAAAGCATCGTTAGGCTAGAATGATTAGAAATAAAAAGCCTTTTTTTATTTTTTATTTCACAGCTCCCCAAAGTAGGGCTTGTTTCCCAAAAACACAGGCCTCTGCTAATTATTCACTTAGCTCTTTTGGGTTTTGAATGTCCATAGAAATAGTCTAGGGTTAACAGCTCCCTAAAGTAGGGCTTGTTCCCCAAAAACACAGGCCTCTGCTAATTATTCATTTTACTTAGCTCTTTTTGGTTTTGAATGTCCATAGAATTAGTCTAGGGTTAACCTAATCATGTACCCAGAGGATTGACTGCCAATCTTGATGGGATTAGGCCAAAACGTCACATCCGGAGGGTGGGGGCTGAGCACGTCACTTCCTTTTAGGGCTGTGCCCTGTTGACGTAATCAGCACGTGGGTTTGTTTACTTTGATGACGTCACTGATCAAAAGTGCTGATAATTTTCATTAAAAAAAGGTATACACTACTTCTACTTATGTCATTCAAATTATGAAGTTTCCTTTTGTTTTATTCCATATTTGTTCAAATATAGAAAGAGAGGTATTCTTTAGACCACTGTAAAACTGATGGAGAATGGATGACTATCCATCTTTAGGATATTACAGGGGATAAAATAAATATTGTAAATATTTTTGTTTCCTTCCTTCCTTCCTCCCCTCTCCCCTCCTTTCCTCCTTTCCTCCCTCTCTTTTTGTCACATTAGTCTGTGATAATCAGTAGTAGGAAATAAGGAAACATATGAATTTCATACATATAAATATGCATCATTAAATGTAAGCCAGAAGTTGGCAATTTATGAACCTTGGGGTAGATGGGGCCACTGAATTTCTACTTGGTGGCTCCTGGAACAGCCTTTGATTGGCTGTAGAAACCTTAGCATTTTACTTTTTTAAAAAATCAGAAATATCTAATATCCTAAAACAAATACACCAAAACTCCATGTGAAAGACTTGCTTAATCTCTTTTTCATCTATATGCACCCTCCTGATGTAACACAGTCTTCAACCCTATCCTCCAAATTAAGCTGTTAAGGACATAGCACTGCCAAGTAAGCTATACATGTTTACTTGGATTTTTTTTCTGGGAAGAACCTTTATAAGAAGCACACTATTACGTTTAGCTTCAAGTTTGCAACCCTCAATTTATTTTATTTTATCTGGAAGGAGCCCAGTCTTTAACTCATCAGACTCATAGTTGACACAAAAGCAAGGAAATGTAGTTGTGGCATGTGAATCCAGCCCCTCTGCTTGCTTGCTCAGTTATCAAGAAAATTTAGGCAATATGGTTATTGTATTAGATCGTAGCTCAATTAAACCTAGGTTAGTATAATTATTCAATCAAAGCCAGATTCACTGGAAATAGGAAGATTTTTTCTTCTTCTTTAATCTTAGACAAGGATATATTTACTTCAAAAATGGCAAGAATGCAATGCACATTCCTGTTTGGGTTTTTAAGAATTCTACAGATAACTTGCTATTTTGAACAAGCTAGGCAATTTAATTTCAGCCTGATTTTTTTTCCTTTCTGTCTACCTCACTGGCAACCTTTTCAGGTTGCTGTAGCAACAACCTATAGCAGCCATCTGACGTTTCAGCCTGCCCCAAGTAAGTTTTCACATTTGTGAGATAATGCCATGGTAAATGGACTCCTGACCTTTATCTCAAGCAAAATAGGCTCTGTGAAATATTCAGAATGGCAGAACTTGATATATCCTTTTAAATAGAGATGATATTTGTTCTAGATGGTTGCTATAAATTGTTTCTTTTTCAGCAAAATATTAAAATATAATAGTTCCCAGTTTCAAGATTTGTCATGGAATTTAGAATTGCTGCATTTGCTTTTAGAAAAACCAAAAGTAATGCATTGGTTTGACTTTTTTTTAAAAAAAAACAAACAAACCAAATGTAGCATTTTGCTCTCCAATGGATACTACAGTGTCTGGACTATTAAGTGTGCTATTTTTTCCTTTTATCTATATAAAGATTACACTTGATTTATGCCAATCCTACTGAATGCCAAGGAATCTATATGCCGAGACTGAGGGTTCACTCTTGCAGAAGTGAAAGTCATTTTAGGTAATTATTGTTGCAGTTCTTTAAATTTTCCATTTTGGCATGCTACCCTTGATCCTTTTGAAGCCATATCTTGCTATGGTTAAATGAAAGCATATGAAAGCCAAGGACATCTTCACTTTGGAGAATTGTTTTAGTTGACTGGCTCAAGTCAGCCATCCTTAACTACAAAAGAGCAACAAAATTATCAGAAGCAAAATGGATAAAAACTATATTACTTGGTAATTTATCATCTAGTGTTATTATTTGAGCCTAATGATCAGCCATACTGCCAGGAAAAATAGGTACCTTTTAATTTTAATTTCCAAATACAGGAATTGGGTATGTCAATTCTAGTGAAAAGAAGAACTAGGGGGTGACGATAGTAGTGTTCCAGTATTTGAGGGATGCCACAAAAAAAGGGGAGATCAATCTATTTTCCAAGCACCAGAAGGAAAGATAAGAATCAATGGATGGAAACTAATCAAGGAAAGAAGCAACTTAGAACTAAGGAAAAATTTCCTAACAGTGAGAACAATTAACCAGTAGAACGGCTTGCATTCAGAAGTTGTGGGTTCTCTCCCACTGGAGGCTTTTAAGAAGAGACTAGTTAGCCACTTGTCTGAAATGGTATAGGATCTCCTGCTTGAGCAAGGGGTTGGACTAGAAGACCTCCAAGTTCCCTTCCAACTCTGTTATTCTGTTCTTTTCTATATTTTAAAGTTATTTTATTTCAACTTCGGGCCCACAATTATATCAAAATCCTGAAGCTCTTGACATATGAATTGTCCAAAAGATTTTCTCTCTAAAGAAAAAAAAAATGTTTTTTTTAATGCCTAATAATAAGGGCTGAAAGTACTGACATTGAAATTTTTGAGTAGAGGTATAAAAAAATGGAGGAAAAAATGAGCCAGAAGTCTACTCATTTACACCATACAATACATTTTTCGTTTAATAGAGCTCAGTTTAGCAGCTTTCAGACATAATGAATAATTTTTAATTGGGATGTTGCATCCATTTAATTGCCCAAAATCTGCTAAATCCTTGTTTCTCAAACTGAGGGTTTACTGCAAATGATACTGTGAAAATCAGTTTCATTTGTCATTACGCAAATAACAACTCTGATGCTCATCATATATATTTAAAGTTAAATATTTGGATTTAAAAGACATTCCTTCTCCAATGTTTGCTAAATAAAGGTTTTACTTTCACAAATTTATAAACTTAATTATAATTATGCTTTAAAAGTTTACTTTGAAGCACTTCCCTGAGAGAACATTCTTTCTTTCTCTTTCTTCTTTCCTTTCTCCCTCCTTTTGCTTTTCCTATTCCATCCTTAATATCTAATAAAAACCTAACTGAAAATGTCCTCTGAATTTCTTTCCTCTGTTCTCAGGTCTGAAAAGTTTTCTCCTCTCCCTTGTGATGACCAAAGTGAAACAACTAATATATTATGGAAGAAAGTCAAAGGCAGTTGAGGAGACAAATGAAAAGCTGTAACATTACTAAAGTTATTATTTTTCCAGTGATTTAAACTGGACATTCATTTCTTTCCTTGATTTTCGTTCTGAAAGAAGAAGTCAAGAAAAAAAGAAGATCCACCTAAACCAGGGCTGTCAAATTGCCAGCCCGCAAGCCGGATACATCATGACGAAACCACGCCCACCCCATTTGCGGCAATAGAAAAAAAAGGTGCGACACCACTGACCTAAACTATTATCAAGAAGACATATTTAAAAACCTCCCTGAACTGATGCTCTCCAGGTGTGTCAATCATTTACTTCTATTGTCCATAGCCAGAACACGGTGGGCTGAGAGTATGATGGAACTTTGATGGATCTGGTATGATTAGAGAAGGTTAAGCCAACAACAACAACTCCTAAATGAAGAATGATACAGAATGTTTCTTTTACAAACCTATTTAATATTATAGCTTTTGGGATCATTTTTATTTTCTGTAAAAAAGTGTTCATAATTTTTTCCCTTTCTGACATTATTAAATACTTTTTTATGTCCAGGACAGAGTTTTTAAAAGTGTGGTCCTAGGACTTCTGAGGATCCGCTAAGACTCTTGCAGGGGTCTGCAAAATCAAAATTACTTGCCAGTGTATGCTGAAAAATAATACAATATTAAAATCCCATCACACAATTGTGAGAAATGATAACAGAAGCAAATGCTTCAGTTTTAATTTTCAATATCCTAAATATTGCTAAAGATTTTGTGGGGTCCTTCATAGGTTTTTAAAGTGTGAAGCATTCCTGAGAGAGAAAAGTTTAAGAAACATTCTTCTAGGAAAAAGTTCTTAGACCATAATAGAGGCAAATATTCCAGATAAACTCAGAAAAAAATACTGATTTTTCCTATGTGCTTAAGTATTTCTCAGTCATTTCTGATTTTTAGAAGTTATTTTTAATTAAGTTATGCTAGAGTTTGACAATGATTTTTAACTGCTAGAGGCAACCTGTCAACTAGTTTTCTATAACCATATTGTAATCTCATTTTGCAATTTTGGTAGCTATTGTCATACTAAATTATTTGTATTTGGAGTTATTTGTCTAAATGCAACAAATTTATGGAAACTTTAAGCTAGATATTGATATATTTTGGAATAAATGATTTTAAAATTCTTGATGATTAAAAAAATGTAGTTTTTTGTTTAATGAAAATCCAACACAGCTAGCTGTTTGATTGTTGTTGTTTAAATAATTACTTTTTAAAAAACAATATCCTTTCAAATATTTTATTTAACTTTTCTAACTTTTACTGTAATGAAGTTTTCTTTTTCTTTTTATAAATATTTTATTAATTTTCTAGTTTTACAATCATAAGTACTTAATAAACAACGTGTTGTCTGGAGTCCATTAGTAATTCAGTATTATCTTCTTCAATCTAGGCCCAATATTACACCATCCAATGCTTCCTCTCTTCCTCCAGTAGTACACATTTTCCCACATTAGGCAAATACAAATCTTATTGTTGTTAATACATATACAATTAAATATCAATATATTTATTACATTTTCCTAATAATATCAATAATGTCATTTAAAATATCTTTTCTAACCAAAATATATCTTAATTGCATTTGCACTTAACATCCATTTGTTCAATTAATATCCTCTTTTTCCCGCTTTTTTTAAAAAAAATTAATATCCCATCAGTGTTCAAAATGTCTCTATCGCTTATAATTTCTCATAATAAGTTATATTTGGGTAACCAAAAGCTTCCCTTATTCAAATCCTCTTAGCATTTTCATATTTCCCCTCTCATACCAAAATACAATATTCTAGTTAGAAATCCTGTCTTTCTAGTTATAATAATACTTCTATTTCTAACAATTATCTATTCTCAGCCATGTTCACCTATCTGATTAATAGTATAATATCCCATCTAATGGGTCAAAACCTCTATTTTCTTCAGTTTTACTCTAGCTTTCTTCCTTTGCCAATTAACTTTTCAAGTCAATGCATTTGAATCATTAAGTAATTTTTCTTCTATTTTTGTGTATTGTTTGGAATAAGAAACTGTTTGATTAAAGTATTTTTGGAAGAATGTTCAGGCCATTGATATTCATTGATATTCATTAAACACAGGGCTTTTTTTCTCATAGAATGCCCAGAACGGAGTTCCACCACCTTTTTTGGATGGAATCTTGTAGAGTAGGCAAGGCAGGTTGTATGACATGTGTGAGTTCCGGCACCTTTTTTTTTTAAGAAAAAAAGCACTGATTAAACAGCCTCCCTCCTTCTCCAATTCCCACAATTCTCCTAATAGCTCTATCTTTCATTCAATCAGCTCTTCTTTCTTTCAAATGTGTTCTGAGATCTTGACAAGTAAGATATTTTTTCCATTTCCAGTATTATTGCTACGTCTTCTAATTCTTTGTCTGAGTCTGTCTGTTACTTCCTTTCTTTAGGTCCTCCATCTTTGGATCCGCTTCCTCTGATTTTCCTTCTATTTTCTGGGTGGCTAGTTCCTTCTTTGTAGTCATTTTCTAAGTTTGTAAATTTAGATTAAAGAATTGTTCTTTTATCTTCTTTGTGTTATTTTTTGTCTCATTATGAACTAAGACAATTGTTTCTTGTACTGATTTTAACATAGAAAGAATAATGATCCCCTCCTTCTCCGTCACCTCTTTGGGGTGACTTTAACCCTTTTTAGGGTCCCCGGTGGGGCAAAATTAAACACAGATGATGGAGCCCCATGTTCCTGTGCCTGTCATGCTGTGACATCAAACCACGAGGTTTTTCAAAGTGGACATTATATTGCTTATTAAACTGTACATGTAGTCCTTAAGTTATGATGGTAATTGGGACTGAAATTTCCATCACTAAGTGATGTAGTCATAAAGCGTAACATCATGGGACCAATTCACAGTGACAGCAATCTTGGCATTCCCTGTGCTGTTCTTAAGTGAATTCATCAGCTGAGGAGTCACTCCAATCTAAACCATTTTGGGCTTGGTCCCTCCCAGTCCTGACCTTGCTTGTATAGTAAGGAACTAGCTACAATTCTCCATATCTGCCTATCTCTTCCACATCTCTATCCTTTGGGTCACCCTGCACCCTGTACCTTGTGGGGCAGCAAGTAACTCCAGAATCATGCAGTTCTAAGGCTGGTTGCCACATTGCACCTCAGGGCTTCTTAGTGTACTGTGGCTTCAAGACTGCCGAAGCCCCTGAGCCACAGCATGGCATGAAGCCGTAGCTATCCCTGGAAACTGCTAAATTTCCAGGGATAGCTGGAAAGGATGCATGATGCAAAGCTATAGTGCCCTGGGAAGCTCCAACATCACAGTGTAAAGCCCCAGCAGTTCAGAAGGCCCCAGCCACACTAGCCCAGTCCCAGCCTCAATTGCCCCCACCATCCTACACTCCAAGGCCCTTGGTGCCCTTGTGCTTCACTGCTCCAACTGACCTTCACTGTTTTCTTATTCCTGCTGCTGACATTCTGACTCTTCATGAGGAAGCTGCTGGCCATGTGAGGCCATCTTATGAAAAAACCACCATTCACAATGATGAGAAGAAAGTCTCATGCAGCTGGCAGCTACTTGCAAAGGACTAAGTTGGACATGCCTGGTCAGCAGCCAGAGCAGGAAGATGATGGTCAGCTAGGATAGCAGGAGCCACAATTGCAGGAGTCTAAAAGGGGAAGTAGGAGGAGGTACTTGAAGCACCCCTGTGTTCATAAGTGCTAGCAAACTGCCAAACATAAAATTTTGATCATGCAACCATGAGGGTACTGCAATAGCTGTAATTTCAGGAACTGATCGTAAGTTCCTTCATTCAGAACTATCATAACTTCAAATGATCACTGAAAGAATGGTCATAACTCGAGGATTACTTGTAAACAGATATGTAAAATGTTCCCAAAATGAAAACCAGTCTTTGTATTGTCCACAGATTTAAATGTGCATAAATGTCATTCTTGGCTAAAATGTATTTCATTGACTGATGCTGGGAATAAATGTGATATTTTCAGTGTTACATTTGAGTGCTCTAATCTCTACTAAATCATTTTTCTCAGGTGTCACCTCTAAGACAATGATTAATGACGTACTAATAAAGCTCACTTTGGCAGTCTGAAACGAAAATGTCATTTGTATTGGGCATGAATAATTTTTCAGCTAAATAGAACCGTGCAATGTTCTTGTTCAAGGACTTTTTTTTAAAATGCCTTAATACAAATGAAGGGGAAAAAAGAGGGAGAGGGGGGGGGATCTGAATTATCTCCATGATGAAGTGATGTTTTTGTTCACTGATTTTTCTCTTTTGTTTTCTTCTCATGTATGCTCTTGGTAGCCCAGCAACAATTATGAATCTTGGGTCATAATCAGATTTAAAATATCATTGCTTATGTATTGTTCTTATCTAAACTGCAGTTAAAGCACACAGTAATCCAAATCTGCGATTGGAGTGTTTTCATATCAGATTATTCTCAATGCCCTGCCTGTTGCAAATAGTCAGGACAGGAAAGAAGAGATCTAGTTGCTGCCTCTCAATTTCCATTTCTGCTTTCTTTAATAAAATAAAGAAAAATGTAACCACTGTTCCCAGTGATTTTTACTGCATTCAAAGCCAAACTTTTGGCAAAGCTCCCATTGTATGATTTTGGCAACTTGTTCATGATGTTGTAGATAATCAGTCTGTATATGTACATCAGTCTGTACATGTATATGAGCTCAGCTTGTCAATTAAGACATGGCAAAAAAGGAAGCAAACTGTCATTACTTCTCCTTCTTCACTATACAGATGGATTATCACTCTTTTAGGGAAGTAACAATTAGATTTTCCATCTGGTGAATTTGACCATTCTGGATAGTACAGATAGTCCTCAGCTTATGACTACAATTGGGATCAGAATTTTTTATTACTAAGCAAAGTGATTGTTAAGTGATTTGCACCGAACTTTTTGATATTCTTTGCCATGTGGTTAAGTGAATCACTGCACCTGTTAAATGAATTACTTGGTTGTTAACTGACTTTGTTTGTCAGAAAATTGGCTGGGAATATTGCAAATAGTGATCATGTGGCCCGGGACACTGCAATTGTCTATGCCAATTTTGACCATGTGACCATAGGGATGCTGTTATGGTCATAAGTGTGAGAACCAGCCTAAGTCACTTTTTTCAGTGTCATTGTAATTTCCAACAGTCATTCAACATACAAACCTAATTCATCCTTGAAGTGAAAAGTTCACCATTGATAGAGAATAGGACGATATTGTGAATCCTGAAAGAAGTCCCCAAATCTTTCAGTCAAACATTGACATTTTGTTTTAAAAAATCTACTATAAGAGAATAACGGAATGACAGAGTTGGAAGGGACTTTGAAGGTCTTCTAGTTCAACCCCCTGCTCAAGCAAGAAACCCTATACCATTTCAGACAAATTGTTGTCCAATATCTTTTTAAAAACCTCCAGTGTTGGAGCAATTCCTGGAGGCAAGTCATTCCATTGATTAATTATTCTCTCAGGAAGTTCTCCTTAGTTCTAGTTTGGTTCTCTCTTTGATTAGTTTCCATCTATTTCTTCTTATCCTAGGTTAAGACATGAAGTAGTATTTCTAAATATTTCTTTTTTTAAAGATATTTTATTGTTTTTTTAATTCTTAAGAAAAAGTACTCAGGACACACCGTGTGTTTGGGTAATCAGACATTAAAAAGTAAAAACATAAATAAACAACTCAACTTAATACATTCACTGTCCCCTCTCTATTTCCCTCAAATAACATAATACGTTTAAAATATTCCATTTCTAAATTACATTTCTATTACTACTAAACCTGTTTTAAAACTTTATCAGTTTACAATTACCATAATCAAATTTAACTTTAAATCAACAAGTTATCAATTCAGGTATCCCTTCCAGATGTATTCTAGTTCTTAATCTCTCTCATCCCTCCTTTTATCACCAATCTCATTTATTTCTTCTTCCACTACACAATAACTATCTTAGTTAAAAAATAATGTTAAACATTAATTCATTTCAATTCATTACACAAACTTCAAATTTCATCCAATTGATTATCATACCTTATCACATCTATGTTATTGTACAAAAAGATCATCTTACTAATTTAAAACACTCCATTCATTATTGAAATCATCCCAATCTAAAAAATCAACATTTTTTTCAATTCCAATACATAATTTTCATCAAAATAAATCTATTATTCCAAAAAGTACATTCTTAATCTATTTAAAATATCTGTTCTAAAAATCACCCTTGTGTGTGTCTATATATATATATTCTTGCTTCTAACTCTAAATCATAATCCTTAAAACAATCCATAAATCCAACATTGCCTTTTAATCCATTACACAATTTTAAATTTCTCTTTTCAGTCTAATTCTGGCTTTTTTTTTCCTGTGTCAGGCAGGTTTCCATAAAGACCCTTCCCTTTCAACCAGTAGATCTATTTTTGTTGCTTGCAGTAGCCTTTGAAAGGATAGAAATCCCTTCCTCTGCATTAGACATCTGTTTCTCTCCTCCTTGAAGCATCATTGCTTTGTAGTTTGAAATCTCAGTCTTCGCTTCTTCTGTTCCTCTAAGTTGCAGATGGAAGGTCTGTAAGATAGAATAAGTTCCTCTTTTATCTCTGTTGATTCCTCTTCTAGTATGTTTTGATTTATACCATAGCCAGATGTATCCTGGACATCCATTTGAACGTTTGAAGTGAAATTTCTGGATTTTAGTTCTATAGTAAACTCTTTCATTGTAGCACATATTTCTATAGTAGCCTCATAAATCTTTTTCAATATAAGTGTACAGTTTAATTGTGACTGAGGTTTCTCCATTTTAATAGTGATTAAAAAGAGTCTCTTTTTTCTTTTTTGTGGAGGCTATATTTGATATAAATTAGGCAATATCCACCCCCACAATTCCCACAGCTGCACAGCTTATCTTTTCTCTTCAAAAGTATTTTGAAGGTCAGGTCTATTCCATCTTCAAAAGTAACCAGAAGTTGCAGTATTAAATTTTCACCACGAGATGTCCTCAGTAGATTAAAAAAGGTCTTTTCCAGATACCATTTCCTTTTTTCTATCTTTTAACATACAATGTGAAAAAAGAAATAATTTTCCAACATATGATGATAGTACAGTTCTTAGAAAGAGAGGAAAAGAAAAAAAATTTTTTTCTGTACCCCAAAAAATATAAAAATAAAATATAGTCTTTAAAATTTTGTTCTATTTTTATATACTGCCTTTCTTCCCAAAGAATGTAGAAGCTGCCTTTTCAAGCCAGGGAAATAATTCCAACAAGGCTCTTACAATTTTTTTTTCTTTTCCTCTCTTTCTAAGAACTGTACTATCATCATATGTTGGAAAATTATTTCTTTTTTCACATTATATGTTAAAAGATAGAAAAAAGGAAATGGTATCTGGAAAAGACCTTTTTTAATCTACTGAGAACATCTCGTGGTGAAAATTTAATACTGCAACTTCTGGTTACTTTTGAAGATGGAACAAAATAAAATAGAGAAAATAGTAAAGAAAAATCTCATTCAGATTCACCACGGGGGTTCTTACAGCTTAGATGTTCTTTGACTTGTGGTTTGAAACTGCAGGGTGATCAGCCATTTTACTGGCCAATCTTCTTCTCCGTCGGCCCTCAGAGATAGCTCGGACAGCTGAAGGAGCCGCTGCTCCTCAGCAGCCGAGCAGAGCCTCCTTGACAGAAGTCACACCCTCCAGGGCAACTTTTGACCCGCATAAGGATTTACCGGCAGAGGGAAGGCTAGACGACGAGGAGATGAGTCTCCCCGTGCGACTAGGGATGCTCTAAACCGGAACCGGATGTCGTATTCCTAAATATTTCTATTCCAACATGTTTGACCTTTCTCTCAATATCCCATAATCACAGAACAGATTTACATAAGTATATTATTTTGCTATTTACCTTCATATAAATAACTTCTGACCTTTCAATGCGCCTTATTATTATTCTAATCAATATTATCTTAATTTCTATGTGAGCCTCCTTAGTAATGCTACCATTTTCCTCCCAATTCTTTATAATCTTTCATGACTCTTGTTTACACCATTATATTTCTTTCTTTGTATAACAATGATTTCATTTGGAATCCTGAAGATTCAGATATAGATATTATTTCTTTTGTTTATATTTAAAATTTACACAGAGCAAGACACAACACAGTTTCATCCAGTTAATATCGAATATTAATCACTCTATTCAATAAATAATTGAATTATACATAGTCTTGAAATCCTGATCTAATTCTAAAGGGATTTAATCAGATCAGCCCTTTGAATTGCATCCTCAGATTCAACTGCCAAAGTTATTTAAACTGTCAAATGAAATCAGGTGCCTCTGAGTCATTTTGGAGAGATCTATATGCAGTTTGGAGATTGGATGGATTTACCGGATTTACAGTTTCAAATGTTATGGGGGGATTGAATAGTCTGAGGCTTTTTGGTATTGACATGAGTAATTGGCTAGTCACAGATACTTTGAAAAGCATCACCACTAATAATAGAGTAGTGCTCTATTATTTGTGATGTACTTTTCTACTGAAATTTCTTTAAGCAGCTTTTGTTAGAAAGAATGAGACAAACAAGAAAGAGGAGAGAAATTTAGAGATTCTGACTTAGCTTGCTTGATGTGAGCCTCTAAATTCCCATATTTCTTTATCCATATACCTTCTTAATTTTCACTCTATTTATCTTAGGTAATATAATTTAGATTTTGTGTTCTATTTGTCTGCATTTCCTTCATTTTTTTTCAGCCACCAAATTACTCTTCTTCTACTTCATTCTCTTTCACTCTATCTCTACCACCTCTGCCTTTTTAAAAATCTTGAAACTTAAATTGGTTTAAATAACTTTTGCTTTAAAACCATGAATCTTAAATTCAAACTAAAATTCCAAACCAATAACTTATTCTATCATCTCTCTCTCTCTCTCTCTCTTTCTCTCTCTCTCTTTCTCTCTCTCTCTCTCTCTCTCTCTCTCTCTCTCTCTCTCTCTCTCTCTCTCATCTATCTATCTATCTATCCATCAATCTATCCATCCATCCATCCATCCAGTGGTGGGGTTCAAATATGTGAACAAGCGGTTCTCTGTGTGGAAGTCCATTCTGGGCTTGACAACAAAAAATTAGCTACCGGTTCTGCTGAAGTGGTGCAAGCTGGCTGAATCCCATCACTGTATTGTCTGTCTGTCTGTCTGTCTGTCTGTCTGTCTGTCTATCTATCTATCTATCTATCTATCTATCTATCTATCTATGCCTTACAAAATCTATCTCTATTATCTGTCTATCAATATATATTTGATCTAGATCTTTCCTGCATTTTCTTGGAAGACTCAAGGTTTTGTACACAATGGATCTTCTGTAACTTTATGCTTTTGGAACAATCTACAAAGGCACTCTCTGTAAAGCTATCCAAAGAGGTCCATATTTAATCTGTTTTTAATGCCACTTTAATCAGTTGTGTAATGAGTGCCAAAATCTTCACCACCAGAAGGAAGACATAATATATAATTTAAATAATCTAGAAAATAGGACTAAAATAAGTAAATAAGTATATACTGCTCAAAAAAATAAAGGGAACACAAACGTATAGGATTCTTTATACCCTTTATTTTTTTGAGCAGTATATTTATTTCAGTTCCTTATTTTTTCCAAATGTAATACTATTTCAATCTTATTTCACTCAAGATATATGTATGTATGTATGTATGTATGTATGTATGTATGTATGTATAAAATAAACATTTTTCCCAATGCTCATATTTTATACACATTTTATGAATTCCTTGGCAAAATTTGTACATATATATACTTTGGTATGAACACACACACACATTCTTATTTCCATATAAGTTTGATAATGAAGTGCAATTTTACACTAAAATGCAAACTATACAATTTCTTATCTACTTCTAATGATGATTTTGCTCTTTGTATGTGTTAACAGTCCAAAGCAAGATGTCATCTAAAGCATTAGTGGGATGTAACAGACTTCATACAACTTTAAAACCAATTTAGAGTTTAAAAAAATATTTCACCATATATTTCAGTGTTAATTATTTTCTATTTGAATCTAATAGAATTAGTAGAAATGGCAGAAAGAGCGACCTTCTAAATCACCTATTCATTTTCACTGGCCAGATATAAAATTAATCTTCTTACTAGAAAGTAATGTGGTTTTTGTTTTTTTTTAAAGGGGGGGGGGGCTAAATCCTGATACAGTTCACAATCTTGCAAATTATGCACAGAGCCCAGGAATTATGAGCCATAAAAATTAACTTTTATCTGACCTTAATCATATTCATATGGATGAAAGACAATTGTGGACAGTGGAAAGGCTAATGTTAATATATAATTATAGGAAGAGGAGATCTTCCAATCCTTCCAGTTTTCTGAATGAGATTTTTTTTAAATGTATTGGTTTTTTTTTCTCATTATTTCTCAAAGAAAATATGGTAGAAATAATTCTTACTCCTCTTTACTCTGTTATATCTGCAGGTCTTGATGATTTATTCAGAAGGTGAAAAGAAGCTGTTAGGCCATAGATAAGTCTGTTCTGTACCAAGAACCTGATTATCAATTTTGTCACCAAACCATAGGTCTTCTCACAATAGCCTAAGGAAATTCAGTCTTCAGAATTACTTTGGAATTAACATATTGAAGCTAAAGTTTGATGATCATGAACAGGTTTCCCATTTTTTGTATTTTTCAGACTGGATGTTTTATCAAAACATAATTATTTTGTTCTCAGGGTTTTTTTAATTAAAGTTATTGCAAATCTTTTTGGGAGGCACTCTTCAGCAATAAATTAAGATGTATTGAACTACCATGCTCAGCTGTAAGTCTGTCCAGTAATAGTGAGTGTGACTGAGTTGGTGTTGTGTGTTAAGTTTTACTTCACAAGAAATAAACATCTATAGCAATATATATAGCCACAATCAGAAACAGTATGAATATTTCCCCTTTGTTATCCATGATATTCTCTGAAATTGCCCAAAGTTTTCAAAAGGATGCTTCATTTGTTATCCATGATATTCTTTGAAATTGCCCAAAGTTTTCAAAAGGATGCTTCATTTGTGTCAATGCACTTCCACAAAATACCCTTTGAATATTTTGCACAGTCATATTAATTAAGGTCAATAGGATCCAATCATTAATTTTAATTATATTCACTCAGTTTTGTTCATGCCAGTACACTTCGGAAAGTGCTCTTTGAAATGTTGAAGCAGTCTTGTGCTCTGGGAAGTTCAACAAATCTGATCTGAAGGTTTTCCATGCACAGCTCCTTTCTTTCACTGATGGTCTCAGAAGAAAGAAATCTGCTGCAACATTTCAAGAAGTAGCTCTTGTTTAAATGCTTTGCTTAATCTTAATAATGAATTCAACAGAATTTTTTTTAAAAAAAGACTTACTTAGCCTAGAACCAACTAACTTAATATACAGATAACATTTAATCATGTCACTAAAATTTTCCAAGACTACAGTATCTTGTGCTAGATATCTGCTGGGAAAAATAAATATTTCAATGTATTTATTTAATACTTCAGTATTTATTAGTGGTAAAATAAATCCACATAATTAAAAAAAGATAGATCAGCCAGAGGTTTAGCAAACTGACTAAAATCTGTTACTAAAAAAGAATGTCTATTATTGTCATTGTGATAATGATGACTGTTATTTACACACAGTATACTAGAAAATTTGTTTTGGTTTTGATACTTTTATCTACTGCATCCTTCTCAGGGATCTTCTTCTTGTGCCATATCCATTATCGGACGTTGGCGATCATTTTGACGATCCTGTTTTTATCAGCAGCTGCACGAAAAAGTGCTGCTGAGTTTTGTCCAAACCAGTCCCTTAGATTTTGAAGCCATATGTTCTTCTTCTGCCTGGACCTCGTTTGCCTTCAATCTTTCCCTAGAGGATTAAATGGAGTATGCCATGTTTTTCTGGGTGTCGCATCACATGTCCAAAATATTCTAATTTTTGTTTTTTAATTGTTTTGATGATTTCCCTTGGCTTTCCCAGGCGGCTTATTACCTCCTCATTTCTGATCTTGTCAACCCAGCTTATATGTAACAGCCACCTGTAAACCCACATTTCAAATCCTTGCAGTCTCTTCAGGTGGCCTTCTGTCAGAGGCCAACTCTCTACTCCATAGAGCAGGATAGAAAAAATATAGCATCTGACAAGCCTAATTTTCAGTCTTAGGCTTATGTCGTGACTGCAGAAGACCTTTTTCATTTTGAAGAATGCTGTTCGAGCTTTCTCTTATCCTTGTCTTTACTTCAGTAGTCATGTCCCAGCTTTCATGTAAATTAGAACCGAGGTTGTCAGGGATCTAGACTAGTCAAAATGTTCCAAGTAATGCAGCTATTTGTAACTGATGAGTTGAGGTTCTTACTGTGTCCAAGTGCTTTTCAGATCTTTTAGTATGGCACCAAAATTATTGGCACCAATAATACTTTCCTTTTCCACATCTCCTTGATCCAAATCTCTCTTATTTATTCTTCTAACTCTGATTATTGCAAACATTTGTTTCTATATTATGGTTGATCACACAGTCAGCCAGATATTTTGACTAGATGTGGCATTTTTATCTACCTATCAAGTTCTTCTCAAGGACTTAGGGAAGGCAGATGTTGTTTGATGGTGGTGTTAAAGATATTGTCTTAGGATGCAAGCTGTTCCAAGTAAACCTGTCTGTTGCATTTGATTGACTGTTATTTTGTTCTTATTGTTGTTCTAATGTGAAAATGGAATTGGAGAGTCAAAGAAGATGAAAAGGAAGATTTGGAAAGGAATTTCAACACACAATCAACAAATATAGCAATGCCCTGTTATATTGCCCCTGAATTATGGCGTATATATGTTATAAAAGCCCTGAAGACATGGTTTTGCCAGGTGCCTGGAGATCCCAGGATGATTTGGACTCCATCAAGTGGTTTGTTTGATTGTTGTTGCCAGGAGGATGAGGGTTTATTGCATTTTATATTTGGAGTTTTACTTCAGTAAGCTGCCCAGAGTCACCATGAGTGAATTAGGTGTTCATACAAATTTTCTTAAAATTAAAATAAAAAATATAACAAGTGCATGCATTTCTATTTATATTATTATTTCCTGTAAATTACCTTTTCATATTTTATTTTGCCACAGAGAAAGAGGAAGCAGAATTCAGTAATGCACACCCCAGGCAATGTGCTGTTTTAATCGAGCAGGTTTTATGTCATGCCCAAAAAAATTTGGTATGTTTACTAAAATGCACAATCTCCTGTATCTCAACTAGAGTCTAGACTTTCAGACCTCTTTTGTTCAAATTCCCTAAGAATAGTGTAACTATGGTGATGAACCAGGATAGTTAACTATGTCTGATAGATATTAAAGCAAATGGTTTCTACAATCAAACAGTTAAGACAGGAGAATTCTGTTAGTTGCAACAATTATCTGAGCTCACAAATGAAAACAAAATAAGCTGCTAAAATACTGCTCCTGTCAATGTGACCATATGTTTAAAAGAAGCTATTAGAGAAAGCCTTGCTCAGTAATCTTATAAGGGAAAGCATACATCTAGCCAAATAAAAATAGCAGATGGTAGAAAGCAATTAAAAAAACTCATTATGAAGTGTGATCAACACTATTCCACCATCATATAACCCAATCTGAATCTGACTAAGTAATATTTCATGACACACCTCATTGATTCAAAATCAATGGTCTTGAAGGGAAATTTTAAAAAAGGAAAATGACAAACAATTGGAGATGTTTCCAGAAAAAGACAAATTTCAGTTGAACTGTATAACATGATACTGGTATAATTACACCATAGAATTAATGATAATGGACCTAGAAAATGTTTGGAAATATATCATTTTCTCATCCATATTTTTAAGTGTAATAAAACAAATTTCTCAGAAATATTTTTCCTGGTGAAATATATTGATATATTGTTGACCAGAAAGACTTGATCTTAGAGTCTCTTGATCTCTGAGATTCTGCACTACTCTTTTGTTAAAAAATGATACATAAATGTAAACTCCCTTAATCTTAGGAATGAAAATGGTTAAGAAGTTGTTGGGGCTTCAGTAATGGTCTTCATATATCAAGTTTTTCAACACTTTTGCAAACATTTGTTTTGTTTCTTTTTTCATGGATTGAGCATTTTTTAAATGTTTTGGTTAAACATGGACTTCTTTTAGAAGTCACAAAGCTTGTTCTATTAGAATAATTACATGCCTTTTTAAGTATAGGTAATTCTATAATAATATTTGTTTACTGAAGGAAAACTTGGTAAGTTAGACATTTTTATAACACTACATTTAGTTTAAGTGCAAGCATAGGCAGACCTGAGATCTTGATTGAGAAATATATAAAAATCATGTTTTAAATTGCCTACATAGAGTTTCCTAAATCAAGAAATACGTTCTATCCTTTTCTCTCCTCCTTCATTCACCCCAAGATATAAGATTTTTATATGTGTGTCTGGAATTGATTTATTGAATGTCTGTGATTCCAAGCACATATCTTTAGAAAGAAATAAATCAGCTGCAGGACCAATTTTTTCTGGACACTATCTATATTCAGTGGGACAGTCTTTTTATCCTAGTTCCTATTTGACCATAGTCTTTACTTTTCATTTGTTTTCTTTTCAAGAAAAAAACTGACAGATGTGTCTTATTAATTTTTGTTCCTGGAAACTGTCAAAGTTTGGCAATGCAAGACACCTAGAAGTTAAATAGGAATTGTGACATGCGATGTGACAGTGCTGAACCAGTTCTTGGAGTTCTGGTGGTCATGTGCTCATGATCTGGGTGCTTGGCATCTGGCTCACAATTATGCAGCATCCTGAGGTCACATGGTTACCATTTGTGACCTTTTTTTTTTTGCTGGCTTCCAACAAGCAAAGTCAATGGGAAACCCATCGGGAGGTAAAAAATGGCTTAGGGTAGAAATACAGGCACCTAGATTCAAGTTCGTCAACTAGCCAGACTCACTGAATCAGTTTGGGCTAATATCCTTTCTTGCTCGCTGCAGAGTTGTTAAAAGGACAACTTATAAGTAAAATTGGCTAGAAATCAAATCAATCAATCAACCAACCCACTAATCAATATATACTGTTTTTCTAATTGCCTTTTTCCAGAACATATTTTTTAACTTCCTAGTTCTGATACTTCATAGTGACCTCCCAGTTATAACTAATTTAGCCCTTCATAGCTTTCTAAGGTCAGATGTGTATGATTTCATTATTAACTGCTTCTAAATTTTTAATTAAAATGAAAAGCATTTCACATTTCTTTAGCTGTTAGGTAGTTGCAATTCATTATTTAGTAAAATACTGGCTTTTCCAAAGAGAACAGAGAAGAAAGGTTTTCCTAGGAGGTCTATTTCTGCCCCCCAAAATTTGACTAAAATTTGTTTAACTCCTTCTCCACCATCAAGTTCAGGTTTTCTCTGATAGCTATTGATTTCATTTGTTTTAAACATTTAAACATTCATAAGTAAATTTCAATAGGATGTACTTGAAAAAAGTAACTGAAGAGGAGATAATCAGTTATTTAGATATTTAGATATATTTAAATATAGCCACATTTAGTATTTAGTAATTTGAAAAAGTACAGAGGACAAGTTTGGTAAAATGGGATATCATGAATTCTAGTCTGACCTTAGATACAAAGTCAGCTAGACCTTGGGCCAGTCAATCTTTCTCATCAAGAGGGAGAAGACAAAGGCAAACAACTTGCAAAAATCTTGCCAAGAAAACTTCAGGGACTAATTTTAGCAGTCACCAGGAGATAACTCTACTTTCTCACAAATAAAATAAAATTTAAAAAGTAATAATTGCAAATACTATTTTAAAAAAGAAATCCATAATCTTTCAAAATATAATCCTTCATGAAGAAAATTACTTTCAAATTATAAGAACATTTAATCAAAATCTAAATTAATTAAGTTTGTATTATTTGCATTATATTGTATTATATTTGTGTGACCCACTACTGCCCACATTGCAAACCAAACAGTTTGGAAATGGTTCTGAAAAGTAAAATATCCACTTTGTAATATGCATGATTGAGATATAAGTTTATTTTAAAATATATTCTTCTAATTTTATGCTCGCATTTTAACAGATTTTTCTCCTGTGTTATAATAAAATGTCATTCTTTTAAGGATCTAAGTAATTCTGGCTGTGATTGGATATTCAACAACCTAATACTATTAATTTCCTGATTTTTTTTTTCAGAGAGAGAAAGAGAGAGACTGCACAAGGTACTTTATCTTGCATAAATATCTCAATAACTGTTCCTTGTAAAGCTTGCTTGAAAATGACAAAGGAAGCCTGATAATGTCTCACAGTGCTAAGCAGCACTACAAGCAGAGAACAATAATGTACTTTGAATTCATGAATATGAATGCTTAGAACTGTGCCATCTCATGTTTTTTTTTGGAGGATAAATTAAATATATACTATTATTCTGCACTACAAAGTAAATAAATGAGGGATATTTACTCTGAAAAATTGAACATTGGTGACATTCTTAATTTGAGCTATGTTTGTTTTTACATTTTAAAGAAGTAATGCATCACACTTTCAAAAATCTGGAATACCTGCATTTTTGCATAGAAAAGTAACAGGCCAAAGGTCCATTAAGATTTTCCCTTCTACTGGGATACACATTTTGAATCCACTAAAAAATTAAAATTTGTACATGTCTCAAAATATATAAGTCCTATAAAATAAATTATAAAATGTACAGCCTGAGTAGTTTTAAGAGCCAGCTTAGTATAATGGTTAAGCACCGAGCTATAAATCAAGAGGCTGAGAGTGCTAATTCTGCTTTAGGCACAAAATCAGCTGGGTAACCTTGGTCCAGTCACTCCCTCAGAGCCCTAGGAAGAAGGTACTGGCAAACCACTTCGGAAAAACCTTGCAAAGAAAATTGTAAGAACTTGTCCAAGGTTCCCAGGAGTAAAAAAAAAAAACAAAAAAACAGGCTCAAAGTTATATTGTATACTAATTTTAATGGGCTTATCTGATTGCTTAATCAATGACATCAAAATAAATAAACAATATCTACTACACATACCAAATATGACATGTTTAACCTAAACTCTTCAGGAAGGAAAAAATATTTTTTTTAAATTATAATCTGTCTTATTTTTTTCTAAAAGACATATAATTAAGAAATATAATTTGCCAATTTTTTACCAGAAAGCATGCGTGCGCGCGCACACACACACACACACACACACACACTGATTACATGTATTTTTGAACCTATTTTGTATGTAGATATTTCTTCACTCCATTAATTATCCATCAGACAGACTTAAACATTCAGCATTTTTCAAGTAAATTCTTAAACTCCTTTTAATAGTCTTCTTTCTTGGAGATACCTATTTAAAACTACTAAACTCAGGGACAGCCCTACTATATTTTAGTTTGTATTTGAATACTGTAGTTTAATTATTTTTATTTTTTTACAGTTTCTTTTTTCTTTTTTGCTCTATTTAGTTTGTATTAGTCTTATTCTTGTATTTAAAATTTTCTTTTTTTTTATTGAAAATTTTTAGATATTTTTACAAAAAGCAAAAAACAAACAAACAAAAAAAAAACAACCCTCACCCACCCACCCCAACCCTCCCTCTCCATCCCCCTCGATCTTCCCAGAGCTGAATATAGGCTTAATTAAAATTTTTAAGAATCTTAAAAAAATTGGAAAAATATAAATCATAAATATATCTAAATACCTTACATAAACAATTTATAGAGTAATTAACAATAAAATATATGTAAAAAAAGGATACATATTAAAAGGAAAAAGTACTTGAAAGAAAAAGAGATAATAAAAAAGAAAAAAAAAGAAAGAAGAAAAGAGATATAAAAAGTACAATCTATAAAATATTAAAATTTATATACAAGTTATTAGAAAGCTAAATTATATTTTTTATATCCAATTTATATTGTATAAAATTTATCCATTTTTCCCATACCGCAAAGAATTTCTCTTGCGATTGCTCCTTTAAGAAAGCCGAAATCTTTGCCATTTCTGCCAAATAAGAAACTTTAAAAAACCACTCTTGCAAGGTAGGCAAAGATTCCTTCTTCCAATATTGCCCTACTAACAGCCTAGCGGCCGTAATCAAATTTAACATCAATATAACTTCCTTAGCATCACAATCAGTAACAATACCTAACAAAAACAATTGTGGGGTAAATTTTACCCTCTTTCTAAAAATTCTTTGAATATTCCACCATATCTTAATCCAAAAGACTTTTATATTTTTACACGACCACCAAATATGATAATAAGTAGCATCCAAACAACTACATCTCCAACATTTAGGCTGTAAGTCAGGATACATACGAGACATTTTTTGTGGATCAAGGTGCCATCTGTAAAACATTTTATAAAAAGTCTCCCTTAAGTTCTGAGCTTGTGTAAATTTAGCATTCCTCACCCAGATGGTTTCCCAGGTATTTAGTAGAACTGGTTCACCAAAATTTTGTGCCCATTTAATCATACATTCTTTAATTAATTCTGATTCTGAGTCCAGTTCTACTAGCACCCCATAAATTCTCTTAATGTGAGTTCGCCTTTGATCTTTTACTTGTTTAAAAAGATTTTCATCTTCTCTGAGCAGACCCACATTACGATCTATCTTCCATCTATCAGCTATTTGTCTATACTGAAACCATGAATATATAATATTTTCATGTGCTAAATCTTCCAAAGATTTTAACTGCCAATTTTTACCATCCCACCTGAGTAATTGCGCATAAGAAACACTATCCATCTTAACTCCTCTTCTTATCCCCTCTATCGCATGCCAAGGTATAGCCCATAATGGTATTTTAAACTCACTTTTATAATATTTCCTCCAAACCCGAAGTAAAGAAATCCTTATAATATGAGATTTAAAAACCCGATCCACTTTTTTATTAAAAATTAGATAGGCATGCCATCCAAAAAGTAAATCCCAACCCTCCAAATGGAGTATTTCTACATTTGTTAAATCAACCCAATCACTAATTAGTGTTAAAACCATAGCATCATAATATAATTTCAGATTCGGTACCTTGAGTCCACCTCTCTCACGGAAGTCTTGCATAATTTTAAGCTTTATGCTTGGTTTTTTCCCTGCCCAAATAAAATTGTTGATACCTTTCTGCCATTCATTTAAATTAACCTCATTCTTTAAAATAGGTAACATTTGAAATAAAAAAAGAAATTTTGGCAGGACATTCATTTTAATCACTGCAATTCTTCCCATAAGAGATAACTGTAACTTCTCCCAATTTTTCAAATCTTTTTGTACCCTGACCCACAGCCTTTCATAATTGTTTTTATACAATTTTACATTAGAAACAGATAGGGTAACCCCCAGATATTTTATCTTATCAACCACTTCAAAGTCTGTCAGATTAACCAAAATCTGCTTATCCAAATTAGTCATGTTTTTAGCTAATATTTTATTCTTATTATTATTAGTTTTAAAACCCGAAACCCGTCCATATTGGTAAATCAGTTGTAATAAATTTACTACAGAATAGGTAGGTTGAGACAAAGTAACCACCAAGTCATCTGCAAAAGCTCTTAATTTATATTCTTTTTTGTTAATTTCTATTCCTTTTATTTCCTGCGACTCTCGAATTTTGATCAGCAAAATTTCCAAAGTTAAAACAAACAGTAACGGTGACAATGGACATCCCTGTCTTGTACCTTTTTCTATTGTAAAAACCTCTGACAAACCCCCATTAACAATAAGTTGTGCCGTTTGTTTTTGATATATAGCACCAAAAGCTTGTAATATTTTTTCTCCAAAGTTCATTTCCTCAATTAATCTTAACATAAACTGCCAATTCAATTGATCAAAAGCTTTTTCAGCATCTAAAAATATCAGCCCTGCGGAAATTTGGTTATTCTTATCTAAATATTCTAATAAATTAATAATTTGTCTAACATTATTCTTCATATACCTACCAGTTATAAAACCCGATTGGTCCTTATGTATAAGCTGATGCAAAACCCTCATAAGCCTATTAGCTAAAATTTTTGCAAAAATCTTGTAATCTACATTTAAAAGAGATATGGGCCTATAATTCTTCGGTAAGGTGAGATCTTGATCCTCATTTGGAATCAAAGATATAAAAGCTCTACGCCATGACGGAGGAATCTCTGAGCCCTGTAATATATTATTAAAAAGCTCAGATAAAGGTTGAACCATCTCTTCTACCAAGGTTTTATAATAAATGGATGTCAAACCATCCGTACCCAGTGCTTTACCTAATTTTAATTGCTTAATAACTATCACAATTTCCTCATTGGTGATTAAACCATTAATTTCTTGTGTCTGATCTTCTGTTAATTTAGGGAAGTTGGCCTCACTTAAATAATTATTTATATCTAAAGTTTGTACATTAGTACTCTTATATAATTTTTGATAATAATCTAAAAAAGATTTCTTGATCAACTCCTTCTGGTAAACTAATTTACCATTATAATTTATTTTGTCTATAATTCTCTGTCTCTGTTTCTTTCTTAATTGATAAGCCAACCATCTCCCTGGTTTATTAGCATTACAAAATGTATTTTGTTTCATAAACAATAAATTAGTTGCGGTTTGATCTGCCATCAACATATTAAATTGTGTTTTTAACAACTTTATAGATTCTTTAAACTTTCATCTGTAGGATTGTATTTAAAATTTTCAATAACAACTTTTATACATATAAAATTTTAATTTTTAGTAATGTTTTATGTTGTAGCATTAATAAAAACAAATACAAAGGAATTTAAAATTCAAGTGATCCCTCTTTGTTTTATATCTGTATATTAATCTTGGGGAAAGTTGTAATTCATGGCAGAATAAAAGCATTGGATTTAATCTCACCAGAGATACACTTAACAATAATCTCTATCAAACACATTTTATTTCCATTCAAGAAATGCATCATAACTGTCAAAAAATGTAATCTATATGTGATAATATTCATTTTATCAGCATGTTTATGTTATCCAGTAGGAAGTTCAGAAATTAGCCTGCTGTAATTCTTGCTCCTTATGATAACCTTAAACTGAATATTTTTACAGATTTCACACTTTCATTGGTAACTGTAAAATGTATTCATTTCTTACTTAGATTTATATATGGCCTTTCCTTCTAAAGCTCAAAGTGGTTTCTATGAATATATCCCTTAATTTTTATCTCTATAACATCAACCTTGTGCTATATTGAGCTGAGAGTAAAAAAAATTGCCTAGTTTTCCTGGTCATAGTAGTCAAACTGAGTACATCTAAAGGTACAAATAAAATGTGACATATCTGAAAACAATATTTTTTTAAAAAAATACTTGAAAGATATTGATTTGCTTGAATGGGAAAAGGCAAATACAGGTTATGATTGTTCTTTGTTGATCTAGAAGTAATATATAAAAATAGTAGAGAAGTAGAATCAGCAAAACAGTAGAATAAACTTCCTAAATAAGGCCTATTGCAATGGAGTACACTATTCAAACAATGCCTTTTTTTCCTGGCCCAATATATTTAAATGGTATCTGGATATTATCCATCACAAATATAGTACCCGCACCCTGTACGTGGAGAATGGGAATAACCAGGTAATTTGAAACTTCCTTTTCTTTTCTATAAATCTATTTTTCTATCAGACAAGTGAGGAACCTCATTACTGTAGTCCTCTGATTGGATCATCCAATTCCCTCTCACTGGGGAATATAAACCTTCTGTTCAATTTGTTTCTTAGATAAAAAGAACTAGAAGACATTTAATATTTAATAGAATTAAATTAACATTTAATCAACATTTAGTATAAAATGTGTTATTGTTACTAATATTAATAACAATAAACTGACATTGATTTAGCAATAAAAATTAGACATTCATTATTTCAGATTGTTTCAAATTTTGTATTTTAAATGTTTGCTTTGTCTGTTTTTATAAATTTCAGTTGTTTAGATTTATGTTACATCCTTGTAGAAATGTCATATCGTATAGTATTTACTTTCTTTATGCTCCAGAATATATGCTGTTACTGTATTTACGAATTCAACTATTCTTTATTTCTTTCTTTATTTTATTTAAACCATTTATATAGCTGCCCATCTTATATCAAATTCTGGACCCAATCAACAGTTAAAAAACATCAATAATAAAACAAAATGATAGAATGACATTGCTTTCTACGATGAAAATACCTTAAGAATATGGATCTTTTTCTTGAAAGAGAAACTTATTGTATACAAACTACTGAAAGAGTTCAGTAAAAGCTTTCTTAGTTTTTTATGGTCCGTTCATAATTTCAGCTTGCATTATCTCCATAATAGTATCGGGGTATATTTTTTGTAAGGGATAGATAGATAGATAGATAGATAGGTAGGTAGATAGATAGATAGATAGATAGATAGATAGATAGATAGATAGATAGATAGATAGATGGAGGGACGGATGGAGGGATGAAGGGATGGATGGAGGGATGGATACAGATACATAGATATAGATATAGAGATAGAGATAGATAGCTAGATGATAGAGATAGAGATAGAGAGATATAGATATAGTAAGGCATGTGCGTTGACAAGCAGAGGAGCAGCTTCAAGAGTGCACCCAACACACAACTTGTTGGCGACGCCCGGGTTCAGCCCCAGCAGGAGAGGGGGGAGTGAAAGATGAGAACAACTGGACAGCCAATCCGCGGGTGTTTGCACGCACACAAGGGGAGCAACAGGACTTGTGAACGGGAGAATGGCATCGGAAACACACGCTACAGGCAATTTGGCAACAGAGACACAGGGGCAGTCTATGACAAGTGAGGCGGGGAGGGATGAGCGAGAGTGACCTGATAGTCGACCCCTGTGTGCTCGTACACGCACCAGGGGAACAACAGCGACTGGGAGTGGGAGAGCAACTTTGGAAGCTGCCAACACATTGACAAGTGCGGGCCCTTTAAGAACAACACGACCAACGTTAATGAGCAGGCCAATGACCCGATCGAGGGTTAGGGCACAGAGGCAGCCAGTTATATAAATGAACTCCCAGATACTTTGTTTTATATGATGTCAGTAGTTTGGCTGATGAAAGCTCAATATTCTTGTATATTAAACAGTTTTGTTTATAATCTTATCCTGGTGTTCAGATTTGTTTATTATTTTCACGATATATGCATACCCATATATGTATATATATATATGTATGTGTGTCTGTGTGTGTGTGTGTGTGTGTGTGTATTTGTGTGTGTGCGCGCGCTAAATTTTTGGATTGCTAACAAAGAGTTAAAGGGAGACTGGTACAGCTATTTCGAGCTATTTCATACCCTTCTGAGATTCGAAGCTGGGTTGCTTGCACCTTAGGCAGCTGTGTTGACCCCTAGCCCACAGGCTCTTTCTCACTTTGTCAGCTGTATCAAGGAGGGAAGAGACAGGCAAGGAGATATGTCTTGAGTGTTGTTTGATGCATCCTGTCAGGTGCATTTTTTGTTTGTAATGTTGCTAATATGCAGTTTCTGCAAATAACCTCCTGACACGATGCTATGTTTTATTTTCATGAATATGAGCATTTTTGTACAGAATGTTGTGTAATATATAGAATTTTTATTGATGAACAGCATGATAAATGTCAGAAAATTTAAACTTCTAAACAAATGTTCCTTTATGTATTAATTTTAAAATATGTAATTACATACATTTTGTCTTCAAATATGAATTGAATGAATTTTCCTCAAAGTTCTGCTAGACCACAACTTCCTGTTTTCACACAATCATAACTTTTTTTCTTTTGAATTGCACTCCGGTTGAAGCTTTCCAGCTCAAGGTAGGCATTTAAGCTCTGGTAGTCAATTTTTACAAAGTAATCATCGACAGAAATCCTGGCAACCATGACTCATCCATACAAAATTATTTGTTTCTCATAGAAAGAATCTGAATTGGTTTGGTTTTATCAGTAAACATGCCATCATTCTAAAATTCATGACTGTGGAGACAGTGCAGTGAACTGATCTCCTATTCTGAACAAACAGAAGTTGCTGTCAAGCTACCATAGAGACAAGAATGAACATGGCTGAAAATGTCTCTTTATTGTAACCATATCAGATAGCTGATAGTAGCTTCAGCAAATGGGAACTTAGAATTTAAGAATTTAAACTGGGTCAAATCCTAAAGCCTTTGTGCTCTCTTGAAGCCATGTCATTTCACAAAGAAAGATTTGGATTTCATCTTATCTCTAATCCTGATTGATTGATTGATGCTTGTTTTTATTATCTGTGTTCTTTCTACCCTCTTCTGATAAGTCTGATAAGTTAGCTGAAATATTCCAGATGCTAACTAAGTCTGAAAGTTACTGGCACTGACAAGTTGTTAATATGTAATTATGTTATCTGCGTTCTTGGCTCTCCGGTTCAGATAAGTCTATTAAGTGAGCTGATATATTCCAGATGCTAACTGAGCCCTGAAAGTTGCTTTGCACTGACAAGTTGTTAATCTCCAATATAAGATGTAAAGGTTCAGAATGAAGTGAGACAGTTTGTGGTTACAGATAGACATTGTGAAAATTTTATCTATCTCCAAGTATTACAAGTGTGAGAAATAAAAGAGAGTCATGTATTCAAATTGAGAGAGGAAGGCTCCTTTTATCTTTGCGTTGAATAATGGATAGTTGCATGCTTCAGTAACAACTCCAAAAGCTTTCCAATGTTAAAAGATCCCACTCAGTTGGACTGGTTGGGACCTAAGGAGTTAAAAGGAACCCTCAGAAAATATTTCTGAATGATAAGTAGAGTAGACACTGCACATCACATCCACTGTCATGTTTCCTTTCTTTCTGCCAAAATAGATATATTGCATCACAACCCTGGAGAAGATTCAGGGTTTAGGAAAGAAGTATTATAAGTTTGGGGCGAATATAATGTAATAGGCATAATAATAACCTGATGGGAAAATTCCCATGTCTGGCATATAGTAATTGGAAGATATAAGTTGTTCAAAGACAATGAAGCAAAGTTTACCTCTGCTCAGAAATCTGGAAAATAAACTTGGTAGCATAACTGAAGTATTTATTTTAAAGTAAGTGTAGAAAAGCAAAAAGGATTAAAGAAGTAATAAAAGAATATTGAGTTAGGATATTTCTGACAGTTACTTTAGGATCTAATCTGGTGCATCCATGATGGGATCAAACAAAATCAAAATCATGTGCATAATATTTCACTTAAAGCTCTGTTCCTTTTCTACATGCATCACATATATAAGATGTGAAGTTTCAATTGTCAAATTGTGGGCACCTTCCTGACTTGATATCCTCACCACCATCCAGGACTTTCTTTCACTTACTAAGTTAAGAGTCTAAGAACATAAAACATAAGAGTTTAAGAACATAAAAGAAATAAAGTTTGATCAAATTCCTAATGTAGAATCTCTAATCCAGGTACCAGTGAATATGGACTAGGTACATGCTTTTCTGGTTCTTAAGTAGAAAAATAGGTCACACAAAAAAGAGATTTTTGGGAAGTTCTATTGTGCATATAAACATCTTGAATAATATTGTATATAGACCTACAAGTTCTCCAACTAATATGTTAATAGGTTTACATTTTAAAAACTCAAACAAATTTAAAATAAACTAGTTGTCATCAGTAAACCATAAAATTGTCATGATATTGCACTGCAGTAAGTCTTCTACATTTCCTTTATACCTTTCATTTAGTTATTTCTTTGCATACTTTAATATAAATTAAATCCTGCAAAATTTACATTCACTAATGGTACCTATTGAAATCAGGAACACTGACATACTTTAAAACCTACTACTTTAAAATGGTGATGCAGTTCACTCTGAATATTAAAGTATTGTGTTTGATACTGATAGCAAAAGTGTGATTCAGCCAAATATACTAATTAAAATAAGCATATGTTCAATACTGATAATCTGAAAGATTTTTTTAAAAAAATATTTCAGCACTTTTAATAGTACATTTTTTACAAAAACAATTTGATGGTTTCACAGTTTTGATGAAAAATAAACTTTATTTCTAATATTTAAAAAATTAAAATAAGATAATACATGTCGAATAAAGCTCATAACTTTAAAATTGTTAAAAATGTACAAATAGTCCAATTACAAAATTAACCATTAACAAATTATTCACAATTATGTATTTTTTAATGTTCCACATGATTTTTATTATAAGTTGATTTCCTTTATTGGTTTGTTATTATATCAGAATATGCTAAATAAGGTCTTATATACAATTATTCATAGATCAAATTCAAGAGAGATTTTAAAAAACTCTATAATTTTCTCCACATGCAGTAGTACTCATTTGAATCCAAACATCTTCCCTTAAAATAAAAGAAAAATGCATGAAATTTGCATGATGGACACATAATATAACTAAATATTAAGTAAAAATCACTATTCAAGCAAATTTGTTTTCGATTTTGCAAGTTCTTTTCAGAAAGTTTCTTAATGCTTCTAACTTAGTGCTCCCCAAGATTGAGGATGTAATAGTTTATTAACAATATAAAATAACTTTCTTAAACAACACTAACTTAACACAATTAATTATTGATCGATCTATAAAGAGACTACAGACAGATAGTTTGGTATAGTGGTACAAACATCAGGCCAGAAACCAAGAGACTGTGAGTTCTAGATCTGCCTTCTACCCAAAGCCAGCTGAGTAAACATGGGCCAGTCACTTTTTCTCAGCCCTAGGAAGGAAACAGTGGTGAACTATTTCAGAGAAACCTTGCCTCAAAGCAAACCATTATTTTGAGGTCTCAGCACTGATGAGACAAGAGCACATCAACTTTTTCCTTTAATTTTTCTTTATTGTTTGCATAAAAAGCGTACAAAGACATGAATTTCTTTGAAGATCAAGTTTTCCAATCAATTAACTAACACATTCAAAAAATAAATACAGAAAGACTTACAGTTTCTTCCCTCCCTCCCTCCCTCCCTCCCTCCCTCCCCCTCCCTGCCTCGTTCCTTCCCTCCTTCCTTCCTTCCTTCCTTCCTTCCTTCCTTCCTTCCTTCCTTCCTTCCTTCCTTCCTTCCCTCCCTCCCTCCCTCCCTCCCTCCTTCCTTCTTCCCACCATGGTACTAGCAATCATATACAATTTAAAGTCTGAAATTAAAATTAAGATTAGGGTTATGTAAAAGGAGGAACTCAACATACTGTACCAACTTGCACTAAACACAGAATTAAGAGAACAGATGAAAAGATGAGACAAAAAAACAACAGTATTTTTGCCTAGAATTAAAATAAAATATTAAAATAAGTGTAAGATAGGAATATATTTGACAGAATATTTGGTTGGTATGTAAAATTCCCCATTGACTCATTTTTGAATCAGAGAACAGCATCTGGAATGAAAGGTGGGAAAAAGAAAAGTGCAATATTCTACTGCAAAAACCCTTGTGTATTTTCATGTACATTTTTTGTATGTGCAAATTCCCATATTCATTTGTATATATTTTTCCTTGAATGAATTTTACACTCATTAGACATATGCTGTATTTGCCAGTCCAGATATAGATCTTAAATAAGGAGTCCCCACACACATTCTAAAATGGTCAGCAAAACCTCATAGACATTGTGAAGAGCAACCAATTATTTTACTGGCACTTTCTGTTTTGTATTTTATTATACTGTATTTATTTCATATGCATGCTTGTCCATCTTACAACATGTAATAACTTTTTAAAGGCCACAGAACAAAAAAACCCACATAAACTGCATTTTCACATATATAAAAACATTATATACAGTTCTTTTCATTTCCATATTGCATCTTACATATATTTTACAAATATTTATGAGCAGTAATTATATATATGACAAAAATGCATGTGTGTGTGTGTGTGTGTGTGTGTGTGTGTGTGTGTTGATAATAATGCTAAAAATAAAAACATGACTCCTGGGTATATTCATCTTCTAAAAAAACCAATAAAACGTGAACACCAGGAGTATAATAAACTAAAAAAAGTTTAATACCATTACCAATTACCAAGCTTTCGTCAGAAGCTTCTGACATGTCAGGGTTAAATGCCAGTCCATGGGAGAGTTCTTTAATAGATAAAACGCCGTCTGCACCCGGCTCCTAGACCTTGTCACCGGTCCTAATTGGTTAAGCTGTGCTCTAATTATAGCCTTTGTATCGGTGACCACTCTTTTCTTGCCTCCCCTGCCTATGTGTGTGTTGCCGCTCATTCTCTCTTCGTGCGACTCTGGACTAGGTGGACTCCCTCCCCCCCTTTTTAGTTGTTCAAGCTCTCCGTATCCCTTAACTCATCCCTCTTCTCACACTCCCTCTTCCCTTGTCTTAGTTGCCCTGTTGCGATGCATTCTCTATCCCCTTCCTCTTTTCCATGCTCCTCATCTACGCCCCAGTTGTTACCCCTTGTTCTATGGGGGCACATCTCCAGCCTCTCACACCATCTCCTTCCTTTCATTCTCCCACCTTCTTCATCCATACAATCACCATACAATCCCAAAACAACTGGAGCACCACTTGAACACCATTGGCATTGACAAATTCACTATTAGTCAATTGCAAAAGGCAGCCTTACTAGGAACTGCTTCCATCCTGCGGCGATACCTGTAATACAATCAAACATCCACATCTGCCTATCCTGATAGGTAGACAAAATGCCACATCCAGTCTGAACATCCGGCTGACTGTGCGATGATCCATAATAATAATAATAAAGTTGGAAGGGACCTTGGAGGTCATCTAGTCCAAGCCCCTGCTCAGGCAGGAAACCCTATACCATTTTGGACAAATGGCTGTCCAGTCTCTTAAAAACTTTCAGTGTTGGAGCATTCACTGCTTCTGGAGGCAGGTTGTTCCACTGGTTAATTGTTCTAACTGTCAGGAAGTTTCTCCTTAGTTGTACCAGATTATTTCTGGAATATTCATATTTCAAGTAAATAGATTAGGTTCGTGTCAGCAATTCACCTAGAAGGCCGTTGAATTATAATACAGTTAGAAATTCCAATTAAATGCACATTTGTTTAGTATACAATTAATTTCAACCTGAAAAATATGATGAGCATGTAAGGAATATTAAGGGAATGTAGCAATGCTTCTTATTTACTTTTTGCAAAATATGTATAACCTGAAAGCTTGTGCATTTCAAGATACATTTTAATTATATTAGCCAAATCTGTCATTAAAGTATTCTCAGTGTTTTAAGGAAGAATGCATCACTGAACAATCATTTATCTGACCACTTTGGGATAGCATAGTTCCAGTCCATCCTAAAGTTTTTTTTTTTAATTGAATACAAAACAGAAAACGAAAAAGTTGCCAGACTTTTTGTTATTTAACCTTTGAAGCAAGGACATCAAAATTCCATGTCTAATACATTTGAGCAGCATGGGAACTGTCCCTAACTCCATTCACCAGCCTCTATGTGGATGTGCCAGGGGATTTTCAAAATTGGCAAAATGATGGATGAAATGTTGATACAAGCCCTTTTATACAAGCTTTGATATTACAAGCATGTTCAGAAGGGCTGGGTTTCAACACCCTCTTAGCAATTTTGACTTCTACCTGCAGATCTTACCGGCTTAAGTAGTACTACTTCAATATCACTGATATTAAAAGGAAGGTAAGACTACACTTGGGATGTAGTTGCATAGCTTATTGACTGTAAGGTTTCGAAATTCAAGCACCGTATGACGAAGTGAGCTCCCATTCTTGCTCCAGCTTCTGCCAACCCAGCAGTTTGAACACATGCAAATGCAAATAGTTAAATAGGTACCATTTTGATGGGAAGATAACAGCATTCTATGTGCCTCAGCATATAGTCATATCAGCCAGTGTCTTCAGACAAACTGGCTCCCTCAGCTGCAAAATGGAAATGAGCACTGCCACCTAGAGTTGGACACAACTGGACACATTACTACATGCAAAGTACAAAGTAGAAGTAGATCCTGGGGTAATCTAAAACCTTTTTTGCATGAAGATTCTCTACCTTCATGAGTGCTTTAATAATAATACTGTCACCCTCTGACTAGTAAGTCGGTTCAATTTTTTGTTCATGCCTATTAATGGGGCAAAGCAAACAAAAAATGAAGTGTGTTACTGAAACTGTACAATAATGACAGGTTCCTAATGACCTCTTTTTAATTATTAAATATAGAGCTGCAAGTAGGTCACTATTTCTTAAGGGTTACCATAACCTTATATTAACCTACATAGTAATTGCAACTTTCAGAATAGATATGAGGGGAAAAAAATAACCTTTTCCATTACAGTTGTACAAACAGACACTTCTTACTCCCTTGTTAACTGAAAGCATATTTGCTGTGGTGTTTTGTGATTTTTGCTGGATGAGCCAAAAGTGGCTGATGTTGGCTTTGTTTATACAGTAACAGGTATAAACTAGTTTACTATTCAGGAATATCTGAATACACATTGTTTAGATGCAGGGTCAATATGGTTCAGACCTCACTTGGCAATGGTTTGGAACCAGCCAGAAGAGACCCACTGAAATCAATAGGACTTATGTTTGTCTGCTTTCAACCCATAAACTTTTTTTAAAAAAAATCTCTTAATAATTTTTAAGTTATTAACTGTTAAGAACAATGAACAGTAAAGTTCCATTATTACTTATATTAAATATTCCTTTTCTATATGTTGCACATGTTCATGACTTGAGTAAAATTATTAGCTTTATCTCCATTGTCAGTTCTATTGTTAGTTATTTATTCTATTCTATTCTATTGTCAGTTCTTTACTGTCAAGATAGTAAGAACATTTTAGTGGACAGCAAGTGTGTCTTCAAGTTGGCTGAATGACCTTCAATAAATGATTAATTCTGGCCCATTTTGCTAAATAATCTTCTCCTTTCTCATGTGGGATTGTTTTCTGGTCTTTATAGATTTAAAATCAATTTTAATAAGATTCATAGAGATAAGCTCTTGAAGAAACTTCTATTACGAAGTACCTGTATGAAATTGGCTGTATGAAAATTAGTACTTCAAATTCACATGCAATCTTCAGGAAAATCAGAAAAGCAATGACCATTTAGAGGTGACCATTTTAGCACTCATATTTTATATATTTAGCATTAACTTATTAGTTAAAATGTTCACATATTCTGTTTAACCTTGCCAAATGCTGGCCAAGAAAACTGTATGCTTTTTTATTATAAGCAGATGTTACAGCCATTCTTTTTAAGATACTAGTAGACATGAGAAGAACACTACATGATGTGGCCAACAATTGCAAAATTGAATATAATATAAATTATTCAGCCAACCAAAGGTATGCTTTTGGCAAAAAAAGAGAAGTCCCTCTAAGTGGCAATTAGATAGAATCAAATTAAACAAACACACTGTTTGAAATACTTGGATTGATTTTGGATTGGTCTTGATCAAAAACTTGGATGGGTTTTCCAATCATTGACCAGGGGGTGATAGCAAGGCTACTATTAGTTTTTTTTCAATTTAGAAAACATTATTGTGTCCCTGAATATGATACAAAGAGGCTTTTTCAATTGCTATACTGAATCCAAATACAGTATATTATTGACAATAGTCTGAATAACTAGAACAATTTCATTCTAAATGCTTGAATTCTATTCTTGATATTTCCAAAGGTGAGTCAATGCAGGACCACTAACTTTCATGGAAGCAAAGGTGGAAATTCTTCAATCTTTGTTTAAAATTTGATTTTGTAGTTGCCAACATGACTTTATTAAATTTCAATCTATTTGAAAGGCAATACCGGAGCTAAAACTCCTGTCCTATGATTTTTGTTCTGGATTTGTTATCATATTGGGTTTTCAAAAGGCTAAAAGAATTATCTGCCAAAGTAACTGGAACTCAAACTTATAAGAGAATGGAAGTTCAATTTCCAGTTGTCATATGCTAGAAATTGAATCTACTGTATAATGTTAACAGTCTTGCTCTGTAATCTAGTTTTCCATATCTTGGTGCTGAAATGTCATAGAATTATTGTGATAGGTCAGTTTAGTGCTCTGCCCTTGGACCTTGGTGATGGGCAGTTATCAGAATGGAACAATCTCTGCCCATATGGGATCAGTGAAGAAGAAAACAATAAACGATTAGATAATAATAATAATAATAATAATAATAAAGTTGGAAGGGACCTTGGAGGTCATCTGGTCCAACCCCCTGCTCAGGCAGGAAACCCTATACCATTTCAGACAAATGGCCGCCCAGTCTCTTCTTAAAAACTGAATCACTAGTTTTCTCATGGAATCTCTAAATTAAGCCTATACTTTCACTTCTATGCATGCAGTCATTAACTCATATAGTACCGTAACATCCTTCTTCTTAGCTTCATTAAGGTACAACTTATCTACTTTTCTTTCATTCATTTATCTTTCGTATCTTTAGAGGTGATATGGATATTACAAAATGGCAGTTTATTGCAATATACCTGCACATGAAGTAGTAAAACAACAAAACAACAAATTAAATGGAGAAAAGAAAAAATAATTTTCTAGTAATAGTAACAAGAGATGAGCAGCTTATGAATTGAAATACATAAACATTACATAAATAAACAAGAATCTTCCCCAATAAATTTATATAGTTTGGGGAAAAAATTCCCCTAAAGAAATTTTTCTGTGCACAAGTACAGTGGAAAATTGTGAAAGGCAATTTATGTTTAGTTCCACCTAGCACATTGACTATATTCAGATATTATCACTTACATTGGTTCTTGAAGAGCAATTCTGGTCTGTGAGCTGTAACAAACTTGTCTATCTATCTTGAATAGTATATGGAAATTTCCCTCATTTAAGTAACTCAATAAAATAATATCTGAACCAAAGTCTCCAAGAAAGTTCCATGATCCTGGAATTTTGAAGCTATCTTTTCCTGGTTCCAGTCTAGTACCTTAATCAAACCCTTTCCATGTTGTTCAAATTGTCCATATCTAGCAAATTATTATGGATAGACGCACAGCCTTTTTGAGTTGGATTGAATTATTCATTGTATTTATTTTATTGGAGGCATGCCAGTCACTTTCTAGGTTACAGAATTAGGCAATGGCAAGCCATTTTTGAAAAACATTGCCAAGGAAACTATAGGGAATTATCCAGACAGGAATGAACAGAAGAAACAAAGTGCTTGATATATACAGTTTAGATTTTCTATTGAAATGAATATTTATATAGAAATGTGCAATAAATTATATCTCAAGAATTTTGCAGTAGAGTCTACAATACTGATTCCTCTTTTAGAAAAATCACTGAAAAGCCTAAAAACTGCCAAGTCCAATATTTTATATTTCTTCAGAATGGCAGACTGAACATTTTTTTTTTCTTTTAAGATATAGTAATAACACAGAAAAGATTTTGTGAAGACTTAAAATCTATCCATGGAGAAAAATAACATTTTTTATTCAATGGTCCTAGTAAAGATGCTGCTGATGATAAGAATTATGTCCGATCTGAATCTCAGGAGTTAAATATGAGTTAGCCTCAGATCTTTTCCATACTGCAACTTTAAGCTACTTGATTCCTATGCATAGAATGATTGGAAATGAAGGTGGCTCCACAAATCCTTTCCCTGATTTCTTCTTATTTGTACATAGACTGATGTTCTAGCCAGATTAGATTTACCAGTTTCTTCACTCTACCCAATGTTCTGGAAAATCAATAACTGTTTCTTTCTATGGGTAGGTCTTTAAGGATATGTGGTTTTTGATGATAGATCTTTTGTGTACACTCCCTCCTTTCCTTATTGAACCTCACTTGTAATTTGACATTTTCCCATATGTATCCACCAGTGGACCAGAAAATGACAAAATAAAGAAAATAAAATTTTATCATTATTCTTATCATTTTGGTTTGCCAGAAAAGCTGGTAGGACTCTGGCCAATTTTACCTGGATTAAAAAAGGAAACTGCCACCATTTTATTATTCAACCAATGAATTTGGCCTTTTCTTTTCTTTTAACAAAGTCTCTCATTGTTATAGAGAGCTTGTAGCCTATTCCCTTCACAATTCTGGTTTAGGAAAAAAAAAAATAAGTCCAGCATTTCACTAGTCCAACAGTCCAGGATAAAATGGCCATGGAGGACAGTTGCTTCATTTGGGATGTATACATATGGGTATGAGCCTATTACAGCATACAGTAGCCAGCTGAAATAAAGGGACTTTTTAGAATACAATGAAGTGCAGAAAATGAACTGAACAATAGCATGTGGACTAACATATGACAGAAAATCCTACATTTTATGCAGAAAAAGAAAAAAAATAGGAAGAGTCTGATGAGATAATTAAGGGATGTCATTTTGTGTTCCTACATTGGTAAATGATTAGTGAGCAATGTTTACGAATTCCAAGTAATTTCTTGGATTTTCTACCCATTTCCCCATTGTTTTTGTTTCTTTTCTCTCATGTAATGGATAACAGGTAACAATAGGTTGCATAAATTTTAAATGTGGTTTGGAAATGATTGGTTGAAACACAATTATTTTGCATAGTAACTTTCTGGACATTTTAAAAGGACATCAAACTTATTATCAAACTAATTTTATCCCAACTGTTAATTCCTCTCCCATTTCCATTGTGAGGACAACTTATGTACTGTATGACAACTGCTGATTCCCCCCCCCCCTTCTCACTTCTTTTCTATTCTCAGTTTTCTTAGATGCAGCTAGGAAAAGTGAGGCAATTTAATTAGTTAATTACCTTTTCATTGATAAGATTTATTGCTGATAAAGCTTATTAAATTGTTTTATTATGTGAATGCCTTTACAATTTACACCCGCACCCTGTCAGATAGGTCATAAGAAGATATAAAAAGTAAGGCAATAACTCACCAACACTATTAGAGATGGCAGAACTGAGGTAGGATTAGAAAGTAAATTTCCAACTTTAAGTCCAGCAACATTTTAAAATGGACTACAAGGATTATGACTTCATTAACTGAGTTATGATAAACCTTATCTATATTCTCCTTCTCCAACTTGAACCCATAATATTGACCTGTGTACACAAAACAGATGCCTATGTAGCATACTAATGAAGTTATGCAGTGTTATTCCATAGAAATAATAAAAAAAACAAGAAGTTTATATAATACACTAAAAGTAAAGGTTTTATTTATAGCATGGAACAGATGGCATATCTAGTAATTACACAATGCCTCCATTTGAAATTCATAGTGGGTTTAATTTAACACATTATAAATACAGTAAGAGCAAAGCATATAACAGTTAATGTCTCCTTTCTCTAATACAGCGGTTCTCAACCTGTGGGTCGGGACCCCATTTGGGGTCGAACGACCATTTCACGGGGGTCGCCAAACAACGCAGTCTGCCATTTTTTCCCCTCTTTTCCTTAGCTGTGCTATTCCTTTTTATTCTATTGGCTTTTGAAAGCCAATAGAATAGACTCTCTTGAATAGAGTCTAATTCTATTGGCTTTCAAAAGCCAATAGGAATTGTCCAGGCTGTCTCTGCCCTGCTGAGCCCACCAAAAGTCCCATTCTGCAAACGGTGCTGCAAGTTGTCTGCAGTGAAGGCGAGCTGTCTGGAAGTTTCCACCCCTCCCTGCTGAGCAACTACTAAAAATGTAAGTAAAAGAGGGCCAGGGGTGGGAGATGGAGGCCGGCGGGCGCAGGGAGGGTTGCTGGTGCACGTGGGGCCCGGCGGGTGCCTTACCCCCCTTGGGCTGGGCCAGTTGGTAGCCCAGCCAGTGGTCGGCCTGCGCCGTCTCTGCCACTTGCCAGCTACTCCTCGGCCGGCGCAGAGGGTGGCACCACGCATGTACGGCGCTCCCGGGCAGGGAAAGTCCTCAACTTACAACCGGTTGGGTAGTCCTTGACTTATGACCAGTTGAGTAGTCCTCAACTTACAACCGGTTGGGGATCGCAGCATTAAAAAGGTTGAGAACCACTGCTCTAATATATTCTTCCTAGGCTCAAAGAAAACCAATACCATTACAGAAATAAAATGATTACATTATGTGAAATTCTTTCAGAGTATATACATATAATTGAAGCTACTTTCCTGAAAGAAGGAATCCTTCAGGCTTCCATCAACTACATATTACCAACCCAGTTACTCAAGGGAATACTATGCATAAGAGAATAGACCCAAACTTGGTCAAACTTTTAAAGCCATATTAATACTTAATCTTGAATTTTGAAATAAACTGGTTTGTCTTTGAATCTCAGGTCTATTGAATGTATTCTAGAATACATTTCTATGGCTATTTACCACACTAGCAGATAAGTTCTGAACTAAAAATTATTTATTAAAATATTTATGGCCAATTGTATATCAGTACATCTCAGTAATGGTTCCAGTTAGTGATATGATTCAGAATGATAAGAAAATATATAACCAAATAATAATCAATATAAAATAAATAATTATAAAATAACTACTAAGCTGTATCCAACAAGCATAAAAGCGTACGTAAAAGTCAGGTTTAATTTTATGCCAAAACAGACAGATTTAATACTAAAAGACTTATTCTTAGAGTAAAAATCTAACTTAAAAAAATAGTGTTTAAGAAAGTAAAAATCTGGGATGAGATTAGAAATTGTATGAACTATTTTAAACATCCAAAATTCAAGAAATGATATGGAAAGCATATATCTCATATGCATATAGACAGACAGATAGACAGAAATGTACACTGAAAAAGACTTGTCAAATGGCTAACAAATAGAACAGGAACAAATACATCAGCCTAAAGTCTAAAATACTTTTTATTTATCATAACTGGTTGCTGAGTAAGTAAAAACCTTTGGTGGCTATAGCCAGAAAGCACATTGTATAACAAGTCTTCTTATTTTTGTTTTTATTTATTCTGGTTATGACAGCTATTACAGAGATCTCTTTAATGCAGACACATTAGTGACACGAATAGTAGGAAGTCAAAGTACACATACTGGATTCCTGGCAGTAAATATTTAAAATCAACATTTCTTTAAATTTGCAAATTCCGTTTCAAGTACCTCATCTGTCACTTAAAAGATTGAAAAAAAATGTACAGAGTTTATACAGGTTGTTTTTAAACAGAGATATCTTTCAAAAATACATCACAACTATTCAAACTGAGAACACGGGCCTGCTCTTGAACTGTCTTCTCATGACAAAGGTAAGTAAAGCATTAATTTGCCAGCGAACAAAATTTGGTTTATCAGAAATCAGAGTGAATCCTAGGATATCTGAAGTTGGATCAGGACCGAGTAATGAAGATGATGGAAATATTGCTTCTGTCATGAATAATTGATTGATAGAATATGCCAAATTGAAAACACTTGGTGAGAATAATAATAATAATAATAATAATAATAATAATAATAATAATGATAATAATAATAATAATAATAATAATAATAATAATAATAATAATATTAATAATAATAATAAGATGGAAGGGACCTTGGAGGTCATCTAGTCCAACCCCCTGCTAGGCAGGAAACCCTATACCATTTCAGACAAATGACTGTCCAGTCTCTTCTTAAAAACTTCCAGTGTTGGAGCATTCACAGCTTCTGGAGGCAGGTTGTTCCACTGGTTAATTGTTCTAACTGTCAGGAAGTTTCTCCTTAGTTCTAGGTTGCTTCTCTCCTTGATTAGTTTCCATCTATTACAGACACCAATTTCAAGGCTGAACTTTCTATCCTGCTCTCATTTTTAATTGTAAAAGCAGATCATACTGAAATATTTCAGGACTTTCTTTCACTTACTAAGTTAAGAGTCTAAGCACATAAAACATAAGAGTCTAAGAACATAAAAGAAATAAAGTTTGATCAAATTCATTATATTATTTTTGCAATGGCAACCAGAAGTTCCTGTGAGAAAGTAATCAATATTTGATATCAGGATTAGAATTTATTAACCTGTTTTCTTTTTACACAATGCCACCACACAGTATGAGTAACTGTTTAGAACTTGTGTCATAAAGAATAATGAGCAACAACCAGCTTTTACCATCATTGAAAAAGGAAATGGCATTCTATACATTACTTGCCATATTAAAATGGCTGAGAAGATCATTGGCTGTTCCCTCCCTCCCATCCAGGACATAGCACAGAAGCGTTGCTTGAGCAGGGTCCATAAAATTATCTGGGACCCTACACATCCTCTTCACAACCTGTTTTCCTTCTAACCTTCTGGGAGGAGGCTTCGTGGTATCCGTAGCAGAACACCCAGATTCAGCCATAGTTTCATTTCATACAGCATTAACCTTGTGAACTCTAAGCTTCCTCCTTCCATTATATATTCAAGATTGACAGTATTTAACATTTATTTGCTATGTATATGTAGGGGTGTGGTCTATACATATGTTGTACATAGTATGTTTTAGGTGTGTGTCATGTATGTGTTTCACTTTGAGAGCAGGCAACTAAATTTCATTTTTGATATGTGCCGTTGTGTCCACAGTAAAAAAAAATGACAATAAAGGTTATCTTATCTTATAATACAGGGAAAAATAGCCTAGTGCCCTCAAACAGCTTTCTTTTAAAAGTCCAATTATCTCTTGATGCAGTGCTAAGTGAGACTAATAAAATGAAAGGGTTGAAAGTGATCTTGGAGAAGAACTAATCTGCCCTACTGGCTATAGCAGGTATTCTAGATAGATTAGTATCCAGTCTATGCTTAAACAACTCACAGTAATGGTTACCATTAGTATTTGTTTTATGATGTTCAACGAAAATCCATTTTCTTGTAATTTATGCCAAATATTTCTTTTCCTGTCTTCTGGAAGGATTAAGAAAAGTTCTGCCTTATGATAGCTCTCACGTAATAGAATATAACTATATTATTTTTTGTAGTCTCCTCATTCTCTAATCACCTCCAACTGTTCCTCATAAGTCTTTCTTTCAAGGTTCCTATCATCTTGGTTGCTGAATAAGTGACTTTGTGTTTGTCTCTGTTGAAATGAATTTTTCTGATTTTGTCAGGTATTCAAGATTCTTTGGCATCTTGAAATTGTCTTCCATTTGATATAATCTGAACAACCAATTGTTTAATTCCAATAATTTTCTCTTCTTGGGCTGTTCCTTTGAAAGGAAAGAGTGAAGAAACACTATCTGTGTTCCCAGCTCAGTCACACTCTTGCCTCACAATTCATAATCCAATACAGTGTTCAAAGTCCTATCTGAATTGTTTGCTCTCATATGGACTTAAAGACTTCTGGAAGACTTTCCTTGAAATCCCAAATGTCTTTCAAGAAGGCAGTGCACTTCTCTTGATGACAATTGCTCTTCAGTCCCATTCGGTAGGGTACATCCAATCATTTACCACCACCACCCTTACTTCCTTTTCTTCACAGCATATACATAATTCTTTCCTCTGATGAACCTCTAAGATCTCCCTCAATCCCTGAGGTTTGTCACAATTGCTCTTCATCCAAGGCTGGCAACAAGAGCTCCTTGGATGTCTGGGAAGATGTTTTGCTAGTGGGGTAATGTAATCTTGAAAGCTTGTCAGAACAATTATCTGCTTAATTTACACCTAACATGATTAAGTCAGAATGTATTTTTTCACATTCCCCACCCCCAAATTCCCTGATAGGCAGTTTTTCTCTCAAACAGTTCATCTTTATAGTTTTTGACAAAAACAAACATGACACATCCCCGGCTGGCCAGAAGAAAAGTTCTCTCTATCTCCATATATCTCTGAAGATAAATTCATCTCTCTGCTAGTTTACCAAGTGAGTTGCTCTCTGGAGAACTGGCTTCTTTATATGTTCCTTGAAACTGCCACAGCAAAATAAGTACCAAGGAATATTCCAGTCACAAACAACTGGCAGTTAGCAACAGTCAGGAAATAGCTAGCAGCAACAATAAGTTAGGAGCTTCCATTTCATTGGCTCTTCAAATTTTTCTTAATAACTAAAAAGATGTGATTTTTAAAAGAGAAACCTCAAAGTTAATTCTCAAGTTTCTGAACTGTTTCTCCAACAGAAAGGTGACCGCCTGATTAAACTTTCACACACATGCACGCGCGCGCGCGCACACACACACACACACACCATTTTTTGCTACATTAACCTTTACTACATGAATTATATTAACTATTGTTAGCCTCTCAGAGTCACTGTAATGAGATGGACAGGCATATAAATTGAAATAATCTAATTCTAAGAAGCTGAAAAACTAATATATTATTTAAAATAAGCTTTCATTGGTTTACCAGAATAGTATATTCATCAACTTCTTGTGTAATATGGCCAGCTCCTTTTAAGTGATAGTTAGGAAGAATCAAATCTCTACTTTTCCCCCCAATAGAATTGAAAATAGTTTCTTTTCATTTTCTCTGTCAAATATATACAGCCAATGGGATTATGTATCAGTAAACTGAAGAAAGGTCAAAGGTACATAACATTTTAGCAATGGGGAGGGAATAGTATCTCTCTCTTCATCCTCTGCCATTTTGGAATAAACAAATCACACTTATTAGACTGGGGCAGGTATCTGTTATAGTGGTACCTTGGAACTCATCATTAATTGGTTCTAGGAGGCACGATGAGCACCAAAAACAATAAGTACCGAACAATTTTTTCCATAAAGAATAATGTAGTGAGTTATAAGACACCTACTAGCTTGTGTGTTGAGTACCAGAACAAAATTTTCAAGTCAAAATGCTTTGAGTACCAAGTTTGATGAGTTTCAAAACAGTTGAGTACCAAGGTATCACTGCATTTCTGAAATAGTTTAAAATAGTACTATGATTTCTAGAACATTTGTGGAGTATATTTTATTTATTTATTAAATTTATATACCTCCCATCTTACTATTGAACGACATATGTACATAGCCTGTTGCATGCAATATTTCTCTAATTTTGTTTAATGCAAAGCAGTTTCAACACTTAGAAAAGCAACAAAAAAAATTACAGATGAGTAACTTAATTTCTGCTAGCTGCCTGAAATATATATATATATCCCCAGGATAATCTTCTTCCCAACATCTCCCATCAGTCCAGTGAGAACATCTGGGAATGGCACATTTTTGCTAAAATAATAATTTGATTATCCAAATGTTGTTAGAGAAGTGAAGATACAGAGAAAGAGTCACTATGAATCATGGAAATGTAACAAATATTTTAAAAGAAAGATGTCTATCTGAAAAGAGTCCTACCTGATATAAGCAGCCGAGGACCAATAGAGTGACTCAGGTTTCTAAATCAGGCCAGGTGACATTTGCCAATAGAAACAAATGAACAATAGAAATAGTTGTTTGGAGGAAGATGTGCCAGGAAGAGAAAATATGCATTAGAAACTGCTGATGCAATTCTATTTCTACATTCTGATCAGACACTAATTTGTATGTAGTGTATTGGTTTAGTGAGAATGGCATCTTCATTTACCAGCAGTCTATGAAGTTATTCTTGGTCCATTTATAATCTGGCACTTTGCACAGAATTCTTTCAGAGCTTGTCACTGATTATAAGTCCCTTCTGCACTGCCAGCTCAATGTCTATCTCAACATATTTCGCTTCATTTAAATTTCCCTTTTAGCAGTGTGCAGCAAAGAAAGCTCTATTGAAATGCCTTCTCAATACGCATAAATAAGAATGCAGCAGTTTCACTTCTTGCCTCTGTTCATGCCATATTCCTGTCTGTACTTGAAAAGAACTAGGACTCATCCTGTCTTGTTCACATTTACAGAAATATGTCAGAGGAATGAATAAATGAATTGTGCCCATTCAATGAAATCTAAACAGCACTCAGAGTGGCTCTGTACGTATGATTAGAGGACAATTATGATCTCTGATCCAGGTTACAAAACCTTTGCATGTAATTTTATGTTGACCATGGGCCTTAAGACATATTTTAAAGAAATGGCTTAGCTTTATTTTGGGATCTTTCTTAAGATCTGGAATCTGTAATGCAAAGCTGATAGTAAGATGCTTTTAACTGGCATCTATAATCACTGCAGTATGTGACTCAGTCTTATGATTTGCCAATTCATTTACAGAAATAAAATATCATAGAGTTTCTGTAGTCTTATCATATTCATCCAAGGGAATAATAACTTATTCTTAGTCAATAGAGTTGAATTTCCTGATATATAGTAATGTGGTAGGAGTTCTTCTGCATTCTGCAAAACAACAAAAGGATACAAATAGAAAAATAGAAAAAGCAATAATCAGACTCAGAATATTTCAGCCTTCGAGGGTGTCTTATCATAAATGGCTAACCTCTGAAAATAACATTTCTGTTCCTTTATTGACAAAAAGTCATTCGAAATTTCATTTCCCTCAGCAGACCGTGGAAATTACTTTGAATGATGGGCTCTAACAATGCTCCCATTCCCAAACTTGCTTTGCAGTCTTTATTTATTTACATAACTTATACATGTATGGACACTCCCAGACCCCAGACCAACAGCCTCCCAGCTTAATCCAATGCTTGTGGAAACAATCAGATTTTCACAATCTTCCAGAAGGTTAAAAGATAGGGATCAGTCATATCTCATGTGGGAGGTTGTTTCAAACAGTTCTGGCAGACCTAGCATGATAGACAGATATGTTCTGTCTATCTTTGCAGGGAGAGGCAATCCTGCAAATAATCTGGTCCTATGCCACAAAGAGTTCTAAAGGGTTTTAAACTTTATGGGTCATCACATTCTGAGCAGTTGCAGCTTCTGGATGGTTTTCAAGTATAACCTGATATATAGTGCACCAAAAAAATCCAAACAGATCATGACTTACTTTAACTAAGGCATGAATGACAATGAGCAAGCAGAAAAGGAATTGCTAAAAGATGTCTTCTTTCTCTTACACTGAAGCTCCTAGTGTAGGAGATGACCAGGCTGAGCCCGAGGGAGGCCTCAAATGCATCATCAGTCATGAGTCCCTTCACACCCACAATTTATCTAAGTCCAGCCCACCTTAAATTCTTTATCTATCACCAAATTGCTTTCACCATTGGTATTTCAGATTCTTGTAGAGAGATTAAGCTTGCAATAAATATTTATATCCATTTGAACTACCTGGATGTCCTGATTTCCCTGGCGCCTGACACATAATGGACCACAAATAGTTTTGTTAATGAAAATATTTCACTTCTGATAAAAGATGGTAATTATAAGTTTAGATTCTGATATAGTCATGCCTTGAACTCCGTCAATGAAATCAATGACAGTTAAGTTAGACATGACTACCTGGTTCAATTACTTTAAATGGTAATACTCTAGAAACAACCTAGTCAGAATCCAGCCCATAAATTTTAATTAAAAAAATGTTGATGGAGCATAGGCCAGGCCCATGGTAGTGAACCTATGGCACGCGTGCCACAGGTGGCACGCAGAGCCCTCTCTGCGGGCACACGAGCTGTCACCCCAGTCCTAGGCCTTCATCTGGATTTTATAAAACCTTTTCACTTTAGGCCTCCACTGCCTAAAGTGAAAAGGTTTTATAAAAAAACGTTCAATCAATTAAGATCTCAAAACTTGGAATTGATTGATTGAACTTTTTAATCCCACCCATTCTGCTGTTATCACTGAAGCCATGCCCACCAGACACCCGATGATACATAAGTGGGTTTTGGGTTGCAGTTTGGGCACTCAGTCTCTAAAAGGTTCACCATCACTGGGCTAGGCAAACATGTTGCATAGTACACTGCTATCTGAACATCCTCCCTCACTGCTACATATAGGAATAAAGCAATTCATTTATATATAATGAAGATAAATGAATAATAAAACATTAGGGTAATAGAGATTGTTTTACTATAAATTGGCTTACTTTATATTTTTCAAGTAGCTTATGCTTTCTACCACAACTAAGTATATTTATTACATCTCCTACAGATGCACCTTTAAGGATAGATAACTTTTTATGATATTTATCTACATTAGATGTTTCCTCTAGGAAAATATGTTTCAATATTTATCAATATTGAATAAGATACTGATGCACAATACATCAGTATCTTAAGAGAACAAGAAATGGTATTTTAACAAATGGTGCATTTAATGCTGGGGCCAGAATACTGCAAAGGTAACTGTTAATGGATCATGTTTTAAAAGGAACCCATTGCTATATGGATTCTCAGTATTTATATTTGCCACTATGCATTATTGTGAAAAATCTTGTGCAAGTAAGACTGGACACTTGGCTTTAGTGGTTTTAAACAGAACTGTGAATTTCTCAATGACCTATCCAATCACTGTTGAATTCATCATCTGATGCGATGAAGCTATTGTGGAAGCTCTATCACAACATATTCACCACAACGGTTGCACAATCTTCCTTGCAATGTCTTTAAAGGTATTTTTTTAACTCTTCTAAAAGAAGGCTTTACTATATTTTCACTTACTCTTAAAGCACTTAAGAATTTAGTTTAATTTTCTCTTGGTGGCATAAATGAGCATCTTTTATTGCTGCTGGTGACAAAGGTTGCTACTGCAGTTGTCATTGTTTTCTATGATATATCCATAGCTTCCCCTGTTTCTCACAGTTTCTAATCAGGAAAGGTCTCAGGGGAGGAGTTTCATTATAATGCTTGCTCTTGGGATATTAGATGATTGCACAATGCTTACCCACATAAACTTACACACAGAGATGCCTTGATCACCATATGATTCAATAATTACTGAAACACCATAGACTATCCATGAAAATTTCACCAAAATTCTTTTCTTCTGTGAAAGAAATTTCAAAGCAAATTTCCTTTCAATAAATTTAATAGCAACCTATAAAAACCCAGAACAAAAAAGAGAACATCCTGAAAAAATGTCCACATTATTTCAGTCTATACTAGCTACAATAATACTATCCCAATTAATACTTCGGCTGCAACTCAAGATAGTTAAAATTCCAAGGCCAACTCAAATGGCTCATTGCTCCCCCCCCCATATTCCCAAATAGTGACTTACAAGAGAGATAGCTCCTACTGTATTTGCTGATGGTCTCCTGGTAATTTTGCATGTCATTTCCTGTTATATGTAAAGAGAACAAGTTGGCCAGGATTCTTGACATGTTTCTCAGTTAATGGAGCAGAACTAGTTGTCACCACAAAGCAACACAAGTTCTATGTGAAGTGCACTTGCAGTGTCTCCAGAGTCATTGATATGCTTTAAAATGAAACACAAAAAACTGCAATATGTCTCAGATACAGTCACATCTTTTCCTTCCAGGTTGAATATGTATTGGAATCAACATATTTCGATGTGGAATCAAAACTCTAAATATAGTCAAATGTTACTCAGACATTGTTCAGGACTGTAAGTCATGTTTCTTGGGAGAAGGAAAAATTCAGCAGAAAATGCAGATCAGTTTTCAGTTGTTTTAATTTGTTAGTTGAAAAGAGATTTCCAATAGCATTTGCTATACCATGCTTGCTAGTTTGATTGTAATAGTGCCTGTGAAATCTGTAAAAGGCATCTACTGAGTAAGAGACCCATAATTTCCCTAGGAAGTGGAATCAAAGAGTTCTTTCAAAAGTAATCTAGTATGCGCTCACTATGCTCATTATTATGTGCATTAACTTGTAGAGCTGAAAATTGAGAATGAGCCTTAGATGACTTCCTTTTTGGTCATGGCTTGTCTGGGAGGAAATATATTCCTTAGCAGCAATGATACAAAAGTGTTAACTTAAGAGGGACTTGCAATAAAGACAACAATAATTTATTAATGCATTCATCAGATTAAATGCAGTACAGTGCAGCTATAGTGTATATTCACTTGAAACAGAAATATATTCCATTGTGCTCAGTCAGTCTGCAACTGAAGTCTACACAATTTTAGCTCATGCATTCTTAAACAAATAAAAAGCACATTAATATAGCAACAAAAGCACTTTTTTAAATAAACAAACTTGGTTGGCATGTACCTTTTTTGTTGTCTACAATAACTTGATGATGATTCAATCCTGGTGTCTTCAATTAAAAGATTGGGGTTGCAAATTATATGAAAAATTTCAAGTTCTGTGCTTGGTGAATCATTAACATATGGAATAAAATCAATAAAAAATATGGTCTTGCAGTGCTTTTGATTCAAGAGCAAAAGAGGCTTTTGAGTATATAGTGAAATGAATGTAGAACCTGTCTGCAATTCCCTAACTAAAGGTGTCTTTTCCCAGAATTTAATTGCAGCTGCAAAAGACAGTGTAATGGAAATGAGGTTGGAAGACCTCATTATATGGGAATGAGCTTGGAAGACAGGAGGAACAGCTACTGTACAGTCAGGGGTACAATCTGATAAGACGCAGCTTAGTTTGCAGAAGGAATATGACCCTAGCAAATAATTCACTGGGGACCCTCCCTACTTTCTTTGGTAGTAAAGTGATGGGAAAGAATGTACTTTCAGAAGTACAAGACTGTATTAATACAACTGTACAATATAGTAGAATTCATTCATCTGGGTGTGCTTCCTCAATGCACTACCTCAAAAGGCTGACATCCATCTTGCAAGTCTGAAAGTAAATGTCTTCCCTATTGTCTTTCAGCACAAGAAACTAGGGAGAGTCCCTTCTGAGATGTTAGCCATGCCCATATTCTTGCTGCAAGTTAAGCTTCCCCTGGTCTCTCAAGCTAGTTCCCACATATATCGTTACAGGCAAGCACACAATCTGAGAAAAAACGCAGCTGCTTTAAAAAGTTGCAGATGAGTGCAATGCCTGTGGCCCTGTGCTGTCTTTTTTAGCTTCAGATCTAAAGCTCTTCACCAAGGAAATAAAAAATGAACATCAAGACTGCCCAGCTGCTACTGCAGATGGGAAGGTCTTCATTTTTTTTTTTTAAAAAAAATCTTTTTTATTGCAAATAACAATTATGAAAGATAAAGGACATTATTTTAATTAAAAAAGTTTTCAGTTCACTTGACAGAAAAATCAGCAGATGAGTTACTCCGTAAAACTGTTTATTAGCAAATGCTGATGTGCATGAATGTGCCTCTTAATTTGTATACCGAAGTTTCTTGTATTTAATTACATTTTGGATACTTTGTAAAAATTAATCATCACCAACAGATATCTTTTACCTAAATACAGTGAAGCCTTCATTTCTTTATCAATAGTAAGTAGCTTGTGACTGTTTGGTATAGTAGGTTAATTATAGACGCGCAAAAAGGAATTAAATACTTGCACAAAACTGATTTTTCTCTTTCAGTCTTTCTTCTAAAAATATTCTTTTTATGGTTTCCTTTGAAATCCATTTCCTATATTCACAGCCCTAAATCTATAACTTGGATGTGCACAATTTCTCCCATCTATTAATTTTTTCATAGCTCAGATTTGAATCTTTGTTGTTATTTCATATATGAAATCCTGGTGCATTAACATTTAAAAAACAAGATATCATGGTTTTCATGCTTTAACACTGCATTTGTATTTGAAGTCACCATTAATAAACTAATTGTAGCTAAATATTTTACTGAAGTGCAATTAACCAATGCAAATTCTTAAAATAATGTGTACGAATTGAGGCTTGAAGTTATCCACTAAAAACTTTGAATAAGGCCAGAAATCACACACACACACACACACACACAAATCAAATTATAGTATTTAAGATTCGATATGTAGGAAATGATTACATACCTACATTCTGATTTGATTTTCATCTTTCATAGCTATATATAAGAATGAAAAGATCATAAATGCATGAGCCAGTTTTATGTCAGTTCAGAAATCTAAAAACTAGATCAGTACATGACTTTGGACTTATCCTAACTTATATGGTGCCTACAGATGAAAACAAATATTAGACAGGGGAATGGCATGGTTTTAACTTGGAACTAACTCTTCAAAGTTAAAAAGGATATGCTAAATGTCATAAATGAGACAAATATGTTCAAATAATCACTGCATTAAAATCCAGCCAAATATCTGTGTGCAGGTGTTCAAAGGGGTGTACTGTTTGAAAGTTGAAAAAAGCAGTTTTTTTATTTTTCTTAGTTAAGAATTGATTTTTGTGTTTAAAATCATATTTCTGTGCCAACAGTAAAAAGGTAATTATGTAACAATAAGGAAGTATGAAGAGCCCAGGTAGTATTTGGCTTGATGTGGCCCAGAAGAAGGGAACAAAAACCGGATAGTACGGTGTAAAACTGTAGCATAAAAAGAGTCATTTTAAGGGGAATTTAGATTGGGGTGAAAACAAAACAGCAACATTAGTCTCACAGACTAGATTTAGATGATTACTTCATCTAAAGAGTTATTGGCTAGAAACCTGGGATCATTGTTTGAGATAGTTCAATAAAGAAACTTTGTTTTGGATCTTTAGTGCTTTGATTCATACTATAATGGGTCATTTTTTCCACAACATGAAGCTTTAATCCCTAGAATGAAAAGTCATGAAATAGAATCTTGCTTTTCTTTGCTTCATTTCACATAGTAATAGAAGCATCTCATATGCACAAAAACTCTATTAGAGAAGCAAAATGGCTGGTTGAAGCAGACTTGTTCCACCTTTACTTTTCTATTGAAGTGAAACACTTTGTAAAGGCAGAGGGATGATGACCTTGTCAAGATACGCAATCTACTCTTGTCTAGTCCAGAACATCTGAACTGGACACAAATGTCTTTTAAGTTCTGCACCATATTTGCAGACAGAGAAATCTCACAAAAGGGAAACCAAATTGTGTTCAAATGTGTATGCAAGGTAAGTATATCGATATGATATACTTCAGTCTCAGTTTCAACTGTAACAGAGAAGGCACTCTATGGCAGTAGACGTAATCTGCCAAAAAGTAATAATTGAATAAGTAACTTTTGGACTAAGCAACAAAGTTGTCTCTTTAGATGAGCTTCATTTTTTCTTTCTGGTACAGTATATGAGATCACATCCTAAAATGGGAATTCTTTTCTCATGATGGAATGCTAAATAGAAATTGGGACATGTTTGATCACTATCTGACAACAAGAAAAGGGTTACAAAGTACGAATGGGATTTATAGGTTTCAGATAAATAGAAATTAGAGAAAGAGTCATACATAAACACAATGACATTTAATAATCAATCTATGCTGTATATATTATAGTTATTTACTGAGTCATGCCCATATTCCTTCTGCCAGCTAAGCAGCCTCTTATCAGATTGTTCTCCTGACTGTACAGTAGCTATTCCTCCTGTCTCCCAACCTCAACCTCACATAACCATTACATTGGCTTTTGCAGCTGCAATTAAATCCTTGGGGAAAGACATCTTTAGTTAGGGAATTGCAGATTAGACTAAATTAAGAATAGAACATACATTAATCTGGTCTCTTTCCTTAGTCTGTGTTATTGGCTTTAGCATATCTTCTTCTTCTTCTTCTTCTTCTTCTTCTTCTTCTTCTTCTTCTTCTTCTTCTTCTTCTTCTTCTTCTTCTTCTTCTTCTTCTTCTTCTTCTTCTTCTTCTTCTTCTTCTTCTTCTTCTTCTTCTTCTTCTGCCATATCCATTATCGGACATTGGTGATCATATTGGCATATATGGCTACCTATTTATTTATAAAATTTATTTGCCACTGATCTAATCTCAGGATAATTATCTATAATAGATGGAGCTGTGTATAATCAGCCATTAAATTCAATATGTACAAGAAATAGCGTATAAAATCCTACATTTTCCCTAAAGTAGCTTCTCTACATAAGATAGGCATCTATTTTTATGCCCCAGAAATCAGTGCTGCTTTTTATGTTTACCTTATTGTTATGAATGGCGGAGTGCTTCTGTTGCATTCATCCCAATCCCCCTTTTCTATTTACAGATCTTGCTTTCACTTCTTTCTCATGAAATTAAAGGATATTGTCGGGGGGAGGAAAATACAGAAGAATTTTCAAGCACAGAACTAGCACTAATTGGTATAAAACCTGATAATGCCAATCATGTATTACATTCATGGCATGGGCCCACATTTTGCACCCCTCCTAGTTCTGCACAAAAGATTTTTTAAGGAAAATTCATACAAAAGCTTTCTGCATATATAAATTATAATTGGCTTTGCTGCAATGGAAAATGCCAAATGCTGAACTGCAATAGTTAAAGATTGATATGCCTCACTTAATTTTTTTCCTAAACATTTAATATCCTTCTGTTTTACAAATTTATGGGCCTTAGGTTCATGTTTTGTAATCAAAGACTTAAAAAATGCCTCTTATTGTTGTAGAAAAAAATGTCAGGTTTGATTTAATCCCATTTTTTGAAGTCATACTTGGCTAACCATACCTATTATTTCAGCAAAGACTATAGTCATGCTCTCCCTAAGTAATATAAGCTTCAGCTAAGAATACATACCATTGCAGTTGCCTATGAACTATATAAATGTCAATTGCAGTGTGACACGAATATTACATTCACCAACTTTTCCCTTTTTATTTTTGAAATTAAAATCCTGCAGTATAGCTAATATTTAGATTAGGTCTTTTCTGGAATTTATGTATTCATAATTCATTTAGATGCATGCTGCTAAATGCTAGAATAATTGAAATAAACATAACATTTAGGGAATGCATATAGATGGGAGTTTGGCATGATAGAGTGGGTGCATGATCTATGAGTTAATATACAGAAAGAATTGGAATTACAGAAAGAATGGGGAGCTAGATATCATATGTCTTAAAAGTCTCATTTCCGTGGCTGAGTTTTTAATACAGGTCTTGTACATTATAGCCTGTACATCATGTTGTCATGTGCTAAAGTTAATCACTTTGTCCCCAATCCCCAACTTTCCACGTTCTGCTATGCTGCCTCATTGTGCCAGAGGGATGTTTCTGGGAAGAATGAGCAAAGAATGCTGGGATACATGCCAAGAGTATATAAAGCCAGCAGGATTGCCCAAGGTGTAAAGGTCATCTCAACTGCCCAGCTAGAGCAAGCAGGCACCTTTATTAGGCAGTAGCAAAATAGGAAGATGTTGGAGGCAGATGACCATATTAGTAATAATAGTACAGATTTCATTTCATATGTAAAGGAAAAGGAAATGACAAGCCACTCTTGTATTTTATCCAGATAGACAAGATTGTGATTAATGATCTACTGCTTGATGAAGACCTCTCAGATCAGAAGACACTCAATATGCTAATGAACATCATTGATGGTGAACCAAGAGGACCAAGATATGAAATTTTAAAAAACGGTTAAGGATATAATGTGAAAAAAACTAGTCAAAGACCAAGAAATAGAAGAAATCAAACTAAACTGAATGACAAAACAAATGGAAATTGCCAAGAAGAGGAAAGAAACTAAAACAAAAACAATAAAAGACAAAGATCTCAGAAAGAACTGAACAATTTCAAAGACAGATGTTACAAGAGGCTAGAAGCAGTATTATAATGGTATCTATAAATACATCAAAGATGGAAACAGAACAGAAAAACAAGGAACGTCTTCCAAAACTCAGAAAAATATTTCAACTTCAACCTGGTGTGCTGAAAGATGCCGCTAGAGTGACAATAACTGATTTAAGGAAGATCAAACAAAGACAGAAGAAGTATAATGAAACTCTATATAGTAGAAATTACATACGAAAAATCTTAGAAGATATTCGCTACTTACAATAATCTCTAGCACTAAAAGATGAATTTATATCAGCACTTTACAGAAATTGATGGACTACAGAAATATGGAAAGCAATAAAAGAAGGCTCAATAAACATTGTGTACAAACTGGAGAACAACACAGTGGCCAAAAGACTGGGAGAGATGAGGCTATATGCCAGTAGTAAAGAAAGAAGATGTAACAGATTGTGCAAACTATAACACAATATCCTTAATTTCACATGAAAGCAAAATAATGCTTAAGATCATTTGATACAAATTGGAGCCCTACACGGAAAGGGAAATGCCAGATGTTCAAGCTCATTTTGAAAAAGGATGAGAAATAGGAGACAATATTGCTGATGCATGCTAGATAATTAAAAAAAGTCAAAGAATAAAGAGAAGTTAATATGCATTTCATTGATTACAGGAAGGTTTTTGGTTGACTATATAAGCTGTGGAAAGTCCTTAGGGAAATAAATCGTTTGGCTTGCGACTAAAGTCAAAAATAACAAAAAAAGCTTCTTTCAACAAGTAAAAAACAAGAAAAAAGTGAAAGAAATGATTGGTCCATTAGTGGGGAAAAGTGACAAGAAGGTGACAAGCAACAGGGAGAAAGCAGAACTATTTAACTCATTTTTTGCATCTGTCTTTACACAAAGGGAAAAATCAGACCAACCTACCAAAAATAGTGCCATTAAAAAAAGAATAGAAATGCAAGTTAAGATAGGCAAGAAAACGATAAGTGAGCACCTGTCCAGCCTAGACGAGTTCAAATCACCAGGACCAGATGGATTACGCCCCAGGGTTCTCAAGGAATTGGCAGATGTGATCTCAGAACCATTAAACTATATTTTTCAAATATCCTGGAGCACTGGGGAACTACCAGAGGACTGGAAAAGAGCTGATGTAGTTCCCATCTTCAAAAAAGGAAAAAAATGGACCCAGGAAATTATAGACCTATCAGCCTGACCTCGATACTTGGGAAGATTCTGGAAAAGATAACCAAACAACGAATCAGTGAACACCTAGAAGCAAACAAAGTCATTACTAAAAGCCGACATGGGTTTGTCAAAAACAGATCATACCAGACAAATCTTATTGCATTCTTTGAACAAGTGACAAAATTAGTGGATCAGAGGAATGCTGTGGATATAATTTACTTGGACTTCAGTAAGGCATTTGATAAAATAGATCACAACCTACTACTTGATAAGAGAGAAAAATGTGGGTTAGACAGCATCACCACCAGATGGATCCGTAGTTGGCTGACTGGCTGTACTCAGCTTGTGGTCCTCAATGGAACCGCATCTACATGGAGGGAATGTGTAGTGGGGTGCCCCAGGGCTCTGTTCTGGGCCCAGTGCTCTTCAACATCTTCATCAATGATTTGGACGAGGGGATAGATGGGGAACTCATCAGATTTGCAGACGACACCAAGCTGGCAGGAATAGCCAACACTCCAGAAGACAGGTTTAAGATACAGGAGGATCTGGACAGACTTGAACACTGGGCGCTATCTAACAAAATGAAATTCAATGGTGAAAAAAGTAAGGTTGTACATTTAAGCAAGAAAAACCAAATGTACAGGTATAGTATAGGGGGTACCTTGCTCAATAGTAGTAACTGTGAGAGGGACCTCGGAGTCCTAGTGAACAATCACTTAAATATGAGCCAGCAGTGTGCTGCAGCTGCCAAAAAGGCCAACACAGTGCTGGGCTGCATTAACAGAGGGATAGAATCAAGATCATGTGAAGTATTAATACCACTTTACAATGCCTTGGTAAGGCCACACTTGGAATACTGCATCCAGTTTTGGTCACTATGATGTAAAAAAGATGTTGAGACTCTAGAAAGACTACAGAGAAGAGCAACAAAGATGATTAGGGCACTGGAGGCTAAAGCATATAAGGAAAGGCTGCTGGAATTGGGTATGTCTAGTTTAATGAAGAGAAGGACGAGGGAAGACATGATAGCAGTATTCCAGTATCTCAGGGGCTGCCACAAAGAAGAGGGAGTCAAGCTATTTTCCAAGGCGCCCGAAGGCAGGACAAGAAGCAACGGATAGAAACTAACCAAGGAGAGAAGCAACCTAGAACTAAGGAGAAACTTCCTGACAGTTAGAACAATTAACCAGTGGAAAAACCTGCCTCCAGAAGCAGTGAATGCTCCAACTCTGGAAGTTTTTAAGAAGAGACTGGACAGCCATTTGTCTGAAATGGTATAGGGTTTCCTGCCTGAGCAGGGGGTTGGACTAGATGATCTCCAAGGTCCCTTCCAACTTTATTATTATTATTATTAGTAGTATTAGTATTAGTATTAGTATTACTATTACTATTACTACTATTACTATTATTATTATTATTACTATTACTATTACTATTATTATTATATACACCACAATATCTCATTGCCCTCATGTGAATCCTACACACAGAACAAGAACCCAGTCCAGGAAGATTATGGTGAGATAGACTGCTTCAGATGAATTTTTTAAAAAGAGACAATGCAGTATGCTTTCTCCTTATTTAGTCCTCCTATATATTGAATATATATTGAGGAAGGCTAGATTGGAATAAGATGAACATGGTTTTAAAATTTGAAGAAGAAACATTGAACCCTTTACTATGCTGATGACACTACTCTGATAGCTAAATCGCAATATAGACCAATATCTGCAAGCTGTATTAATGAAAGCGAAGAAGCATATAAAAAATTTGCTAAAATTAAATATAAAAAAGGCTAGGCTAATTAGAACAGGTAAAGTAACCAGCTTTGGAAATGTCAATAAAGATGAACATTAAGCAAGTGTGAGTCTTAGATTCAGAATTTTAAGTTAAGTCTTCAAAGAAATCTGCCTGTAGGGATGTTTCTGTTAATTTCTCTTTTAACCATATTATTTTTAAAAAATAATTTTAAAATTTTATATTTCACATTTATGAAAAAAATGCTGATAAATGTTTTAAAAAAGAGAGAGAAGCAAATAACATTGAAACATCTACAAAAAACAAACAAGCTTAGAGAGCACCAAGGACCCCTCATATAATATTTGAGTAATTTGGGAATGGCTATACCAAAAGCACCTACTTGCCATACAATGATGAGTTTGACTTTCTTGTCATTTGTAACTGGTTGTCCAACTTTGCCATCTCTATGCTCTGTGCAAGATTCCAAGCATTTAATCAGCCAATAGTACTAACAATATAGACAAAACATTCATTTGATCAACTGAATCCTAAACCATGGAAACATACCAGAGGGTATGTACAGTAAGAATGGTTCAGTGGAAACTCAACTCTTTTAAGTTCACAAACTTTCTCCACTGCTGAGTGCAGGAGAAAATACTCCATAGATAATCTGAATTTTCTTCTCAAATGAGTCTATCATATGATCCAGCAAAAATGAGACTGCACTCAGTTTTGCTCTTTGCTATTGGGTCTTCTTATCATCCCCCATACTGAATCATTCTGATGAGTCTATGAGCAAAGTTGCTATAGGGTTGACCTTGACTTGTCTTCATTCTTTGTGCTTACAACCCCTATTGTAATGGAAAATGGTGTCTCATGAATCTTGTCAAATTAACTGTTCAAAGTAAAACCACATCCATACTTCCATAAGCTCCTTTTCAATATAACAAATGAATAAGGTTGTGGTAAATCATCAAAAATTAAACCATGATAGGAAACACGGAATAAATTAGCTAGCTGTAGGGATTAAGGTGTTGGACTTGGACTGAGGGAGCACCCATAAAATTAACTGAATGACTTTAGGCTAGATTTAGTATTTATTTATTTATTTATTTATTTATTTATTTATTTATGTATTTATTTATTTATTTATTTATATTCCTCCTTTACAAATAACTCAAAGCAGTAAACATATCTAACACACCTTTCTCCTCCTATTTTCCTCACAACAATCCTGTGAGGTGGGTTGGGCTGAGAGAGACTGACTGGCCAAAGTCACCAGCTGGTTTTAATGGTTGAAGCATGACTTGAACTCATGATCTCCCACTTTCTAGCCTGGTGCCTTAACCACTAAACAAAACTGGCTGTACGAGGTTTACACTCTGCTCAACCTGAGTCTTGTTGGAACTGTTTTTCATTCTCTCAGACAGTGTTGGAAATCAATTTATCACCTTCTTTGAGATTCAATTTTTGGATTGTTTGGGAAAAAAGCAAATAAAGGAGAATACTTATGGCTCAGGATTGAAATGGGGTCACTGGTGCTCTCTGAGCTTGGTTGTTTTCTTGAAGACATTTCATCGCCCAAACTATATAACATCATCAATACTAGACTAGCACTGATGATGTTACTTAGTTTGGGTTATATAACATCTGCAAGAAAACAGCCAAGCTTTAAAGAGCACCAAAGACCCCTCAAAAAAAAAAAAAAAGCAGAATTATAGTAACCTACATTATTAGTACATATTTCAGCAAAATAAATTAATGGAATTCAGTAGAGTTTAGTTCCATATAAATTTGTTCAGGATTGTTATGGCAAATTAAACCAACTACAGTTAAGAGATTGAATCTGTCTATATTCCAGAATGAGTCTCTTGGATACAGCTATGTCTCACCTCCATTTCTATCCCTATATTTCTTTCTATTAGCCGCTTTGAAAAGTATTTCTATTTTTACTTTCTCTTTCATTGTTTACAAAGGAATGGAAAATATTAATATGCCCTGACTGTGCTGTAGGCAAAGAACTTATGGAAGCATAAAGAGACCTGAATTCAGCAGACGTCTATAGAAAGTTGTTTTGGGGACCCACCATTATTTGATAAGCTATCATTGTTCCTATCATTGTCATGAACTATCCATGGTACATTTATATCTGTAGAATTTCCAGGAGGCATGTGAAGTTTCACAAATATAAACTACATTACAATCCAGGTTGTTTAGCAAACTTAATGATACAGTACAATAAGACTTTAAAAAGTGGTGTTAAGTGGCCATCCTCTTGTTTTACATTATTTTCATCTTATTGCTTTTCATTTGTCCTGTGTCATTCTGTTTTTTGTTTTCTGTTCCACTGAAGTACAGTTATACTTGACTTATTGGTATTTCTCTGTTTCCATTCTTTGTACTCCATTTGCTTAATTCATATTCAAAGTATAACTAAAATGATATTCTTCCTTTTCGACTTTTAAAGAGCCGAGGTGGCGCAGCAGTTAGAGTGCAGTACTGCAGGCCACTTTAGTTGACTGTGTTCAGCAGGTCAGCGGTTCAAATCTCACCCGCTCAAGGTTGACTCAGCCTTCCATCCTTCCGGGGTAGGTAAAATGAGGACCCAGATTGTTGGGGGCAATGTAATATATATATATATATATATACATTGCTTACTGGTGTACACCGCTTAGAGAGTGCTTGCACTTAAAGCGGTATATAAGTCTCATAAATAAATAAATAAAATAAATAATCAACATCTTGGCTACAAAATCCTGGCTCTGCTTTTCCATTCAAGGATCCCAGTGGGGTATTTGTCTCACTACACTAAAATCTGTTATTTGGCAACCATGCTAATTTCAGAGTCAGATGAATCAGGCTAGCAACAGACAGCATATCTTCTGGGAGCAAAAGAGCCAGAGTGCTAGTCCCCAGTTAATGACCTCAATCATCCATTTTTCTTGGTGCACTTTTTCCTACCAGACATTCTCCATTAAAATGCACATGCTAACTGAAGGAGGGAGGTAACAGAGATGATATGAGGGGGATATACCATGTTTTGGGGCCACCATTCTGTTCTTTAGAAAGTAGGTTGTGCTCCTGAGCTACCTTATTCATTAATCATCTTCATGATTCTCATTAACAACCTCATTCTTTCTCTCTTTAAAATAGGCTCTTTAACAAGAGTGCTTTGGTGTCTGCTCTTTCTCAGTCCTCTTGAGGCTTGGAAAGAAAAACAAATTAATTCTTTTTAGTGTTATTTCTACACTTCTACAATCAATTAATTATCCTTGCCATATTACAGACTCTGCACAGACCTCTCCTGTGATCTTTTGCTCTTCCCATAATAGGAGAAAATTGTGTCATTATCTGAAAACTCTTGTGCAATTTATGTTATATAAACTGTATAGGCTTCAGATTACTCTTTTTCCTCAAATCTCACATTTTGTAAGGTGACTTAGAAGTTGTATGTTGCATATTCTGTATTTGGGTTGTGCAATTGATTCAAAAGATCTGTTTGCAGTGCACAGGAACATGAATGAAACGTCTTTCTCTGAAATTTTAAAGCAGCTGCATCGTTTTCAGGTTTATGCAGCTGCTTCATAAGCTGTTTCCAGATGTTTCCATATGTAACTCACATCCACTTTGCTTTATTTTTTGTGCAGCTATTCTTCACTGTCTCTGTATGTAAGTGTATGCAACAATCACTTCCTTTTAAATGAAGAAAAATTATTCTGTATTCATATGCATACAGAGACAGCTGGGAACAACACTACACAACTGTACAAAAAAAAGAAATGATTCCTTTAATGATTAAAAATGATCTGTGTCATTAGTTGTTTCACATTTGTACAGCAATTCCCTGAAAGCGTTTGTGTAATCCTGACTACTGATTTTGAACCATTTTCATTTTCTAAAAAAACATTCTATTTGGTCAACTGTTTTTAATGTTCTTCCAGAAGTATTTCTTTAAAACATATAATATAAATAATAACTGATAGCTGTGAAAATTTGACCACAAGAAAGGCTGAGCGCAAAAGAATTGAGGTCTTTGAACTATGGTGCTGGAGAAGACTCCTGCGAGTCACTGGACTGCAAGACGATCAAACTAGTCAGTCCTAGAGGAGATCAACCCTGACTGCTCTTTAGAAAGCCAGATTCTGAAGTTGAAACTCAAGTACTTTGGTCACCTAATGAGAAGAAAGGACTCACTGGAGAAGAGCCTAATGCTGGGAAAGATTAGGGCAATAGAAGAATGGGATGACAGAGAATGAAGTGGCTGGATGGAGTCACTGAAACAGTTGTTGTTGTTAATTGCGAAGTCGTGTCCGACCCATCACGACCCCATGGACAATGTTCCTCCAGGTCTTCCTGTCCTCTACCATCTTCTGGAGTCCATTTAAATTCACACCTACTGCTTCAGTGACTCCATCCAGCCCTCTCATTCTCTGTTGTCCCCTTCTTCTATTGCCCTCAATCTTTCCCAGCATTAGGCTCTTCTCCAGTGAATCCTTCCTTCTCATTAGGTGGCCAAAGTACTTGAGTTTCAATTTCAGGATCTGGCCTTCTAAAGAGCAATCGGGGTTGATCTAGGACTGACCGGTTTGAACGCCTTGCAGTCCAAGGGACTCGCAGGAGTCTTCTCCAGAACCATAGTTCAAAGGCCTCAATTCTTTTGCGCTCAGCCTTTCTTATGGTCCAACTTTCACAGCCATACATTGCAACTGGGAAAACCATGGCCTGGACTATACGCATTTTTGTTGGCAGGGTGATGTCTCTGCTTTTTAGAATGCTGTCTAGATTTGCCATAGCTTTCCTCCCCAGGAGCAAGCGTCTTTTTATTTCTTGGCTGCAGTCCCCATCTGAGGTGATCTTGGAGCCCAGAAAAATAAAATCTGTCACTACCTCCATTTCTTCCCCATCTATTTGCCAGGAATTGAGAGGGCCGGATGCCATGATTTTGGTTTTCTTAATGTTGAGTTTCAAGCCAACTTTTTCACTCTCCTTCTTCACCCGCATCAAGAGACTCTTTAGTTCCTTTTCACTTTCTGCCATTAGCGTGGTATCATCTGCATATCTTAGATTGTTGATATTTCCCCCGGCAATCTTAATTCCAACTTTTGATTCATCTAGCCCTGCCTTTCTCATGATGTGCTCTGCATATAAGTTAAATAGGCAGGGCGACAGTATACAGCCTTGCCGGACTCCTTTTCCAATTTTGAACCAATCAGTGGTTCCGTGTTCGGTTCTCACTGTTGCTTCTTGACCCGCATATAGGTTTCTCAGGAGACAAATGAGATGGTCTGGTACTCCCATCTCTTTAAGAACTTGCCACAATTTGTTGTGATCCACACAATCAAAGCTTTAGCATAGTCAATGAAGCAGAAGTAGATGTTTTTCTGGAACTCCCTAGCTTTCTCCATGATCCAGCGTATGTTGGCAATTTGATCTCTAGTTCCTCTGCCTCTTCGAAATCCTGCCTGTACTTCTGGTAGTTCTCGATCCACATACTGCTGGAGTCTAGCTTGTAGGATTTTAAGCATAACTTTACTAGCATGTGAAATGAGTGCAATGGTGCGATAGTTTGAACATTCTTTGGCATTGCCTTTCTTTGGAATTGGAATGTAAACTGACCTTTTCCAATCCTGTGGCCACTGTTGAGTTTTCCAAATTTCTGGCAAATTGAGTGTAGCACTTTTACTGCATCTTCTTTTAAGATTTTGAATAGCTCAGCTGGAATACTGTCACCTCCACTAGCTTTGTTGTTGCTAGATTTTCTAAGGCCCATTTCACTTCACATTCTAGGATGTCTGGTTCGAGGTCAATGACCATCTCATTGTGGTTATCTGGGATGTTAAGCTCATTCTTGTATAGTTCTTCTGTGTAGTTTTGCCATCTCTTCTTAATCTCTTCTGCCTCTGTTAGGTCTCTGCCATTTTGGTCCTTTATCATGCCCATCTTTGCATGAAACGTTCCCTTCATATCTCCAATTTTCTTGAAGAGATCTCTGGTCCTCCCTATTCTGTTGTTTTCTTATATTTCTTTGCACTGTTCATTTAAGAAGGTATTCTTATCTCTTCTAGCTATTCTCTGGAATTCTGCATTCAATTGGGTGTATCTTTCTCTTTCTCCTTTGCCTTTCACTTCCCTTCTTTCCTCAGCTATTTGCAAAGTTTCCTCAGACAGCCATTTTGCTTTCTTGCATTTCTTTTTCTTTGGGATGGTTTTAGTTGCTACCTCTTGTACAATGTTGCGAACTTCCATCCATAGTTTTTCAGGCACTCTGTCTATCAGATCCAGTTCCTTAAATCTATTTGTCACCTCTACTGTATATTCATCAGGAATATGATTTAGTTCATACCTGAGTGGCCTAGTGCTTTTCCCTACTTTTTTCAATTTAAGCCTAAATTTTGCAACGAGAAGCTCATGATCTGAGCCACAGTCAGCTCCTGGTCTTGTTTTTACTGACTGTATAGAGCTTCTCCATCTTTGGATGCAGAGCACATAGTCAATCTGATTTCTATGTTGACCGTCTGGTGATGTCCATGTGTAGAGCCGTCTCTTGGGTTGTTGGAAAAGAGTGTTTGTTATGACCATCGTATTCTCTTGACAAAATTCTATTAGCCTGTGCCCTGCTTCATTTTGTACTCCAAGGCCAAACTTGCCTGTTATTCCGGTTATCTTTTGGCTTCCTACCTTAGCATTCCAATCCCCATGATGATAAGGACATCATTTTTTGGTGTTAATTCTATAAGGTGCTGTAGGGCTTCATAGAACCGGTCAATTTCATCCTCTTCAGTACCAGTGGTTGGGGCATAGATTTGGACTACTGTGATATTGAATGGTTTGCCTTGGATTCGAATTGAGATCATTCTGTCATTTTAGGGATTGTATCCCAGTATTGCTTTTCCTATTCTTTTATTGACTATGAAGGCTACTCCATTTCTTCTGAGGGATTCTTGCCCACAGTAGTATATCTGATGGTCATCTGAGTTAAATTCACCCATTCCTATCCATTTTAGTTCGCTGATTCCTAAGATGTCGATGTTCAGTCTTGTTATCTCTTTTTTGACTACGTCTAGCTTGCCTTGATTCATGGATCTTACATTCCAGGTTCCTATGGAGAAAAAATCTTTACAGCATCGGACTTTCCTTTCACCACTAGATATATCCACAGCTGAGCGTCCTTTCGGCTTTGGCCCAGTCGCTTCATTCTTTCTGGCGCTACTAGTACTAGCCCTCTGCTCTTCCCCAGTAGCATATTGGACACCTTCCGACCTGAGGGGCTCATCTTTCAGCGTCATATCTTTTTTTCCTTTTAGTACTGTCCATGGGGTTTTCATGGCAAAGATACTGGAGTGGTTTGCCATTTCCTTCTCCAGTAGATCACATTTTGTCAGAACTCTCTACTATAACCTGTCCGTCTTGGGTGGCCCTGCATGGCATAGCTTATAGCTTCACTGAGTTATGCAAGCCCCTTCGCCACAACAAGGCAGTAATCCATAAAGGGGACTGAAACAGTAGGCATGAGCTTAAATGGACTCCAGAAGATGGTAAAGGACAAGAAGGCCTGGAGGAATGTTTCCCATAGGATCGCAATGGGCCGGACACGACTTCACAACTAACAACAACAAATAATAACTGAAATCAAATATGATAAATAAAATCAGAGAAATAGCAGGACAACATGCTTTGTTTAAGTAAGATGAAAACATATTTATTTATTGTTTAATTCCCTCTGCTTCATCCTCTGCTGGTAAGTAGTTGTGTATTATGTCAACAAATGCAGTGATTAATTGATTCCTCAGAATAAATTTGGGAGAAATCTTTTTAATCAAAATTATTCATAGCCATAGTCATTTAAATGTATAAAATTATTCACAATTATATCATATCAAGATCTCATTTTAATACACATTTTGCAAACTATATTCAGAATTATCAGATCTTACATTAGGATACATTGCTTAAATGTACAGCTTGTAAATATTTCCAAGATTTCCAAATTTTAACTAGTACTCCCTAAGGAGGGGCTGATGTCAATGATTAGTAAGCTTTGTTTTATTTTGCTTTATATTTAGTCATGTGAATAATGCTGTATTATAGTTTCTTTTAGGATGATCAATTATTGTCCTCATTTCAGCAAAACAATATATGGAAATGTCCTATAAAGTAATGTTTAATTAAAGATATCTTCATAACATTAACACTCTGCTGATCACTTATTTTTGTATTGACTATTGGTTAGCTTTCTCACCAATGTATAATGGTTCCTTCCAGAGCAATGTACAATGCTATAGTAATCAAAATGTCCTGGATTCAGTTGCTTATCCTATCTTATCCTACCTAATGCACATGTGGCTGCAGGGATGCAATCAACTAGCTTACCCACAATGAATCCCACACTGACAGAAACTGTCCAATAAAAGGAATAAAAATTATCCAGTAACATGCGGCTAGATTAGAGAGTACAGTGGAGACCTCCACATATTGACAGCACTCGGCCAAAAGTCTTAGCTATAAAAATTTGAACAGATAAACTGTTATCTTCATGGTCATAGAGAACATTACAAAGTTACACAATAATGCTATGTCATTTCAAACGGACAATAATTAGTTATAAGGCAGTGCATTCATTAACACTGTTGATAATATACTATGACACAATCCAAATAATCAATAATATAATGTTTCTTAGGATTAAATAAGAGTTCCTACTGTGCAGTCATTCAGCCTTTTGGAAGTTTAGTAACAATTTTCTTTAGTATCCAAAGCCTCGCTGAAGTCTAAAACAATAATAATAATAATAATAATAATAATAATAATAATAATAATAATAATAATAATAGAAAGAGCTGGAGAAGATAACAAAATACAAAGACCTACAAATAGAAAAAGAAAGACTGTGGCAAAAGCAAGCAAGGGTAGTACCAATGGTCATAGGCGCCTTGGGTACAATCCCAAAACAACCAGAGCGCCACTTGAACACCATTGGCATTGACAAATTTGCCATTAGTCAATTGCAAAAGGCGGCCTTACTAGGAACTGCTTCCATCCTGCGACGATACCTGTAATACCATCAAACATCCACACCTGCCTATCCCAGGTCCTGAGTAAGGACTCGATAGGTAGACAAAATGCCAAATCCAGTCTGAACATCTGGCTGACTGTGCGATGATCAATAATAATAATAATAATAATAATAATAATAATAATAATAGCCTATGCAAAGAAGCTGAATAAACAGTGGACCACCTGGTAAGCTGCTGCAAGAAGATTGCACAGACTGACTACAAGCAGCGGCATGACAAAGTAGCAAGAATGGTGCATTGGAAGATCTGCAAAAAATATCATTTGCCTGTAAGCAAAAACTGATGGGATCATAAAATAGAGAAAGTCATAGAAAATGATAAAATTAAACTGCTCTGGGACTTCAGAATTCAAACAGACAAGCACCTGAAACATAACACCCCAGACTTAACAATTGTCAATAAGAAAGACAAAAAAGTCTGGATAGTGGACGTGGCAGTGCCTGGAGACAGCAGAATAGATGAGAAAGAAATGGAGAAGATAACAAAATACAAAGACCTACAAATAGAAATAGAAAGACTGTGGCAAAAGCAAGCAAGGGTAGTACCAATAGTCATAGGCTCCTTGGGTGCAATCCCAAAACAAATGGAGCGCCACTTGAACACCATTGGCATTGACAAATTCGCTATTAGTCAATTGCAAAAGGCAGCCTTATTAGGAACTGCTTCCATCCTGCGACGATATCTGTAATACCATCAAACATCCACATCTGCCTATCCAGGTCCTGGGTAAGGACTCGATAGGTAGACAAAATGCCAAATCCAGTCTGAACATCTGGCTGACTGTGCGATGATTGATAATAATAATAATAATAATAATAATAATAATAATAATAATAATAATAATAATAAAGTTGGAAGGGACCTTGGACATCATTTAGTCCAACCCCCGGCTCAGGCAGGAAACCCTATACCATTTCAGACAAATGGCTGTCCAGTCTCTTCTTAAAAACTTCCAGAGTTGGAGCATTCCCCGCTTCTGGAGGTAATTTTGCAGAGGAGAAAAGTGCAAAATTGGAGTGCAAAAAAGAGAGGGCGGGATGACTAAGGCAATTACAGGCAATCAGAAAGAATGGCCCTATCACACGGGCAATGAGTAAGCAGTTAGATTGGCAAGGGTATAAAAAGAACCTCCCCACCCCCTGAGCCTCACTCTGAGGACGCTGGCAGAGGACCAGCGAAAGCTAAGTTGTTTTTTAACTTTGTATATAATTGTTTTTATTGTTTTAAGTATTGTTTTAACAATAAACAACTAGTTTATACTTTTCCCGGTGATCGAGGATTGCATTATTGAACAAATATGCCCGGGTACATAATTATTTAACATGCAGGAAGTCACTTAGAGCATACATTCTTATATACACTAGAACCTAATGCATAGAATCTCAAAGAATTCTTTTTTTTTCTCTTCTAATTCAGAAAAAGAAGAGGTGCTACATGCTTCATTTCATCACTGAGAAATGGCCTAACAAAAGAGTCTATTCCCCAAGGAGTATGATTATTTTGAGACTTCTGATACCTTGGAGCAACAACTCATCTATCATCCTAAAACAACCAGTCGGTTGCATTTTTGCTTAAAATAACTCACTTTATTAGGCACCAGCCTCTGCTCAAAAATATGGTTTTATGCCCTACAGATATTTAGTCATTCAACTGTAACTGATTGGGCTTATGAATTGGAGTTTTTAATATGTTATGATTTTGTCTCAAAATCATAAGCAGTAAGGAATGAATTTAATTAGATTGTGAATTGATGGGGGTTTTCTGTTGATTGAGATGTAATAAAAACAGATTAAAGTACTTAAACAAGGCAGATTTGTCACTCTTCTCTGGGGTGGCAAGAAAAGATTTAGTGCTGATTTGAAATAGTTATGGTATGAACTGAGCAGAATTAGCCCTAACATAACATTAGCATGCAAAGATCTATAAGCAATTTTCATCAGGATTCCATAGAAAATAGTTAAACCTTCCCTCTGCAATTCTGCTGATACTCATAAGTGAAGCTGCCACTTACATTCTTGAAAGTGTTAAGATGTCTAAGGCTATTGAGTGTAGTTCAAAATACCTGTTCCCCAACTATCAAAGGGATTTACATGGATGTCCAAAAAGTGAAGAATCTTACCTAGACTCTTGACTCTCTCTAAACGTCCCTGTTTACTTCTGAGTTCAATCTTCTTCATTTAAAGCAAACCTAGGTCATTTCAAGACCAAACCTTAGATATAAGACATCATTCTAAAAAAAAAAAAAAAAAAAGGTTTGAATTGCATTGTCTTATTGTGATAAGAGACAATCCTAATATATTAGTAGAAGAATGTACAAGTGTTTATGATTTTCCATTTCCTCATTCTTTCAGCCAGTTTCATTATATTGTGCAATCTGAAATCTATTTTAACAAAACAAAAATATTTCATTTCCATGATAATTAAAGTTATGAAGAAATTTCTGAACCATAAAGAAAATTATAGAGTTGTGTTGACTTATTTATATGACACATATTCAATGGATAAATTTACTACTGAGCATAAAAATGAAGCAGTGCTATTTGCAAGCCGTCTCGTATCACAAAATAAACTAGCATTAGTAAATACCTGATTTGTTAGAAAAAGTTTCTGATTTTGCTAAAAAGATCTGAATGAATATTGTTGTCAAAGTAAGTGATCTCTCTGCAGTATTGTTTGTGGCTATTAATCCTATTTTTATCCTTATTCATTTAATTTTCTATTGGACCTATTAACATTACAATAAAATATTTATTCCATTTTAAAATACCACTAACAGTCATATTATAAGAGATTATAAAATGAAGTTGTGGGGTATTCTGTTGTTAATACCAATTTTTTTTCATTAGATTGATACTAATTATTTATTTGAAATAGTAGACACTAATATTTTCCTTAGTCAGATTGAGTTTAAAATTTGAAGAAAATGGTTTTAATCTACAATATCTGATCTGCAAAAAAAATCACTGTGCTTATCTTTTATCAACTGCAATAATGAGGAATTAAATATAGTGGAACATTATAGTATTTGTCCTAAACAATATATACTACTTTGGCAGAGATCTTGTGATATTTTTATAATATTTTGTATTGATTATATTATATTAGCCTATGGTATTTATTAGTAAACCAGTGGTTAATTTAATATATTTCTTTTTGGTTTGATTATTTTTATTTCAATTTCTTTAAAGTTAAAGATTTTAAAGTTAAAGACCTTAAAATAACAGGGTACAACATTTTTTTCTTCAGAATGGAAGACTTTCATATATCATAAAGTTTATGTGCTATGAATATAGGCTTTTTAGTAACTATCTGTTCACTGATATGAGTTACAGAGGGAAGATTTGATCATTTGATGAATTTGGGGTTATTTATATTGTCTCAATGAGGCTTACTTTGCCTTTTAAGGATTAAGTACAATTGCTGGCTGAAATAAGAATCAAGAATCCCCATACCACCACTTACAGTAGAATATACACAGCAATCCCCCTCCCAAATTAAAAACATAAGAAAAGGAAACAGATTTCTATGTTGTTATGTAAGAAAAAACAGAAAATTGCAGACACGCTTTTGGCACAGAATTAGTAATTATACTTTTGGTTATTCTTATGAATAATTCTCAGGATAATGTTCATAAATTTCACTTAGTTATTTTTAAAGTTATTTTTAAAGAAGAATCTATCCAGGCACAAATGGCCAGGTTCAATTTATCATATTTGGGAATGTTCAGCAATGACCCAACTCTTGAGAAGTCCCTAAGGTGTAAAGAAAGACACAATGACCACGAACAAGATGGATGGACTCAAGGTGATAGATGCACCATTGAATAACTGATGGGTAAGGTTAGGGATATATGATCTTGGATAAGGTCTAGCTTCATGGACACTTAAAAGTCAGCACCAACTTGATGACACATATTCTATCAAACAATCAATTGTGAAATAGGGAATTAGATGTTTGTCCTACAAACCACATTAAGCTGAAGCTCAGGATGGTAATTGTTTGTGCTTTGTTCTATAGTAGGGGTGTCAAACTTCCGGCCCATGGGCCGGATGCCTCATAGCGAAATCGTGACCACCCCATTGCTGGTAATGGCAAAAAAGTCACGATATATCGTGACATGTGACATGACGTTGCAAGTTTGACAACCCTGTTCTATTGTATCTTTCATCACATCTAATAGAGTTATATGCAGTGAATACTCCCTCAATTAAAAGGGCCTGAATTTTACTGATCTGCCACATCCCTACTACACATTGCTTTTATGAATCATCACTCAGATTATTTAAATGCCATTTCATAATTTTACAATTTTCATGACCTAAAACCACTGAAGGAGAACTATAGGATAATAACTGTCCCAAGAATGAAATATGCAAATGACAAGTTACTTACTGAACCAATTGATTAGGAAATTGCAATCAGTATTCTTATTATCTACTTGAAATAATTAACCCAGCATGGTATAATTCATCTGTTGATTAAAGGTATTTGCTTAATACATTTGAAATGTGTAACAAGATTACAATGTTCTGTCAGCTTTTCTAGTATATGATATATTCTTATGAGATTGTGCTACAGCCAAGCTTTTAATCACTCCTTTCTAAATTAGTATTAGATTTTTACTTACATTTAGAAAAAAAATCTAAACAATATATACTTGCAAAACATAATTAAATGGAATAATCCTTAAAAAATGGAAGTCAAACTAAAAAAGAACAACTTCAGAAAATTAAGAAAAGAGAGAACCTTATATATTAAACTTCTCAGTAGTCACTGGTTTACTAATAAATATCACGTAACACTGTAGTGTTGAGATTAGTATTGGGATCCGATATTGTATAACATGTACTACAGTCAGAAATATAAACTGAAAATGCATAAAGAAACACATTTCTGAACAGGGACACTTTATGGGAAATTGTCTGAAAACCCTGTATGTGTTAATCTGAGCACTTCAACAGGACAGTTGGAGAGAGGTTATACCCAAATGGAGTTTTAAAACAAGTATTGTAGTTTGGAATCCTTCCTTCCTTCCTTCCTTCCTTCCTTCCTTCCTTCCTTCCTTCCTTCCTTCCTTCCTTCCTTCCTTCCTTCCTTCCTTCCTTCTTCCTCCCTCTCTCTCTCCCTCCCTCCCTCCCTCTGTCCATCCCTCTCTCCCTTCCTTCCTTCCTTCCTTCCTTCCTTCCTTCCTTCCTTCCTTCCTTCCTTCCTTCCTTCCTTCCTTCCTTCCTTCCTTCCTTTCTCCCTTCCTTCTTCATTAAAGGACTTTTCCCCTGGTTGCATATCTTATTCCATAATATTCCCCCATTGCTCAATGAATATGCTTAAGCACAACTGAGATAAGATTTCAAGTGGGAAGATACACATGTGCTAGATCCAATATTCATTTCAGCAATGACTGTGATATCAAGAGAATTCTAAGAGTTGAGGTCCACTTATCTGGAGGAATCCAAGCTGAAACGGATGAATAATTGTTTTATGCCAGTGAATATTGTTGCAGGTGATTCGTTTCATTACTGGTTTGAATTCATCTAGAGCTAAAATGCTTTAAAAACTAACATAGTTTTTGAATTCAGGTGCAGTTTGGAAGCTCTGCATTTTTTCTATCAAGTTGCAAATTCCTTAATAATTTGATTTCATTTACTTTCTCTGAGGAATATTATAAAGAGATAAATATTTTATGTTGCTTTTTTGCAGTTATATAGTTACATACCTTTTCATTATTAAATTGATATTGGGGGTTTTTTTTGAGACAAACTGCCTATTCTGTATAAATATATCACACTTTCAGAATGATAAATGAAATTAATTTGCAGTAATTAGATGATGATATTGAGTTTTGTATGATTATAGCTTTTGTTAAAGCAGTATTAGAGATATTATTTTGCTATTTCATGATTAGTTTTATTTTTTAAAAGCTTGCAGCAGTCAAAGGACGATGTGTTTTCTTGGCAAACAATCTAAAGTTATTTTGTTCAACATCTGAATTTTATAAGACTGAAGTAGCAAAATATGTGATCTGAGACATCAGGCTTTTTACTCCTATCTTAATAAGATAGCATAATGTGAATTGATGGCATTATGTATCATCCTAAATTGGGCTAAGAAGGAATTAGAAATTATCATCCATTTTAGAAGGCTTTATTTGTTCTTACTGCACTAAATAAACCAAATAACAGATTTAATGTGTTTTATTTATTTATTTTATTCCATTTGGATATTGCACAATTCCAATGACTCTTCTGTACATTTCACTTTTTTCCCACAATTGGATTGTCATCAAATATTATTGTTTACTTTAACAATGAATTTGTTAAATTTTGTAATGATATAGCAGAATAAAAATTGACCTCTACTTGCCACATCAAATATCAAACTACAAAGGAAGCCTACTTTTTATTTATTCCATTAAACTGTTAAAAATTAACTCATACCAGTTGATAACAGACTGATTTTTAGATTGTGAAGATGGGTTCTGAGTTAGTTGAAGTATATAGAAGAATATTTTCCTTATTTCTATTATGCAATGTGATATTTCCTATATTGTATGTTACATTATAATATATTTTTGTGCCAAGCTTTTGTATGAAGGCTTCCACAATGCCTTACAAAAGTTAACATAAATGCAAAATTTATGAACATCCCATAAAATATAGCTTAAAATTTACAGTGTCAATATCCAAACAATATTTTTAAAAAACATAAAAACCTCTTTCTCTGTGCTTTTGATACGGAAATGGTTACAAAATTTATTAAAAACAAATTATAAGAAAAGCAGAAGTATAAATAAGCCAAACTTTTCATAAGAAAAGAAACAGCAACATTTCAGTAGCTAAAATTTACAGTGAGTCGTATCATGAGAGATGGAAGGGGCAACAATGGGATTTAGGACCATTTTTTACTTTGCCAGAGTCTGGATGGCATTTTTAGTTTTTATGAGCTCACAAAGTCTACTGGAGACCTAAGATAAATTTTGGCCCTTTGACATTGAAAGGACTTTAGGACCATTAGAACAGGGGTCCCCAACCTTGGCAACGTTAAGACCTATGGACTTCAACTCCCAGAATTCCCAGCCAGCCATAGGTTCCACAGCAGAAAGTTGTCTTAATTATAGACAAATAAAAACTGTGTATACACACATGGACACAAAATGAATAATTTGCTCCCATTTTAGAATGAACAGTTATTTCTGAAATGGATTACATTAAATACAACATGTTAATCGATCCATAATATCAACGCTGAGCAGATACCTTTGTTACAGATGCAGATGTTGATGCATTTTTCTTAAATTGTTTTCTAAGTTATAAGCAATGAGCTAAACTTGTCTGTAGGTTGTTTCAGATGAATAATTCTCAGTGTCTTTACAGTAAATTGAACTTCTTAGCTATATTTGCTTTGCCAAATGGAGCATTGCTTTTCTGAATGCATCACTGCCTTTACTATTTATAACCATACATGTATATTATTAAAAGAAAAAGTAGAGAGCTGCTACACAAGACCTTTGTATATGTACAGATGAATAGATTTTGCCTTGAAGAATTAATGAATAGTCAAGACATAAACCATAGAAGAAAAAGTTGTAATGTTAACAAGAATGTAGCAGCAGACTGGAAAGATGAATTGATAAAGTACCACCACCACCACCCGCCCCCACTTCAGGAAAAAAAGAAAGCAAATGGAAGTGAAAGACACAAACTGCTCAACAAGGGTAAGGAAAGGGACAGTCAATGCTCTCTGATTGTTTCAAAGGTGGAAGGCACAAAATCCAGGACATAAAACTAAATAATTAATTCAGTTCAGGCTAGAGAAATTTTGTTACAACCTATGCACATTTTCACAAAAGTCAATCCTATTGATTAATCAAAATGAATGTGTATGAATCCAGAACTATGCTGTTTACCTGTTCCTTATTTCCCAGCAAGCAACAGCATCTGCTCTTATTTTATAAAAGATGTCGGCACTTACTACAATGCTTAACAGAGAAATACAATTTTCAATACAAAGCATTCATTTTAGTGAAAGGAGCTAAATGTCTTCCTTTTATTCCAAATACATTAAGGATATTATAACCATAAACCTCTCTGTGTAGTGGGCATTGTTGTATTCTTTGAAGGCCAAAAAATATAACAAAAGAACTGTGATTTTATATTCTCCATTTGGAATTACACTAATATTCTTAGAGGCAAAAGAGACACTTTACACATTTCAGTACTACTAATATTATTTAATGTTAGAGGAGACACTTAAAAATACCATCTACCGCAAAAAAAAAAAAAAAAAAAAACACCCCAAACCATTGGATCAATGAACAAATCAACCTGGAGTTCTCACTTGAGGCACAAATTACTCAGCTCAAATTATTCCACTTTGACACTACTTGAAGTTATAGCTCCCTGGAGAAGGCTCTAATGTTGGGAAAAGTGGAAGGGAAGGGAAGATGACCAGCAGCATAGTAGGTGGACTCAATTATAATGCTGATAGGAGCATTGTTGGAAGAGAGGAAGGGTCCAGGTGAGAGACAGATCATCATAAAGAAATTCTATGTGCTCACCAAGAGTCAAAACAACCTGATGGTGCTGAATCAGAATAAGTATTATTCTGTTCATTTAAAGGTACCTTTAATCTATATTTTATCTCCCATTATTTAAATAACATCCATTCATTATTTGCCTTAGCAAATGCCAAGTGGGATTATTTTTATAGTTCACAATTTTGTTTTTCATACATAAGAATGGATTTGTTAGCAGGCTGGATGAACTACAATAAACTAAAGCTGTACCCTGACAAAACAGATATGATTCTTGGATATTGGTTTAAAACCATCTTGTATGAAGGGGCTGGGTCTCTGAAGAAGTAAATAATTGGAATGCAATATGATCCAGCATTTTCTCTTAAAGTCACCACTGTTTAACAAAATGAAATGCTTTTCATTAGCTTTTTTGAAATATATATATAATACAGTATGCTACTATAATTGTCCTTGAAGATTATTCAGAAGCACTGTTGAAGAATTATATTGACTGACTGGTTGTTTTGAGTTCAAGTGAAAATGCTGATAACACTTTAGAACTATATCCTTCCTTACCAGACAGCTCTTGTTTAAAGATTTGCTATCTACAATGGTTCATTATAGTCCACACTTAGTCCATACATAGTCCACACTTCATATGGACTAAAACATACATGCACTTATGCAGAAGACTCCAGAAGATAAGGATCAGGGTTCCCCGAAGGTCAATGGGACTATCCAAGGATTGATAAATTCTGGGGTTCAAAAGGTGGTTGATAAATGATTAAAGGTTGATTTTTAATAATAATAAAATAAATAATTATTAATTATTTTTGGGGGATCTTTGTAGAGCTCCATGTCAGTCCCTAATTCTGAAGATGAGGTGGCTAGAGGTAAAACAGTGTTAACCAGGGCTGAATCAATCAACCAGCAACAGCACCTTTGAGTTGCCATTTTTGTTGTTGTTCACCTAATCAGCCAGATGTTTAGACTGGATTTGGCATTTTTGTTGATCTATCTAGTCTTTCCCAACGACCTAGAATAGGCAGGTGTTGCTTAATAATACTAAAGATATCATTGCAGTATGTAACCTGTTCCAAGTAAAGCTGCTTTTGGCAATTGACTGATGATGTTTTTGTAAATGCTGATGGTGTTTAAGTGGTGCTCCAGATGTTTTGGAATTGCACCCAAGCAACCTATTACTATTGGTACTATCTTCGCTTTCTTTTGCCATAGTTGTTCTATTTCTATTTGCAAGTCTTTGTGTATTTGTGATTATCTACCCTTCTTACTCTTTTATTCTGCTATTTAAAAGTTTAAAACATAGTATTAAAACCAATTCTATTAAAAACCAATTAACAGTTAAAAGCTGGGCAAAAGAAATGTGTTTCTGCCCTATTGCTAAGTACTGGGAAAATGGGAAAGACACTTTTCTAAGGAGAACATTTCATAGATTGAGAGTCCCATCTGATGGTGACTTCACTTCTCCAGGACATCTCCCCCACCCTGCAAGTTCAGATAATTTCTTGCAAAATAGCTTAATCTGGAGCTGAAATCCAAGCATTTCTTGTTCTGCTGTTTTCCCAAATCAGCAGGAATATGAATTAACTGTGAGCTAAAGCTTCTTTACTCTAAAGCTTCTTTACTTTTTTTCACATCAGCCAAATTGTTGATTGCAGCCTCCCCCCCTTGTTTATTTTCTTTAACTTTTACTATAAAAACACTTTTATTGTTAATTAAATTCTGCATTAAACTTGATTTAACTTGTTGGTACATAGTTTTTTATTATTTTTAAAATAATTTTTGGAAATTTCTTGAAACCGTTGAATGGAGAGCAACTTTAAAATATTTTAAATAAATTCTTTTAGCTAATACAAATTGTAACAGTTTTTCAGATGCTGCCACATCAAAATAGGTCTAATCCAATTATTCACTAAGGATTAGGTGTTTGTTTTCTTTTCTTTGGTAATTGTTAACATTCTTTTCAGTGTACTAAACTCACAAAGCATGTTTGGTGGATACTTATTCTTGTAAATTCAATTTGCAATTTTAACATATTTTTAAATGCCACAGGAGGAGGAAGAGGGGAGGGGGAGGAGGAGGAGGAGGAACCATTTTCAGTACATGATTCAGGTTCCTGGTGCTGCAGAGATTACCTTCAAAATCAGAGGCTGAAACTACCACAATCTTTCACCTCATCTGCACATTGACTTTTTCTTTAATGGAGATCAGATTGTTCATATGAAGCTGACTTCATGAATTATGTTTCAAAGAGAAAGAGCTTAAAATACTCTGCTTAGGATGGGTTGGGTTTCTCTTATATGCACATCAAAACTCAGCAATGCATTATGTGTTAAATCAGTGGTTCTCAACATTTTTAATGTCGCGAGCCCCAACCGGTTGTAAGTCGAGGACTACCCAACCAGTCGTAAGTTGAGGACTACCCAACCGGTTGTAAGTCGAGGACTTTCCCTGCTTGGGAGCGCCGCGCATGCGTGGTGCCGCCCCCTGCGCTGGCCGAGGCGTAGCTGGCAAGTGGCAGAGATGGCGCAGACCAACCACTGGCTGGGCCACCAGCTGGCCCAGCCCAAGGGAGGTAAGGCACCCACCGGGCCCAACATGCCCAGCAACCCTCCCTGCGCCCACCGGCCTCCCACCTCCCATCCCTGGCCCTCTTTTACTTACATTTTTAGTAGTTGCTCAGCAGGGAGGGGTGGAAACTTCCAGACAGCTCACCTTTGCTACAGACAACTTGCAGCACCATTTGCAGAATGGGACTTTTGGCGGGCTCAGCAGGGCAGAGACAGCCTGGACAATTCCTATTGGCTTTTGAAAGCCAATAGACTTAGACTCTATTCAAGAGAGTCTAATTCTATTGGCTTTCAAAAGCCAATAGAATAAAAGGAAGTAGCACAGCTAAGGAAAAGGGGGGAAAAATGGCGGACTGCGTTGTTTGGCGACCCCCGTGAAATGGTCATTCGACCCCAAATGGGGTCCCGACCCACAGGTTGAGAACCACTGTGTTAAATGTTTTATTAATCTTGATATGTATGATTATGCAAACCACCCTTTCTCTAAATATATGCTTGAGATATCATTTCTGTATTAATATCTTACTTTTTACTGTGTCTGTATGTGATGTTTTGAATTTAAATTTAAATCTGTGCAATCATTCTATTCATTTCTTTTATAGTAACTTGAATTAAAATGTGATAATTTGAATTTATGTATTTGTTTACTTCAAGTTTATGGCACCCAATTTATAATAACAAATGTGGGCCATTTACATATGATTAAATGCATAAAATATAAAAATAAAATAAATAAAAATAAAAAACAGAACAAACACATAATATAGGATGGGAAACCAGTATATTGCATTCCAGTCTGGATATACTTATTCAGCATTCTGGCCCAATGTCCAGGAGAATGTCCAGGTTTTCAGGATCTTATGGAAGGCCAACAGGATTGGAATTATCTAATCTGAATGCTGAATGCTATTTCATAAGATAGGCACTATGGCATAAAGTAAATGCTTCTTAGGACCAGTTAGGTGGTTCTAATCCATAGGTGGTATCCTCTCTACTGGATCTCATGGGATGAATGGAGGCAAAGTCAAGTGGTCCTACAAATAGCCTAGCCCTCTGCAGCTCACAAAATAGTGGTGTTACATGGGCTTATTGTGGTTTATCTATAACTCTGCAGCTTTTGGATGGTATTATCTATAGGGATACATTTACATTTATAAATGTTATAGCAGACATATTGCAAAGTCATGCAAACAGATCATTCCAATCAGTAAATGTACTAATCCCCACTCTCATTGCATTACGCATTCAGTAATATAAGAAGTAATATAAGACTGTGATTTTATGCACATCCCCATGGAGAGTGCATTGCGATAGTCCAAAAGAAGGTGATCAAAATAATGAACTAATAATGAGTGGAGGAGGAAGAAAGGTTTCAAGAAAGTTGAAACCTTTATGAGTTTACTCAGAAATAAGGTTCAAGGCATCAAATGGGCAGTTTTCAGGACAAAGGGTATAAAATACAGTCTTTCAGTATGAATACTAAGTGGAATACTAACATGTTTGCCCGATTGTTGGAAAGAAAAGTTAACATGATATACTTTAACATGAAAATTAGCAGTTTGAAACTACTAGAAATAAATGTTAATTATTAGATCTTCTGATTATGAAAAACTCTTATTTATATTACTGAATGCATAATGCAATGAGAGTGGGGACTAGTACATTTACTGATTGGAGTGATCTGTTTGCATGACTTTGCAATATGTCTGCTATAACATTTATGGATGTAAATGTATCCCTATAGATATTTATAGGATAGTCAGATAGGAAAAAGTTGCAGTAAGTCTAGACTGATAATATTTATATTGTCATAAATTTATATGAATGCAGAAAGTTTCCAATGCTATATTATAGTAAGATCTATTGTTAAATTACCTATGGAAATATTTTGGTCGTAGAAATAGCCATTATTCTGAAATAGCTTACAACTTTGCATTTAGTTATGTGGTATTCATGGCACTTGTATTTAGGCAAATATTTCTGTGTCTTTTGACTGCACAGATCACTGAACATCTGATGTAATTCTTATGGGTCAGTAAAACATTCTTCATTTATTTGATGCCACTGGGCAACATCTAATACTTTAATGCAAATTTTAGTGCACTAATGCTTCAAAATATAATGTGTTACTTAACAAACACACCAAAAATTAAAGTCTGTTTATTATTCCTTGCATTATTTGAAAAGCTAAGCAATTTTATAAACATCATCACTGTGGTTTAATATTAATGCATATGCTATGAAATTTGGGTTCACTCTTCAGTTTCTTTAATTAAAAGAATTTCAGACAAAAATCCTTGTATGAATTGCTGTCTTGTAGAATTGCTGTCTCAATAAATCTCAAAAGAACTAGGTGGGAAAATAATGGTGAGTAGTAAGTAGTACTTGTGAAAGCTTATTTGTGTGTGTTGTCTAGGGATTTGGTGGTGGTGGTTCTTTTATGTTTGGAGGCCACTAAATTGGGCATAGTTAACCTGTGGCAAACATTTATATTAATATTAATAAAGGTTGAAAAAAGACTCTTCCTTATATGCCAGTGATGCCCTCCTGACAAAACTAGTCCCACCAGTTTTAAAAGTGGCTTTTTAATGATTAAATGAAACATTTCTACAACATTTAAAAAAAAAACTTGTTTAATTTCATAATCAAACAAATTGTCCACCTAACCTAGGATTTCCCCACTTAATTCTTTCCAGATTTATTGAGATAACAATTCTACAAGACAGTTTCCAAACTTAAATATTGATGAAATATATGAGAGGACTCAAACATATGTCCAAAAAGGAATATTTCTGAGCCAAAATAAAGCTGTACACAACCTGTAAGCTAGAGAAGATTCCAAAAGCAATAATAGGAAGACTTCTAGAAAGTTCCAAGAAATGTTCAGAAGATGATGTTTTGCCAAATGAGATTACAGTGAAGACTGAAAGGATATCCAAATTTCTGCACCTACCAACAATATTCAGTGTTTCCTTATTTTGACTCTTTAAACAACCGCTCATAAATGCTTGCAAATGTACAGAAAGATGGTGTGGCTTTTAAATTTGTACAGTGTAAGGGTTGTGTCAGTCCCTATTCTTGTAGGGATTCATTGAAATATACAATTTGACCAGGAGTGTCTAAATTTTTGCATACTGCCCAGCCATAAATATAAACAACATATGTATGACATGTAAAAAACAGCTGTGTTACTAAGTAACATCTACCTCTAGGTTCTCATCAGCCCAGGTATGTTGGATACATTTTATACAACTTGATTTGAAATGTATCATTCACAATCATCTGAGAAAACAAACAGCTGTTTGTAATGCAAGCTGTGTTTTTGTTTTAAGATTCTCTGCCAGAACAGAACACATTCTGCCTCTTGTTTTCCCTAAACAAGAATATAGGAGAGAAGGAAATAAAGAAAGGACACTCTGCTTATCAGAGCAGCAAAGCAATTCTGAAAGGTCAAAGGTCCCCCCAACTGTGTCTCATACAGCACAAATTTAATTTCATGTTTTTTTTAAAAAAAGTGCTCCCTCAAATGGTGCACTCAGTGCTTATATTTAATAACAGCATTTTCATCTGTAATGAAAATTAGCTTTCTAGGAAACCATTATCCACATCTATCATGGGGAAAGGATGTGCATTAATGTACATGGTTATGGTTCTGTATTATCACAGGTAGTCTTCGACTTAAAACAATTCATTTAGTGATTGTTCAAGGTTACAACGTCATTGAAAAAAGTGATATGACCATTTTTCACCTTTACAACAATTGCAACATTCCCATAGTCATGTGATCAAAATTCAGATGCTTCGCAATTGACTCATACTTATTGGCGATTGCAGTGTCCCGGGGTCATGTGATCACCTTTTATGACCTCCTGACAAGCAAAGTCAATGAGGAAGCCGGATTCACTTAATAAACATGGTACTAACTTAACAACTGCAGTGATTAAGTTAACAACTGTGGCAAAAAATATTGTAAAATGGATAAAACACACTTAACAAATGTCTCAGTTAGCAACCGGAATTTTGGGCTCAATTGAGGTCATAAATTGAGGACTACCTGTATTGGTAATACTCAATTGTCTTCAAATGTTAACATAAAGTATAATTAATTAAGCCAGTCAGTACAGCAATACTTATTACCATATTTTCCAGCGTATAAGATGACTTGGCATATAAGACGACCTCCAACTTTGGAGAAGATTTGCATGGTTAGAAAGTTGTCTTATACGCCGGAAAATACGGTAATTGTAAACAAAGTTCCCTTAAATGGTACACTAAACATGGATGATTAGGTAACTAGATTATAAGTACCGTAAATGCTGACGTATAAGGCGACTTCCGCGAGCGCTGAAATCGGTGCCAAAGACGGGGGTCGTCTTATACGCCGAGTCGTCTTATAAGCCGGAAATACTGGTAGTTTCCGGCGTATAAGACGACGTTCTAGGAATGCAGCCCGGCTATAAAGACAGGGGTCGTCTTATACGCCGGGTCGCCTTGTACGCCGGCATTTACGGTATACGTAATCATACATATGAATATATATATATATATATAAATATATATATATATATATATATATATATATATATATATATATGTATGTATGTAGGCCTTTGGTTGGTTGTTCGGGTTTTCTCCCGTGTAAAATTGGAAGTGTCTTGGCGACGTTTCGACGAAGTCCCATTCGTCATCTTCAGGCTGGTGTTTTCAGCTTCGTGCTTTCAGCAGCAATGTATGGTCTTAGCTGTTTCTTCCTTTTAACTGCCAGTGGGGGTATGAACTGATTGGGTGGGAGCTTGGCTGTGTTCTGATTGGGTGGAGGTGTGTTCTGAATGGTTAGGGGCTTGGCTGTGCTCTGATTGGCTGGGGGAGTGTTCTGTTTCGTTGTGCTCAGGTTAGTCTGAGTTGCAGAGGGGTTTAAGATTTTGGGCTGCCTTGCTATTTTCTGGCTTCGCGTTCGTGGTCGTGTCTCCTCTTCATGGAGGGTGTCAGTTTGCTTCATGTATGGATTGGAGGGGTTTAAAGTGGCTAATGATGCAGCTGTGGTCTGGCTTCTGGTTTGTGGTCATGCCTCGTCATCAGTGTAGCTTTGGGTTTGTTTTTTGCGTGGATGTGTGGTGGTGACATCCTGTGTGGTTTTTGTGAGTGTGGGTCTGGTATCATTTTTTGTGTTAGGGAGTCGTTTGTCAATAAGGGCGGGTTTCCAAAGGGCTGGCAGGCGGGACGTATAATCTCGTTTGTTCATGCTGTGTGGGCGTTTTTCTATCTCGATGGCTTCTCTGATTATTCTGTTATTAAAATGTTCAGTTTTGGCAATAGTTCTGGTATTTTTAAAGTCAATTTCATGTCCTGTGTCTTTAAGGTGTTGGACCAGGGAAGATGTTGGTTCCTCTTTTTTGACTGAGTTCTTATGTTCTTCAATGCATGCACTTATTCTTCTGTTGGTTTGTCCGATGTATGTGTTGGGACAAGCAGTGCATGTGATTTCGTATACTCCTTGATTTTCCAACTCAATTTTATCTTCGGGGTTTCTTAGGATGGTGGATATTTTTCCGTTTGTGCAGGATGCTGTTTTGATGTTGTGTTTATGGAGGATCTTACTGATTCTGTCTGTGGTGCCTTTTATGTATGGGACGAGGGCTTTGCCATTTTCTTGTTCTCTATCTTGGATTTTAGTGGGGGTTTCTTTTTGGATTAGGTTTGTAATCTTATTTCTTTGGAATCTATTGGATGTCAGTACATTGGTGAGAGTGTGTAGTTCGGCTTTTAGGTGTTGTTCATCAGCTAAGTGTTTGTTCTGGAGATGAGCCTCCCCCATTAGCGAAGAGATCCAGCAAAGAATCATTCCCAGAGAGAAATCATCCAGATGCCCCAAACTCTATGGTCTCCCCAAGATACACAAAGAAGGAACCCCACTATAGTCAGCTCCATAGGCTCACCTCTACAAAACATAGCCAAATTTCTCGCCAAACAACTACAGCCCTATGCAGAATCCATCACCTCACACGTAAAAAACTCATTCCAGTTTATAGAGATCATAAAGAAACAAAACTTACAGCCCAGCGACCTACTCGTGAGCTTCGATGTCATATCCCTCTTCATCCAAGTGCCTATCAAAGAAGCCTTGACAGCTATCCAAAACAAATATAACCCCCCAAACACATCTTAGATCTGACCAATCACTGCCTATCCAACACATACTTCATCTATAATGGACAAAAATACAAACAAACAGAAGGGATCACCCCTCTCCCCTGTCATTGCAAACCTCTACATGGAACACTTTGAAACCCAAGCTCTAGAAAAATCAGATCACAAACCCAAACTCTGGCTCAGATACATAGACACCTTCATAATCTGGCCACATGAAAAATTTGCCAACTTCCTCACACACCTCAACACCCCAAAATACAGTTCACCATGGAAACAGAAGCTAACAACCAACTTCCCTTCCTGGATGTCTTAGTCTACGAGAAATCCAATGGCTCCCTAGGACACACCATCTACCAGAAGAAAACACACACAAACCGCTATCTGCACGCTCTCTCACACCACCACCCAGCACAGATCAACTCCGTAGCCAAGACACTCATCTCCAGAACAAAACGCTTAGCTTACGAACAACACCTAAAAACCGAACTACACACTCTCACCAATGTACTAACATCCAATGGATTCCAAAGAAATAAGATTACAAACACACGGGGACTACGATCCGAGAGAACAGGGGGATTGGAACATGGCTCGGAGGGGATGGTTGGAGGAACTAGAAGGAAGCAGAAAACAGCAACTACCATCTGTGACAGACAGAATCACAAATGGGAAACTAGTGAAACATGCACTAACTGGAAGGAAAGGGGAAATACCCCAGCTAATTTTAGAACTAGCAAGAAAGACACACGTAACAGCATACGTAGAAGGGGTGAGAAACAACCACACCCCAATGCAGGACACCCACTTGGATTACAACGCACACAGCTGGGACCTATGACACGATCCAAGAGCCAAGCACAAATGATTGGAGACTGCATATAAGCCCTCCCAACGACTGCCGTTTACACCCTGATGATGTCAAGAGCTCTTGACGAAAGCTAGGTCTAGTAAATAAAAGTTTTAACATTTTTAACTTTTGTATAATTTTATTCTCTTGGTGTTCGACTATTTATTGATTTTAATATGAACATACCCAAGAGTCATATTTTTACTTGCATAGCTGAGACACACACACACACACACACACACACACACACACACACACACATATATATATATGTAGGTCTTTGGTTGTTCGGGTTTTCTCCCACGTAAAATTGGAAGTGTCTTGGCGACGTTTCGACGAAGTCCCATTCGTCATCTTCAGGCTGGTGTTTTCAGCTTCGTGCTTCGAGCAGCAATGTGTGGTCTTAGCTGTTTCTTCCTTTTAACTGCCAGTGGGGGTATGAACTGATTGGGTGGGAGCTTGGCTGTGTTCTGATTGGGTGGAGGTGTGTTCTGATTGGTTAGGGGCTTGGCTGTGCTCTGATTGGCTGGGGGGGGGTTGGCTGTGCTCTGATTGGCTGGGGGAGTGTTCTGTTTGGTTGTGCTCAGGTTAGTCTGAGTTGCAGAGGGGTTTAAGATTTTGGGCTGCCTTGCTATTTTTTGGCTTCGCGTTCGTGGTCGTGCCTCCTCTTCATGGAGGGTGTCAGTTTGCTTCATGTATAGATTGGAGGGGTTTAAAGTGGCTAATGATGCAGCTGTGGTCTGGCTTCTGGTTTGTTCATTGGTAGTACATTGGTGAGAGTGTGTAGTTCGGTTTTTAGGTGTTGTTCGTCAGCTAAGCGTTTTGTTCTGGAGATGAGTGTCTTGGCTACAGAGTTGATCTGTGCTGGGTGGTGGTGTGAGAGAGCGTGCAGATAACGGTTTGTGTGTGTTTTCTTCTGGTAGATGGTGTGTCCTAGGGAGCCATTGGATTTCTTGTAGACTAAGACATCCAGGAAGGGAAGTTGGTTGTTAGCTTCTGTTTCCATGGTGAACTGTATTTTGGGGTGTAGGCTGTTGAGGTGTATGAGGAAATTGTCCAGTTTTTCTTTCCCATGTGGCCAGATTATGAAGGTGTCATCTATGTATCTGAGCCAGAGTTTGGGTTTGTGATCCGATTTTTCTAGAGCTTGGGTTTCAAAGTGTTCCATGTAGAGGTTGGCAATGACAGGTGAGAGGGGTGATCCCATGGGTGCTCCTTCTGTTTGTTTGTATTTTTGTCCATTATAGATGAAGTATGTGTTGGATAGGCAGTGGTTGGTCAGATCTAAGATGTGTTTGGGGGGGTTATATTTGTTTTGAATAGCTGTCAAGGCTTCTTTGATAGGCACTTGGGTGAAGAGGGATATGACATCGAAGCTCACTAGTAGGTCGCTGGGCTGTAAGTTTTGTTTCTTTATGATCTCTATAAACTGGAATGAGTTTTTTACGTGTGAGGTGATGGATTCTGCATAGGGCTGTAGTTGTTTGGCGAGAAATTTGGCTAGGTTTTGTAGAGGTGAGCCTATGGAGCTGACTATAGGTCTGAGTGGGGTTCCTTCTTTGTGTATCTTGGGGAGACCATAGAGTTTGGGGCATCTGGATGATTTCTCTCTGGGAATGATTCTTGGCTGGATCTCTTCACTAATGGGGGAGGCATTTATTTTGGATCTGGTGGTTTTTTCCAGGTAGGTGGTGGGATCTGTATTTAGGGGTTTGTATGTGGAGTCTTGGAGTAGGTTGGTTAATTTGGTTTGGTAGTCAGGTATTTTCATAACCACCGTGGTGTTGCCCTTGTCTGCTGGTAGGATTATTATGCTGGTGTCTTCTTTCAGGTTACGTAGTGCTGTCTGTTCCTCTTTGGGTAAGTTGCTTTTGGGTGGCTTGCTGGTGCAGAGGATGTTGGTGATTTCGAGTCTGATTCTGTTAGCGTCGTTGGGGTTGATTTTGGTCAGGCTGCTCGAAGCACGAAGCTGAAAACACCAGCCTGAAGATGACGAATGGGACTTCGTCAAAACGTCACCAAGACACTTCCAATTTTATGCGGGAGAAAACCCGAACAACCAAAGACCTACATACAAACACCCGCGAAAACCTCAGAAAACATATATATATATATATATATATATATATATATATATATATATATATATATATATGTCTTTGGTTGTTCGGGTTTGCTCCCGCGTAAAATTGGAAGTGTCTTGGCGACGTTTCGACGAAGTCCCATTCGTCATCTTCAGGCTGGTGTTTTCAGCTTCGTGCTTCGAGCAGCAATGTGTGGTCTTAGCTGTTTCTTCCTTTTAACTGCCAGTGGGGGTATGAACTGATTGGGTGGGAGCTTGGCTGTGTTCTGATTGGGTGGAGGTGTGTTCTGAATGGTTAGGGGCTTGGCTGTGCTCTGATTGGCTGGGGGAGTGTTCTGTTTGGTTGTGCTCAGGTTAGTCTGAGTTGCAGAGGATGTGTGGTGGTGACATCCTGCGTGGTTTTTGTGAGTGTGGGTCTGGTATCATTTTTTGTGTTAGGGAGTCGTTTGTCAATAAGGGCAGGTTTCCAAATGGCTGGTAGGCGGGAGGTATCATCTCGCTTGTTCATGCTGTGTGGGCGTTTTTATATCTCGATGGCTTTTCTGATTATTCTGTTATTAAAATGTTCACTTTTGGCAATGGTTCTGGTATTTTTAAAGTCAATTTCATGTCCTGTGGCTTTAAGGTGTTGGACCAGAGAAGATGTTGGTTCCTCTTTTTTGACTGAGTTCTGAAACCCCCCATGAAGTGGAGGCACGACCACGAACGCGAAGCCAAAAAATAGCAAGGCAGCCCAAAATCTTAAACCCCTCTGCAACTCAGACTAACCTGAGCACAACCAAACAGAACACTCCCCCAGCCAATCAGAGCACAGCCAAGCCCCTAACCATTCAGAACACACCTCCACCCAATCAGAACACAGCCAAGCTCCCACCCAATCAGTTCATACCCCCACTGGCAGTTAAAAGGAAGAAACAGCTAAGACCACACATTGCTGCTCAAAGCACGAAGCTGAAAACACCAGCCTGAAGATGACGAATGGGACTTCGTCGAAACGTCGCCAAGACACTTCCAATTTTACGCGGGAGCAAACCTGAACAACCAAAGACCTACATACAAATACCCGCGAAAACCTCAGAAAACAAATATATATATACTTATAATCTATATATATGGTTGAAATTAGGGGTGCTCATATATTTTATATATATCATATATATGTGGTTTAATAATAGACAATAAATAGATTGACTGCCGGAAAGAAGTCCTCACTTAACGTTCACTCATTCAGCAAATATTCAAAATTACAATGGTGCTGAACAATGGTACTTGCGATTAGTCCACATAGTTATGGTCATCGCAGCATCCCCTAGTCATATGATTTTGATTTGGGCACCGGGCTTGCAATTACAATATCACATTATCCTGCAATCAGTAAATCAGCATGATCATTGTTTAGCAGTGGAGTTCCCATTCCCAATTTTTATCATTAAACAAAGACTACCTGCCTATCTATTCTATAGATTATCCTTCTCTTCTCTCTTGATCTTAATGAGAGAAAACCAGTTTCTTTTACCAAAGAATTTGGCTCTAGAGTCTGATAGAAACACTAAAATATAAAAGATTATGCTTAATGTCTCAACATTACCATTTAGTTTTAATTAAGAAGTAAGGTTTATAGCTCTTCTCTGGTGTGGCACATTAAACAGCTATTTCGTAGCTGGTCACATCTTAGTTCAAAAATTTTTAATGACCTTTTATTCTATTCTTTAATTTTAAAGCCTACTAAAGTAATAGAATAGGTGCAAGATGGATCATCAGTCACCTGAAGCATCAGTGTATTATTACTTCAATTTATGAAGCAGGATATAGTTTATTTTTATTTCATCAGCTCTCTTGTTTTATCAAAAAGAAGATATATATTCATTATAGCTGTATAGTGTAGCTCTTTGAATATGAAGGCAAAAAAGTGATTCAAAATTTATCTATATATAATCCAAAAAAGCCTGGCTGCTTTAACCTATCATAGATCTAAAGCTACTTGGAGCATTTTTTTTTAATATGCATGAGGTTTACATTAAGAAGAAAAGGACGTATGCTTATAGGTAGTCCTCAACTTACTACCGGTCAGTTAGTGACAATTCAAAGTTACAACAGACCTCCCCAGGGCTATTTACAGTCATGATTTGAATTTCTGATGGCTGTCTCCCAACACCACAATCACATAGGCACAAGTTGGGCACTTGGCAACTGGCCCACATTTACAGCCATTTGCAGCTTCCCACGGTTTACTTAATGGAGGTAATCAAAATATTAATGAACAAGTTAAAAAAATAAAGGTATTATGACACATCCCTGTCTTACCTGGTGATAGCTACAATGGGATTTGATATATTTATTCAGAGGATTCAGAATCTAGCTGGTTTAGAGTGGCAAACATGGCATTTAACTTGGACTTCTCCTTAGGGTTAAAATAATAAAAAAAAAAACTTGTTCAAGAGAAACATAAACTTTCCTCTTAACTAAAGCTACACATTTATCTGCTAGATGTGCCAATACAGAACTATGATTTATTGCAGAGCAGCCTGCTCTAAATTCCATCTGTTTAAGTCTCTAAATCTCTCAAAATATTATGCTCTTTTTAGTCCAAACTTGAAACAATGATAGCAGGCATAAAGTTTGCCTACAGTGGACATCAGGCTAATTAACAAATAATTATCCAATTTATTTCCTTCCTTATGGATGAAAACAATTGCCTTATGCTAATTATTGACTATTATTTCAGTTTTACAATATAATTAAACAGTGGAAGTAGCATTGGATATGATTTTATTTATTTATTCCTGCTGATGAAAAAAAATCCCTTTATTTGAATGATCTATCTCTTGCAAAATATATTTTGCACTTTCTGCTCCTGGTGTTATCATTTTGGAGCTGAAACTAGGCCAACTCAAAAAGTGCAAAGCTAAGTAGGTCATAGGATATGTTTATATCTTCTTTCCACCTGATGAAAGATGGGGAAACAAGTGATAATAAGTCTATAGAATACCTAAATTCAGGAAACAGATAGTGAAGAGGGAAGAACTTTACCATTGTTTTTAGATGCTGTACATTTGCCTGTGATGTTCACAAACTGCAGAACATGCATTAATCAATCCTGAGATAGGACTGCTGGCTAATACTGCAAAGTGATCAATCCGAAAAACATGCAGAATAAGGAACCAGTCAGAAAATGTAAATCAGGATGGAGTGAATGGCAGCCTGGACATCAGGAGAATAAAGGAACTACCAGTGAGAGTTCTAGTGGATTTTCCTCATATTGCTACATGAACACATTCCCCTCTCAGCGCTTCCCGTTTCTTGTTTCCTGTACCTGCATTTGTAACTCATCTCACAAGTCTTTGGACCACCTAACTTGATCCTGCATCCTAGTAATTATCTTACACTTTGAGAATGAAGTTACTTACTTTCATTTTTCTTTTAATTTATTATAGCTCAAACATATCTATTTGGGATTGCTTGCTTGCCATTTAATTAAAGATGAATCAGGGGTGTTAAACTGCTGGCCCACGGGCCGGATGCGTCATGCTGAAACCGTGCCCACCCCAGCTCCAGCAATGGGGGAAAAGTTGTGATATGTCACAACACATCACGTGACATGGTGAGTTTGACATCCCTGAAGTAAATAATCTTTAATTGAGAAAAAGGATCTCTAGTTTTTGACTTTGACTTCTGCTATTTGCTGCTTAGTCCAACACTGGAAAATTGCCCCCTCACACGAACACACATGTTAACTAAACATAAGAAGCCAGAGGGGCAAGGAGAATGATGCATCCAAAACTAACTTCTGTATGAACAACCTGAAAGCAGCTTCAAGGGAAATCTGATTGACAATCTAGCTATAGGTTCTATAGGGTAGGGGTGAAGATCTTCGCTATACCCAAAGTTTTGCTAACAGAAAATGATATTTCTTGCCATAATTAAATCAATCAATCAATATTTGGATTTAGTAGACCATCATTGAGCTTAGATTTATTGAATGAGCATTGCATTAACCTCTGAACTTAAGCCTAACAATGGAGCCACCTTTCAGCATTAGCCTTGTTTTAGTTCCTACAGAAAGTGTTCAAACCGGAAGATTTTCCACAATTCAATTGTTCTTTCATTTTTAATAGCTACTGTACCTCTTCTTGCAACCTTGACATCAACATAATCTACTTGCAAGACTGTTTTAAAAATGGTTCACGTACAAGTTGTGTTAGAATAAAGGTTTATTCCTTTTCATTTTCTTGATAAAATTGCTTTAAAACGTCAGTCGTCCATCTTCCAACTCCTTAAAATACAGCTTGAAAAAATGCCTCTTAAGATAATAGTTTAAACATTATTGGGAAGCCTGCCAGATTTAACTGAAAATGACAGCAGAGTCCAGCTTTTTTAAAATAAATAAATAGATAAATAAATAAATGCTTAAAAGTTTAAATTATAGAGATAAGTAAAATTAATTAATAATCAACACGAGCTTATTAAACTGCTGCTGTTCTAGTCAACATCTTTTTGGAAGCATATTCCAAAGTCTTATTATTATATCGATCAAAAGATACATTTGGGTGATTTCCATATTTCCTATGGCAAATCTGTGATGATTAAGAGAATACTGAACAAAATATGAAGTTGGATTTACTTACTCCATTGTTTCCCTGGTTTGGAAATAAACTATGACATACTAAAAAACTGTTTATTATTTTAGTTGGCTAGTTATAATTCACTATCTGAAAGTAAGTAAGAACAATATAACCAGAGATTCTTATTTGTATATTTGCTTGGTTGAGCACTGAAAACTTTTATTATCTGCAGCAGAATTCTGCAGCAGAAAAAAAATATAACCTTTTAAAAATTTACATTGAAGTAATAGTTACTGGAATTATGTGTTTCAACCAACATTTGGGCAAGTGATTATTAAATTAATATAAAAATCATCTTCCCATGCAATCAATGGATTGTTATTTCCATTATAATTTCTCCTTGTCTTCTTTCATTCTGAAAGTATTTGCATCATAATTGCTCCAAATCTTTTTGGCTACATGTCTGAGAGCTGAATCCTGCTAGCTGGGTGATATCAATGGCAACCCTCTCAGGTTGAAAATGCTATTGTGTCTTTATAGCTAATAGTTCTGTAATATGCCATGATCAGGCAAGCTGAAAAGATGGTATGGAAATATTGCCTTTGTTTTTTTCCCCCCATTTGAGGATGTCAAATAACTCATGCTTTGAAATATCAGCTGGGGAAAAAAAGAGGGAGTCAGCAGACTGCAGACTTACTGCTCTGGATATTATGAACACGTCTGGGTGAAGATATGCATAGCAAAGCTTTCACTTGGTGGCATATTATTGAAATGCCACAATATGAAACAGGCAGCTAAGATAAACCCATTGCTGCATATAATAATGTTCCATCTGCCAAGGCTGACAGTCTTTATCTGTGCTTTCCCTCACACAAGAGCTTCTCAACAACACTAATAGCATTATTATTCCACCCTAGATGCAGTTTTCATACACATTTATTAATAACCCTCTTCCTTAAAAGAAAGCATGATCATCACAACATCATTAAGCTTTTAACTGTAGAATGCATTTGCATTCAATGACTTTTAATGTACTATCTGATCATATTACATCTTTGTGAAATAAGACTGATGGATATTTTCCCAGGCCAAAATGTCTACAAAAGAAAGTGTTTTCAGACAAGAGGAAAACATTATTAGTTAATAGAAAAACAGATGTACAGGACTGGGGTCCAGCCTGTTTTCTATGGGTCTGTGCTACCCCTCTCCTGGAAGAGCTGGTCTGCAATATAACAAAATGCCTTATTTCAAAGATTTCTCTGAATTTTGAGATAAGCAAGGAAAGGATTGGTTATAGACTCTGTAAGGACAAATATAATAAAACATGGGAAACATTTATGCAAAATACAGTAGGTTAAAACAATTATATATTAGAAATATATACAGTATATATGAAGTATATATATGTATGTGTATGTGTGCGTATATGTATATGTGTGTGTATATACTTGAATAATAATTTCATTACATATCGATATGGAATTGTAACTTTTTACAGCTAAAATGACATGCAAAAATGTTGCATTTTTTCACTTTTATGAAAAACACCTTGAAGTGTTTCTTTCTTTGCTTTGACAATGCTTGTATTTTTATCTTTCTTTTTTGTTTTATAATTTTAAAAGCAGAATAAACAAACAAATACATAAATAAATGAGACATAACTAAGGAGCAAAGACGCAAATCCATCATGTAATTGTAATCTCTGGCCAGTCCTGTTTCTATATATCCCTGCTTTTGTTATATCATAATTTGATTACTGCAATAAACATAGAGGAGGCTTAGTTGGAAGCTTGATTGATACAAAATAGTTCAGTAGTCAAGTTTTTTGATTGGAGGATATCTTGGTTGTTGAAATGTCTGCAGTGATTACTAGTACCTTTCTGGGCACAATTGAGTATACTGATTCTAAGCTTGAAACTCTTAAACTAATTATAGCTTGACCATTTGATGGATCTTCTCTTATTAAAATTCTGTCTGGAGTTACTTCAAATTTCAAAAGAAGCCTCTACATTTTAAAATCCCATTTATTAGGCATGCAGAAAAGGCTTTGTCCAATATTGCTCTTACCTCTGGAATACATTGTCTTTTGAACAATGTTCAACATTACTGTTTCCCAATTTTAAGACAGGGTTAGGATTAGAGGCATGGTTATTTCAAGGTGTGCAAAATGATCATTAATCAGTGTTCCCTCCAATAAGAACCCATATTAAGAACCATAAAGACCATACACACTGAAGAAGACCAATGCATAAATACAACAGCTCACATAAATTGGTTAAAGACATAGGTAACTTTTCCCAGAAGTTATCCTTATAATGCTTAATGTATAAATAAATACATCAATACATAAATAAGAGATAAGGAAGAATGATGAGTAAATGGCCCAATATCATAAAGCAATAAATGGGTATCTAGGCGTTTATATTAAGAAACATAATAAATAGAACACCGTGCTACAGATTCTCTATAACATGAGTAGAATACATTCTCTATTATAATCTAAAATGAAATAGATTGTTAAAGATTATCTGAGCTATCACTTTTAGAAATTTTTCTTTATATATTTTAATTTTTTAATTAAGAGTTTTACAAAGAACACAAAAACAAACACAAACCAATAAAAACTAAAGGAAACAAAGAGGGATTTACTTCTGGACTTCCAGTTAGGCATTGTGGTGTGATGGATGCAGGAAGATGGGGCTCCGTCTTCCATGTTCGATTTCGCCTTGCTGGGGACCCTAAAAAGGGTCGAAAGTCACCCCAGAGATGTGATGAAGAAGAAAGAGATCCTTGTTAATCGCAGAGGGGCAGAGGCCCTTCTGCTGGATCCAAGGAAGCCCTCCAAACCAGAGGGGGAAAGACTGGCTACATTCCGGTGGCCAATCAGAAGTTGCTGACCACTGAAGATAAGCAATAACTAGCAATTTTTGAGCAACATGGATCCTTTATTCTCTTTTTATGACCTTAATACTACTTTCCTGAAAAAAATAATGCCCAAAGCAAAGAATCCTCCCTGATGAGAGAGGGAAGTTTTTGCCCCACTCCTTCAGGAAAAGAAAAGCAGCAAATTAATTGGGGAAGATAGAGAAAATAGAGAAAACTACAAGATCAATTTGGAATTAATACAGACATATAGATTTGAAATTTGGAGACTAAAAGTACCTTTGAGACTTTTTCTTAGAAAAGAAGTTTGCAAGTCTGCAAAATAGGCTTGGATTTGGAAATCTGGAAGATGGTGTCAATGACATCTAGTGGCGAATCGCGGCACTACAATTTATTATGCTTAAAGGAATCTTGGCTTGAAGCCCAGACTTAGATAAGACTGTTGTTCCTGGAAACTTTCACTTTTGCAGACTGCAACTGGAAAAAGGGAAAAGACTCTTGGGCTGCTTATCTGTGTTGGGAACCCCATTGGACTACAAAGACTAAATACAAAAACAATGGGTGTTCCATACTTAGCCATAAATGGTAAAAAACCATCTTTAACACTTGTTGCCAAAGCCCCCAGCTTGATATACCAGCAAGAAAATATTAATGAATCTCAGAAAGAAATTCTTTCTTTGTTGAAATCAATCCAAGAGACAATTGTTTTATTTCATGATGAGACTGAAAATAATGCGAATGAGATAAAAGAACAATTTTCTAACCTAAACTTACAAATTCAGACAAGGACTACAAAGAAGGAACTAGTAAACCAGGAAACAGAAGGAAAATTAGAAGAAACGGATCCAAAGATAGAGAACCTAAAGGAAAGCATTAACAGACAGACCTAGACAAAATGAAAACTTAGAAGATGTATTGATAACACTGGAAATGGAAAAGATATCTTACCTGTCAAGATCTCAAAACACATTTGAGGGTAAGGAAGAAGAGCTGATCAAACGGATGATAAAGCTGTTAGGAGAAATGCTGAATATTGACAAACAAGAAATGAAAAGAAAAATTGAAGAAGGACAGAAGGTGTTTAATGTATATAAACGGGTTGAGCGTTCTTCCAAAAATACTTCAATCAAATTTTCTTCCTCATTCCCAACAATATATACAAAAACAGAGGAAGAATTATTTCAAATGCAAGTTGGAAAGTTATTTGGCAAAGGAAGAAAGCTAGAGTAAGACTGAAGAAAATAGAGTTTTTGATGGATATTATACTATTAAACAGATGTTTGAATATGGTTAAGAAAATAGATAACTGTTAGAAATAAAAGTATTATTATAATTAGAAGAATAGGATTTGTAACTAGAATATACTTTGTTATGAGATGGGAGATATGAAAATTTTAAAAGGGTTTGAATAAGGGAAGCTTTTGGTTACCCAAATATAATTTATTATGAGAAAATTATAAGCGACAGAGATATTTTGAACATTGATGGGAAATTAAAATTTTTAGAAAGCGGGAAAAACAGGATATTGGTTGAACAAATGGATTTTAAGTGCAAATACAATTGAGATATGTTCTAGCTAGAAAGATATTATAAACTGACACTATCAATATTATGTATAATGCCAGAAAAATGTGATGAAGATGTCTATATTTAATTGTATATGCATTAACAGTAACAGCAATTGTATTTGCCCAGTGTGGAAAAATGCATACCACCGGAAGAAGAGAGGACCAGGGAAGCACTGGATGGTGTAGTACTGCAACTAGACTGAGAAAATTAATATGTACCATTGAATTACCAATGGACCCAGACAACACGTTGTTTATTAAGTACTCATGATTGTAAAATTAGAAAATTAATAAAATATTTATATATAAATAAGAAAGATTTACTTCTTAGTAAATTTTCTAGGGCACTTTTGATCCACAGAGGTTCAGTCTTAGTAGCAGATTAAGTATATCAAGAGGCAGTTTATCTAGGTCAGCTACTTTTATATTAGGCATTAATTGCACCAGAGTCCAAGCCTTTACAACTTTTATTGCAAACAATCAGGAGAGCATAAAGTTGATTCAGAAATAATTCATTCTCATGCCATGTTGATATGAAGTATTCCCTGTTGAGTAACTTGCAGGAAAAGGAAATAATCAATTTCCAGTATGGCCTTAAGAGGTGAGGGCAAAATTATATTGAGGCGCCTCTATGCAGCAAGTGTCACTATAGAACAATTAACCTCATGGAATGATCTATAAGCTATTGATAAAGGATAGTGGAACAACAATGGTGAGGGAAAACACCAAGGCTGTGAGTCAAGGGTTACATTGCATTTGAACGAATTGTATTATTATGTGGTCACTTGTATGCACAAGACCTGTTTCTTGATGCAAAAGACCTGATTTTACAGAGTGACAGCAGATTGTATTAATGCTTAGTGCAATATGTGAACCCAGCCAACAAGCTGCTTGAATGATAAAACAGTATCATGTTACAATTAAAATGTCACATAGCATGTGGTCAGGTGGTGGGCCTAAGATAATGTCTTTATTACTAAAAAGGATCTGTTACAAAAAAGGTCAGATGTCTTTATCTAAATCCTTATAGGGACCCTGGTATTCATAATATAGTACAATGTATAAAAGTTAAAATGAGTGGTTTTAAATAGATGTTCAAGAACTGCCCCATTTAATCACTTTTTAAATGTTTCTATTTGCATTGTTTTCATTAGAAAAAAAAATGATTTTGATCTTGAAAGACTTTCTAATCCCCATATGATTTTATTCTATTCTTTTGATAGTATTTATAATTCTTAAACATAACCGTGCCCATTATCTATTTGACTTCATATCAGCAGAGAAAAGGGAAGAATTTTAATTAGCATTATCAGCTAGCAAAAGAAAAGAAATGAAAATCCAACTATGGGATTTCAAAATAACCTTAATTTAGGTTTTAGCAAATTCACTGAATGCCTTGTAAGTTATACTTTTCTCAGGAAAATTAATTGGCCTCAGGTTTATGGACTGCTGTAGGTTTCTGAATAGGAAATTTACTTTGCATCTATGACTTTAGCTTCCACTATTTAGTGGTAAGAAGGAATTTTCATTAAATGAACTGTGGACAGAACAGTGGACAGTTATTAGCGTTACTGATATAAAATATAAAGTAATAAGTGCTTGGCCTCTGTTCACATAGAATCCTGGGCCCATAACTATGGATTGTGCAGGGAGATAAACGATAAAATACATGTGATAACATCCTCATACAAGTGCTATTATGTACTAGTTTCAGACATCTAGCAAATATAGTATCAATAGTAATAGACACTTGGATGCAATTCCAAAACTTCTGGAGCACCACTTGAACACTATCAACATCGATCAAATCACCATCAGTTCATGCAAAAGGCAGTTCTTGAAACAACTGGACGAAAATGCCAAAGACAGTTTAAACATACAACTGCCTATGCAAAGAACCATGAATTCATGAATGAATTTATAATAATTCATTATTTCAATCATATAAACATTTCCACAAAAAATCTTTTAAAAAAACATATTTCTTTTCCATCACAGAAAAGAAAAAAGTAATTTCATTGAGGAAAAACATTCTGTGTAGTGCCTATTAGAGGATTGCATCAGTTATGTTCTGAAGACGGTTCAGCAAATATTGAAGGTTTTAGAAGTCAGAGAAATAATATCAGCTAAAACCTTTTCAGCATTTACAATTCCCCATTGAAAAAGTTCTTTATTGAACTCACAAGTATAACAGCTCAAACTGAACCTGAATTTATCATAGGTTTTGCTTGCCTGTGTCGGAGGCAAACTTTGTTATTAATACTGTTTTGTGACCCAAGAATTCTGGTCACTAAACAGGTGTGATCTGGGCCTGACAGGATGCCTTGAATATCTCAGTGGAGTTTGTTTTGTAATGTGAACTTCATGGTCCAATAGCATTTAACTGATTGAGTGTAATATGCCTACATATGTGGTTTTATTTTTAAAGGCTTTTGATGAAAAAGTGGTTTAAGTTCATAATGTTGATAGTAGCAAGGGAAAACAGAAAAATCAAATATGATATATGTTATCCTCAAAGTTATGACCAACCTGGAAAATGGAACAAATAACCTAGTTCAAAGTTTGACAGTTCTATTCTTTCTTCAATCACATGATTGAACTTCAAGTGCTCAGCAACACAGCTTCATTTATAGTGTTTGCAGCATCTTGCAGTCACATGACAGTGTTTTATGAAGGTTTTGCCAAAAATCTGCCATTATTTCTGGTTTTCACCTAATGACTTCATGTTTGCTTAATAACTGCTTTACAACTGCCGTATTCATTTAATGAATACAGCAAAAAATGTCATAGAATCAGATCAGTCACATGACTGTGACAGCTTTACCACAATCAGGACATATGACAATAATGGGTAGGCTCCATTACTAGTGTATGTTGAGGACTACCTGTAGTTTCAATTCTCATAAATACTGAAAAAGTATTATAGATAAAAATGATGTGTTGTTTGAAAATATTTACTTTGAAGAGAATACAGGAAACATCAATTTTGAAAAATATATCCCATGTTATAATTGAATATAATTTTCAATGTGTTGAAAATTCAATAGGCTGAAAATTATGTGTTGAAAACAGTTGCTAGCATTTCTCAGTACACAACATCACAATCCCTGAACCTCACCCTATTTCAATGCTCAGGGGAAAATCCATATTTTTAAGGCTTCCCAGAAAGCTAGAAGGGCAGATGCCTGCTGGATAACAGAAGGCCCTTTCCCATAGGGGATGCTAGTAAGAAAGTAAAAAAGGTTAAGAAGTCCCTGCAGATTTTACTCCGCTGGCCATTGCTGACTATATGGGGTAGTGCTCATCTCAGTTTTAAGGCCATTGAGCCAGTGCTATCCAAAGACATTTCCACACTCATGTGGCCAGCATGATGTCACAGGGCACTGTTACCTTCCCACCGAAGTTGTACCTGTTTATCTATTCACTTTTGCATACTTTTGAACTACTAGTTTGGCAGGAGCTGGGGCAAGGATAGGAGCTCACCCTGTCATGTGGTACTTGGGTCACAAACCCGGACTGCCAGCTTTCCAGCCAACAAGCCCATCTCTGAGTCACCATGCCCCCCACTAAGAAAGTGAATTGCCCATATTTCTTTAATAGAGAGTCCAAAGTAAGATAAACAATTCCTAAGGAAGAGGATATTTTCAGCTAGGCTATTTCTGTAATGGAATGCTTCTTCCAGACAGGTTAGCTGTGAAAATTCATGTTAGAATTTAAATAAGAATAGAATGCAGAGCAAAGCAAGCACATAATAATACATACTAGTAAAGGGACTAAAAAGATGGAATTATAACAGAAGTTGCCTTGAACTCTTGCAAAAGCTCAGAATATTCATCTACTTACCTTCAATCTTTTATACATACCTAAATGAGGTTTGTTGGTTTTGCTTGAGGAGGAAATAGCAGCAAACTAAAGGTTAGATGATTTACTCTTTCAAAGAGAAGCACACTATAGACATTACAGCAATGGTTTTCTTGAAGGTCTATCCATAAAGCTAATCTTCTCTGTCTCTTCTAACACATACTTATTCAATGTCTTTCAAATTACTGCAAAGATATCAGAGGCTAAATATGTAAGTTTCAGTAGTACAGGACATTATTTTTGCAGATAGTAAAGCAAGGATTATTTTTGCAGATAGTAAAGCAAGTGAATAGCACAAAGAAATGTCAAATGATACTATAGAATCTATAGTATCATTTGACATTTATTTGTGCTATGTTTTAAAGTGTCTTTATGTGGGATTAAATTTATCAATAATAGCATTGGATTGTATATGATATGTCTTTCTCTATTTTATTACTACCTTTTACCAAAGGTATATAGATTAGTATAACTGAATTAAACTATCAGAGTAAGTATGCTGAATAAAACATAGGTAAAATGAATGTGATATCTTGTGGAACTATGAATCCTTGGGTTGCATGTTTAGTTATTTACTAAATTTATATTATTTATACATTTACTGTATATGCTGCCAATCTTCTTATCCGACATTTCCTGAATTTATCAAACTAATTATTAAAATAGTTGTTTTAACTCAATCCAAGCTTTTTTGAAAGAGCAGAAAAAATAATATCCATTAGAGCAGACTCTGAAAATTGAGTTTGCTGTCAAGTCCATTTTAAAAGTCCAACATTTAAGAAAATCTTTGCAACGTGTCCTCTGAGTGGCCTTTTATGTTGCTGACTCTCTCCGATACTGCAGATGAATCTGAAAATGAGGATTATCAAAAAGATTAAAGTGTAGCCATTGAAATAAGAAGGGCACAGATAAACCTCCAAATAACCGCAATTACTCTCAGAAAGAGTGCTAACGACCAAATGACTGCAAGAAATATAAATCCTTCCACCCTCTACCATTCAGTCAGAGCTGAAGATGCTTTTTGGATCAGAAGTGAAACGTCTTCAAGACAAAGATAAAGTCCAGTTACCTTTGAAAAAGCACCTTTGGGGCAATGTTTTTGGTATTTTTTTCTAATTCTTTAATTTTTGAAATTTAAAACAAATATAGGTAAATTTGAGTTAACAGCCATAACTGGGGCGGAGAATTCTGTTACTAAGTGATGTGGTCATAAAATCAAATGACCATGCTGACTTATAGTGGCAGTTTAGGCAGTTCTGATTGTAGTCATTAAGTGAATCATACACAGTTGTTAAGCATGATGCCACTTGACTGTGAATTGTTCCTTCCTGTCAGCTTCCTCATTGATTCTGCTTGTCAGAAGCTGGCAGTGAAGTTCACAAGGCATGTGGTGATGAGATACTGCAATCATCATCATTGCATACTGGTTGCCAAACATCCAGTTGTGATTACGTGACTGGAGGGATGCTATATTAATAACAGTTCTGAGATTTAATCAAAACTCTTCTTGTTCAGTGCCATCATAACTCTGGATGCTGAATGAGTGGTTATTAAGTGAGGACCACCTACAATGGTGATTTTGGTATATAGCTCTGAGACTGAAATCTTTATTCACAATGTTAAAATGTACTTTGGAATTTGGAGGTTAATTTCTCATCAGCGACAACATATTGAGCACTAACTGTACAAGTTTGACAATTCCTTGTCCACTTATAGATGCTGTATCTCTGTACCATTTTTTTCCTTTGTTCTTGTTAGTTCCCTTTATTTTCTTATTTTTAAAATAAATAAATAGCCCCATAATGTGAGTTAGACTGAAACAGTAATTAACCCAAAATACAGTCAGTCAAGGATACTTTAATTTGGACACCTTTACTGAACAGCTGTTTGTTGTGGAGGGCTTGTGATTCTGAGATATCCTTTTAGTTCCAATGTCCAGTAGAAATTTTCACTTCTGTGTCTTCTGTCCATCTTAATCACTACACTGTATTCCACTTTTGCATTTGTGAATTTCTCACTATGAGAACAGTTCTTTCTGTTTTATATTTTGTATACATTTTCTTTAATATAATGTATACACTCCTTAGTTCACAGCTCAATAGTCACACTAAGATCAATTCAGATCCCTTATTGTGAAAGATATTTGGGATTATAATACTATCCTAAAAAAGGCAAAGAATGGTGTCCCCTGCTAGTTATTGCTTTTATTTTAAAATTGGATTCACATTTGACACTGCAGGGAGTTAGAATAGCTAGTGCAAGTCATTACCTGACTGAGATAACTGCTGGTTTCCTAAGTGATCATTTTCAAAAGATATATACAGTGACTGGCAATATTTTGTCTCATAAACCAGGAAGTGTGAAGATATATTTAAGATGTGTTGAGTTTTCCATTAGAACAGCTAAAACTGCTCAAGATGTTCTATAGTGAAAATGAACCTGTACCAAGATGATGGATATGACTGTGTCATCTTATAAGAGAGAGGAATTTTATTTCAGTCAATAACCAGCAAACATAAAAATAAAATTTAAAATACAGTAGGATATAATAGGGCATATATAGATACAACTATAAATATGGTAATTTAATATAACATACAATTATGAGCATTACATCAATAAAATTAAACCATCTAAATAAATAAAGCTAATGTTTATACTGAGATATAATAGAAATACTAACAATAGGATATGTAGATTTGCTACCATTAATAACCAATTAATAATCTAAAATACAGAATAGAAAAACAATTTGATAGATATAAAATTCTAAGATAGTGTTTTCTTTACCTTACTTTGCAGTGGTGGCAGATATCTGTAGCTTGGGTGGAGGATGAGGGTGGAGGTTCGTTCTCTGAGCTTGTGGATTGGTTTCCAAACATTTTCTTACCAGGCTAGGTAACATCTTCAGCAGAGTTTAGGAGATGTCAGTGTCAAAGCCTTTATAAACAGAGGAACATTGACACTGATATCCCCTAAAGATGTTACCTAGCCTGGGAATGAAACATTCGGAACCCAACCCACAAGCTCAGAGAATGAATCTGCATCCTCATACTAAACCTTATTGGATTTAGGTGTTAATGTTGGTCTATTATTGTTTGACAGCCTTGTGACTACTGAGTTGTCAAAGGCTACATAACCCTATAGAAGCTTTTTCTCCTTTATTGGGATACACACACACACACACACACACACACACAAATACACATTCCAGACAGCTGATTTTTTGTGAGGAAACAGCAGAAATTGTTATTTTTGCAACCACTGGCAATCATCTGGCAGTTGCTAGTTCCACCATGTTCTGAGCCATAAATGCAGTTTTTTCAAGGACTGGAGGTTCAATCAAACCTCATCTTTTTCAACACTTTGGAATTTTACTTTTTTAATTGTTTGAAATTGAAAAACCTCTGAAACCACAAATCTACCAGTCCCTGGATGGGATTTTCTTCATTTAAAGAGAAAGAAAATCACCCTTTCCAGCTTTGTAAGATCTGTATTTATTGAAACTTCTTGTAATGTACAGCAAAGAGGAGATTTAAAAGTTTCTGGAAAGCTTTATAAATGCTAAGACTTTGTGAAATTGACTTATAGAACGACTTTGAATTAGAAAGATCCTTTTGTGTGGAAAAAATCTGTGTTTACATATCAGTTGAAAAACAAGACTTTGAAGATCTATTAGTAGAGCACAGGATAGCTACTTTAAAGGAAATGTTTGATTTGGCTAGTGAAGTGCTCGAGGATTTTAACTCTTTACTGGAATCAAAAGTTACTACTAAAGATGAACAAATTTCTCTTGAACTGAAATGGATTCTAAGATAGATTTTAAAATTACAATTTATAACAAAACGATGGAAATACTGGATTTACAACTGCAATTGGATGATCATTTAAAATTGAAATATAAGATATTTACTGGAGCCACTTCATAAAAATTACAATTGGATTGGGACAAGGATGATAAGATTTCCAGAAAAGAGGCAAAGCTTATAGAAGAATAGAGGAGTTATAATTTTATTTATAGGAATTAATGATGTACTAGAAGCAGAAGAAGGGGAAGAAAAGTGGTTTATCGACTATAATTAAATAATGAATGATGTTTAATGTTATCTGAGTAGTTATATTTTGTTTAACTTTGTTTAATGTTTATTAAGAGAAAGATTAGAGGAACTTAGACTAAATGGAAAGGGGGACTATATGCTTATATTATTAAGTATTTTTGCTAATTTTTACTGTATATTTGCTAATTAACAAGGAGAACTGAAGATTTAGAGAAGAGTTTATAGAGTTTATAGAAATAGGATGAGATATGGAATGAAGAGATTGTAAATTAAAAGACAGTGATGTTGTTAATGCTGAATATACCTGCTGGGAATGAACAAAGAAGTTTCTTTTTATTTATTCTTTTCCTTTTTTTTAGGGAGCTTCTGCAGTTTCTAAATATTTTTCTGTTTTTGTTTATTTCTGTATTATTAATATTATTGTACTGGGGTTTTTGTATCTGTTTTATTTTTGTAATATCATTAATAAACATTATGCAAAAAAGGAAAGTATTTCATTTTGTTATTCATAACATGAAAAAGATGTATCCACATTATCACATCCAATTATTTATTTTTATTTATCAAGATATTTATTAATGTTTCAAAATGAATACTCAAACTGGCTTTCCATTTAAAACAATAATGTGAGGCTTTGATTACAGTCATGACTGCTACTTTGACTCTTTTGATCCTCTCCCAGGGATGTCACTGAGCTCTATTGCTTATAGTTTGGTGGAGGCATCATTTGCACTAAAGACATATTTTCATTTTACATAAAAAGGCTTTTGAAAAAAAAACTTTGGAAACTTACTCAAAACAATTTTTTCTCTTACTTATATTTTATTAATTATGTAGTTAAGCTAGTCAGATTCTTATTACAATCATGAAATAATGAAATAGTTAGCCATACTAATGATCTTACAGACAAATAATTTTTTGACATGAAACAACATAAAAGTATAAAGACAAATCACAATGAGGGCAAATTATTCACACAGAATGAGTTATTATTTTAACCCTATTCCCTAATGACTCCCTAATCCCCATATGGATAACGTTCAGATAAATTTTGTTCTTTAACTTTTATATTTTTCTGTTTGGAAAACACTGAAAACTATTTTCTTTGTTTTCTGTATAATTCTGTCTTCTGTATAAATTGGAATATAAGTAATTTGGGGGAATGTTCCTTGGGAACCACATAAAGATTGTGAAAGTTTATAAAGAAAAAAATGTGCAGTTCTATACACAAAATTCAAATCATGCTCAGAACAAAATAGCCCTCATGTTCTATTAGATGTTCTAAAAGAAACAAAATTCAGATAAGCTTAAAAAATTGGCCCTTTGAGGGAACAAAACTCAAAAGCTTCTAAGTATTATATCCAAATATTTTGACTTTAGTATAACACAGTGATAGACATTTGAAATACCATTGCCAATTCCAGCAGCGAGCTGTTTTTCATGTTAATACCAAAGTAAGTTTTCTTTGTTATGTCTGCTATATTACTTCCTGGCAAAGCTGATTAGGGATGAAATGCATTTATTAGCACAGAAAAGTTTTGCATTATCTCAAACATCATCACAGTGTAATTATATCGAGGATGTTGAACATCTTCTTACTGAAATTCTCTGTGTGTGTGTGTGCTTGTATCTCTATGTGTGTGTCTATCTGTCTCTGTGTGTGTATGTGTGTGTGCACGCACATAGTTATATAAGGTTATATAATTGTTTGGTTTAGGGGATTTTAGCTACACTTGGTAATGTGACATTATTCAACAAGAGATAAATTTTTATCGTAACAGAAGAATTCACACAGTAGACATACATATTTGGCGTTGCAGAACACAGCCTCTGATAGATGGGAGGTGGGTAACATGGGAATCAGTAAATTTTGGGATAATTATATTCTGGGCAATGACTTTGATTTTTAATTTCTCTTTAAATTGTAAAATGTACAACCAAAAATCATCCCAAGATATTTCAAAATTTTAAACAACAGTGTTGTGACTTCTTGCTCAAAATAGTAATGGTGGGTAAATCTGTCAGACCTTGGCATTGGTTGCCCAAAACTGAAGCAGATTCATGGCGTAGAATGGAACATTTAGTAGTGTTACCTAAGCCCACAGATAGCAACTCTTTTCTCTTTGATGATATGCCATGCACTTTGCCCTAAGATATTCTTGAACACACTAAGAATTCATATGCTAGAATTAGAAACCTGATGACTATTGTTACTGGAATATAGCATCTAGTGGACTACTTAGCCTTTCTCCTGGTTCTAGCTTCATTTCTTCTCCTCTTCCTGGATGATTATGACAGTCCCTTCATCCTTGTGTCATATAGGCTGACAAGCACAAATGCATTCTTTGTATGCAAGAATTCCTATCCAATATTCCAGTGTGAAATCAGACTGCCAAGGTTGTGTTGCCTTCAGAGCTAATTTTTTTCCTAGAGCATACCCAGATATTTTTATTAAAAAAAGAGCCAATAGACTAATTTAGCAGGGTATTGTTTACTAGTTTGTTAGAAAGAACATGTGCAGAACTTGCTCATCCATGAATTCCATACCCAGTTGCCAAAGAAACACAAAAAATAGTGTCTCTGGGCCCTGAACTCTAATGGAAGACAAGTGGACTAATGAAAATTTATAAAAGATCACTATTGGATGGAACCTGCAGAGGAGTTGGCACCTGGCCATGAAGAAAAGTGGGAAGTTTGGAAATCACTAAATAGACCATGCATGGATATAGCAAGGTCAAGATGTTATCTTGAATAAATGGGGATACTTGGTGACTTCTGCCTATTGCAAATGTGGAGATCTGCAGACTACCACACAAATATACACTTGCCCTCTGTTCCCAAGGCACTCTTGAGGGCTTTATGAGCGTGCAACAGAATGCAATTAATGTTGCACACTTCTGAGCAAGCACTGCCTAAACTAGGCTTTTATGTATTTTAAAGTTTAAATTCTTGTTTCTACCTAAATCTTAATAATGATGCTTCAGACACAAATAAAGAAAGAATGAACTCTGCTATGGTGCTATCTCTGTTCCTTCAGAGAAGACCAGACCCCCTTTAATCCCCACCTGTCAATTATGACTGTTACCTCAGACAATCAGGTATTGTAATAATAATAATAATAGTAGTAAAGTTAGAAGGGACCTTGGAGGTCATCTAGTCCAACCCCCTGCTCGGGCAGGAAACCCTACACCATTTCGGGCAAATGGCTGTCCAGTCTCTTCTTAAAAACTTCCAGTGTTGGAGCATTTACTGCTTCTGGAGGCAAGCGGTTCCACTGATTAATTGTTCTCACTGTCAGGAAGTTTCTCCTTAGTTCTAGGTTGCTTCTCTCCTTGATTAGTTTCCACCCGTTGCTTCTTGTCCTGCCTTCAGGTGTTTTGGAAAATAGCTTAATTCCCTCTTCTTTATGGCAGCCCCTGAGATATTGGAATACTGCTATCATTTCCCCCCTTGTCCTTCTCTTCGTTAAACTAGACATACCCAATTCTCGCAACCGTTCCTTATATGTTTTAGCCTCCAGTCCCCTAATCATCTTTGTTGCTCTTCTCTGTACTCTTTCTAGAGTCTCAACATCTTTTTTACATCGTGGTGACCAAAACTGTATGCAGTATTCCAAGTGTGGCCTTACCAAGGCATTGAAGAGTGGTATTAATACTTCACGTGATCTTGATTCTATCCCTCTCTTAATGCAGCCTAGCACTGTGTTGGCCTTTTTGGCAGCTGCAGCACACTGCTGGCTCATATTTAAGTGATTGTCTACTAGGACTCCGAGGTCCCTCTCACAGTTACTGCTATTGAGCATGGTGCCACCTCTGCTGTACTTGTGCATTTGGTTTTTCTTGCCTAAATGTAGAACCTTGCTTTTGTCACCATTGAATTTCATTTTGTTAGTTAGTGCCCAGTGTTCAAGTCTGTCCAGATCCTTCTGTATCTGAAGCCTGTCTTCTGGAGTGGTGGCTATTCCTGCCAGCTTGGTGTCATCTGCAAATTTGATGAGTTCCCCATCTATCCCTTCATCCAAATCGTTGATGAAGATGTTGAAGAGTACTGGGCCCAGAACAGAGCCCTGGGGCACCCCACTACACACTTCCCTCCATATAGATGCAGTTCAATTGAGGACCACTCGCTGAGTACGGCCGGTCAGCCAGCTACGGATCCATCTGGTGGTGGTTCTGTCTACCCCACATTTTTCTATCTTGTCAAGTAGTAGGTTGTGATCTACTTTATCAAATGCCTTACTGAATTCCAAGTAAATTATGTCCACAGCATTCCTCTGATCCACTAATTTTGTCACTTGGTCAAAGAATGCAATAAGATTTGTCTGGCATGATCTATTTTTGACAAACACATGTTGGCTTTTAGTAATGACTTTGTTTGCCTCTAGGTGTTCGTTGATTCGTTGTTTGATTATCTTTTCCAGGATCTTCCCAGGTATTGAGGTCAGGCTGATAGGTCTGTAATTTCCTGGATCCATTTTTTTTCCTTTTTTGAGGATGGGAACTACATCAGCTCTTTTCCAGTCCTCTGGTAGTTCCCCTGTGTTCCAGGATCTTTGAAAAATATATTTCAGTGGCTCCGATATCACATCTGCCAGTTCCTTGAGAACTCTGGGGTGTAATCCATCTGGTCCTGGCGATTTGAACTCATCTAGACTGGACAGGTGCTCCCTAACCATTTTCTTGCCTATCTTAACTTGTGTTTCTGTTTTGTTTTTTATGGCACTTTTTTTGATAGGTTGGTCTGTTTTTTCCCTTTGTGTAAAGACAGATGCAAAAAATGAGTTAAATAGTTCTGCTTCTCCCTGTTGCTTGTCACCTTCTTGCCACTTCCACCCACTAATGGACCAATCATTTCCTTCACTTTTTTCTTGTTTTTTACATGTTGAAAGAAGCTTTTTTTGTTTTTTTTGACTTTGGTCGCAAGCCTCAGTTCATTTTGAGCCTTGGCTTTCTTCACTTCATCTTTGCAGGCTCGGGCTATTTGCTGATATTCTGACTTAGTTATGTTCCCCTCTTTCCACTTTCTATACTTGTCCTGTTTATCTTTCAATTTGTCAGAGAGTTCTTTATGCAGCCATGCTGGTTTCTTTTGGGAGCTGTTGTTTTTCCTCTTTGTTGGTATTGTGCTATACTGTGCTTTTATTATCTCATTTTTCAAAATTTCCCAAGCTTCTTGAGTTGTTTTCCCCTTGAGGATTCTCATCCATGGAATCCTTCCCAAGCCCTCTCTACGTTTATTGAAATTAGCTCTCTTGAAGTCCAAGACTCTAGTTTGACTGTGTTCTATTGGTTGTGCTTCTATAATGTTGAATTCTAATATTGCATGATCACTTCCTCCCAGGGTTCCTATGGCTTCAACACCGTCTATCATTTCATCTCTGTTAGTGAGAATTAGATCCAAAATCGCTAATCTCCTAGTTCCCTTCTCTACTTTTTGGGAGACAAAGTTGTCTGCTAGGTTTGCCAGGAACCTGTTTGATCTTCCACTTGGTGCGGAGTTTGTCTCCCAGTTGATGTCAGGGTAGTTAAAGTCCCCCATTACTATTGTGATGTGCTTCCGACATACCTTAGTTAGCTGACTAGCAAAAAGTTCATCTATTTCCTCTGTTTGGTTGGGTGGTCTGTAGTATACACCTATGGCAATGTCATTTCCCCCCCCCCCCTTTTATATTGACCCAAATGCATTCAAGACAGTTTTTATCATTGTTGTACTCTATTTCTGTGGAGATGTAGTTATTTCTTATATAGATAGCAACTCCACCTCCTCTTTTATTTGGTCTGTTTCTTTTAAATAATTTAAATCCCTCTAGCTGTGTGTTCCATGTGTGAGTTTCATCCCACCATGTTTCCGTAATGGCAACAATATCGTATCTGCCCTCATTAACCTGAATTTCTAGTTCACCCTGTTTGCTGTTCATACTCTGTGCATTGGTGTATCAACATTTGAGTCCTTTGTGGGTGGCCCTGTGTTTCCTTTCTACATAACCTGTGTGGTGCCTGAGTTCCCCTATTGTCTTACCACCTCTTTGGTTAGTGCACTTTATATGGCACTCGCTATTAGAGGCTTCATTTTGATTGGTAGCAAGGTTGGTATTCTTGTCCACACACACATCTATGCTACATGCACTGATAGCCCTATAGTTTTTAAATTGCCGGGGACAGGGTTGTTCCGTGTCAATTAACTCCCTGTCCCCGCTGTTTAGTTTAAATTTCCCTCCAGAAAATCTGTGAATTTATAGCCGAGTAACTCAGTCCCTTTTTTGATGGATGCAAACCATCTCTTTTGTACATCTTTTGATTGGACCAGCTACTGACATCGTGACTAATATATCCAAAGCCTTCCCCTTTACACCACTCCTTTAGCCACATATTGAATTGTGCTATGCGCTGAAACATGCACATCTTATCTTTCTCTTATAGCATGTAATGCTAGTGATGAGATAAAATCAAAATGATGTCTATCTCTATATCTTTCTGCATTTCGCATGCAAGATCTAAGCACATGTGGTACATCTTCACATTAGACTCCTGTACATGGCTCTTTTGATAAATGAAATGAGCATAGCCATTAATTGCATAGCTGAGAGTTGTCAGTCTGGGGAATTATACTGTAGGCATGATTTCCTAATCATGGATAGCAAGATCTACATATAACAGGCAACATTCTACCCTTTTGTTCCAAACTCAACAACCCAATTCATTCTGACTAGCCTAAATCACGAATAACAAGGATATGGTGGTGCCTGCTGCTTACAATTCCCCATGCAGGCAGTTTTGAAAGATAATATTGCATTTGCAACTACTACCTCATAGTTCCCTACGTCCGGTTAGATCCCACAGGCTGGGCCTCCTTCGGGCCCCGTTGGCCAAGCAGTGCCATTTGGCAGGGCCGCGGAGGAGGGCCTTCTCTGTGATGGCGCCCACACTTTGGAATCAGCTCCCCCCGGAGATTAGGACCGCTCCCACCCTGTTGGTCTTCCGTAAGCTACTTAAGACCTGGCTTTTCCGGCAGGCCTGGGGTTTATAAAACCTTACCCCTGCATGATTGTTTTTGTATTGTTGTTTGTTATGTTTTATGTGTTTTTTATTGTTAGCCGCCCAGAGTCCTTCGGGAGTGGGGCGGCTTATAAATTTTAAAAATAAATAAATAAATAAAAGTTCCAGTCATCTTCTGTAGCAGCCTGGAGCACTCATAGGAACAGGCATCCATTGTTTCATTCTTGAAATAAAATAATATGTTTTGAACTGTACATAAAACTGTGAAGCATATGTTTTCTTCTGAGCACAGCACACTTTAAGTGCTGAATTGATAATTGAAAGTTTCATATGCAAATTATTTTTCGTATCCCAAATTTAATCCTCTTTGAGTGCAGAGATATTTGAAGAAATTTTTTGATTAAACTCATATTCACAAAAATATTATGGCCCCTATTTAAAGGTGGATATATATGTTTGTGTCTGTCTGTGTTTGTGTGTGTGTGTGTGTGTGTGTGTGTGTAGTCCTTGACTTACAACCATAATTGAGCCCAAAATTTCTGTTGTTAAGTGAGACATTTGTTAAGTCAGTTTTGCCCCATTTTATGACCTTTCTTGCCACAGTTGTTAAGTAAATCACTGCAGTTGATAAGTTAGTAATCCAGTTGTTAAGTGAATCTGGCTTCCCCATTGACTTTGCTTGTCAAAAGGTTGCAAAAGGCGATCACATGACCTTGGGACACAGCAATTGTCATAAATCTGAATTTTGGTCACATGATCACGTGGATGCTACAAAGATTGTAGCTGTGAAACATGGTCATAAGTTACTTTTTTCCGTGCCATTATAATTTCGAACAGTCACTAAATGAATTGTTCAAAGTCAAGGACTACCTGTATATTCTTCCACCAGGAAGTAGCTTAGATACACATTCCTTCTCATTCTTTCAGTTGATACATGTTTTTTTCTGCCACCATTATAATGAATAAACTATACTAAGGATGCTGTTTGTAGAATCACAATCCAATACAATAAATGTTGCTGCTTTAAAGACAGATTGACTTCCTGAAGGTTATTTAATTCAGTTCAACCCCACATCCTACTAATCTAATTATTTTTATGAATAATGAGGGAGGAAGAGAAGGAATGTTGTAATAACATTTTGATTTTTTTAAAAAACTTTTTATTCAAAAATAGAATTATTTCTTGTTCAGTAGCTTTTATCGAGGAAACAGATAATTATAATTCACACTAAATTCATTAAAAACAAACTATCACACCTTAAGCCTTCTGCATAATGCATTTATTTTTTAAAAAAATCAAATCAGGAACAATACTCTTCCTTTTTATGTCACAATTATTATTCATGATATATAACATCTGATTTCCTGTTAGTTTCATATTTCATTGCACATTTCTTATTTTTATTATATATACACCTGTTTGGGGCAAGAAAAAATGGTTTCATATTAGATATTAATCATAGAAATTGATTTTTTAATTATACATTTAAGTTATTTTAAATTATAGAAGTGATTTATGAAGGTTTAAGAAGATGATTTTGCAAAATCTGTTGAGGATTAAATACAACACCTTAACGGGGGTCACTTTTATAAGAGTAAAAATAAATGTTCATTATCATTATCAATTAGTTCTAAACCTGTAAATATATACTATTTATTATCAATCACATATGCAACAAGTAGTGGAGTACAGGAAATCCTCGACTTACAACAGTACACTTAGTGACCGTTCAAAGTTACAATGGCCCTGAAAAAAGTGACTTATGACTAAAGGAAAACAATAAACCATAACTGAAAATTTTCTTCTGATCTAGATATGTTAAAAAATTTGCACCATGTACATATAGAGATGTGAAATGCAATAGGTCTACCTAGCATCTATGACAGAATAATAACATGATTTCAAATAACTGAAATAGTTTTTATATTTTTGAACTCTGTTTTGAAGAGTTAATTCTGTCAATCTAGATGACAAAGTAATCTTCCTTCTTTCCTTAAAACAATGGAAATATAATGTAATAATTATTTTTATGTGTCATCTCTAATCATATTTTATTAAAATAACTGCATTTGAAAGAAAACAGTATAACACAATAATAGTTAAGTACACCCTTTAACAAATGCTGAAATTAGAGTGCTACATAATCTAAAGTTTATTATTCTCTCATTTTTTGTTCAAAAAAGATTTATAGTAGTTTATAATAGATGTATTTTGCTAGGAAAGATATTTATTTAAAGCTTATCTTTATTTTTAGTTTATTTAAAGGTTAGCTTGTTCATTTATTTTTATTTAAATAGTATAACCCTGGAACTACATCTACATGAAGGGAAGCATACAGTGAGGTACCCTAAGGTTCTGTTTTAGGCCCAATATTATTCAACATCCTCATAAATGATATGGATAGGATAGAAGGGGAACTCATCAAATTTGCAGATAACATAAAGTTGGGGGAAATAACAAACACCTTAGAAGATAGGCTCAAGATTCAGGAGGATCTTGACAGACTTGAACACTGGACCCTATCCAACAAAATGCATTTCGGTGGTAAGTAAAGTAATGCATGATCACTTAAGTATGAACCAGCAGTATGCTGCAGTTATAAAAAAAACCAAATGCACTCCTAGGCTGCATCAACAGAGGAATAATATTTAGATCACAAGAAGTACTGTACTGTATATATAGTATAGCCGTACTATATATACAGCTGGGACACTATACATCCTCTTCACGATCTGTTTTCCTTGTTACCTTCTGGGAGGAGGCCTCGCGGTATCCGTAGCAGAACATCCAGATTCAGCCATAGTTTCATCCCATACAGCATTAACCTTGTGGACTCTCAAGCTTCCTCCTTCCATTATATATTCAAGATGGACAGTATTTAATATTTATTTCTAGGGATGTGAGTCTGTACATATGTTGTTCATAGTATGTTTAGATGTCATGTATGTGTTTCACTTTGAGAGCGGGCAACTAAATTTCATTTTTGATGTGTGCTGTTGTGCCCACAGTAAAAAAAAAATGACACTAAAGGTTATCTTATCTTATCTTATCTTATCTATATTGCATTGGTAAGATCACCCTTGAAATTGGCACAATATAAGAGAGATGTTGACAGAAAAGCAATAAATTGATTAGTGGAATGGAGACTAAAGAATATAATGAACAGTTGTGGGAACTTGGTATGTCTCATCTAACAAAGAGAAGGACTAGGACAAGAAGTAATGGATGGAAGTTTATCAAAGAGTGATAAATTCTAGGTTTATCCAACCTAGAATTAAGAAGAAATTTCCTGTCAGTGAGAACAATTAATTGGTGGAACAGATTGCCTCCAAAAATTGTGGGTGTTCCTTCACTGGAGGTTTTCAAGAAGAGATTGGATAATCATTTGTCTGGAATAGTATACAGTCTCTTGATTGAACAGAGGGTTGGACTAGAACACGGGTTCCCAACCCTTGATCCATGCACTGGCACTGGTTCAGACATTTTAGAATCTGGGCTGTGCAAACAAACAAAGCCTCATTCATTTGCAGGTAGCACATGAAACCATGCCCCCTGCAGGCCACGGAAAAAACTCTGTCCATGGAACCGGTCCCTGGTGCCCAAAAGGTTGGGGGCCACCAGACTAGAAGATCCTCCAAGACCTCTTCCAATTGTTATTCTGTTATTTCAGTAATATCTTTCTTGGTTATATTTAACTCAGTATAATACAATTTAGAATAAAAAAATTAAATGTAAATTTATTGAATCGCAAACATGATATATGTTATCCTGGGTGACATTTATAGTAGAAAGTGTTTCAGCCAAAATGCTAGTGATTTAACAGGTTTTTCACCTTGCTCCTAATATATTTGGTTTACATGGTTCAGTGAACATTCTGTTCAAAATAGATAAAGGGAATTGGCTCCTTCTTTAGCAATTGTAAAAGTTTTATGCAATTTTGATGTAGATTACATTATATATGCTCCCAAAAGATCTTTAACCTTTTTCTTTAAGTGTTATTATTTAATTTTTGATATATCTTTTTTCCATGACATATAAAGCAGTAATATAATTATGTGCCATGTGCATTAATGCTGCCTCAAAAGAAGAAGGTGAGAAGTAAGTAGGAAGGTTGAGGTGAAGGAGGAGAGGGGGTGAGTGAAGAAAAAGAGGGAAAGAAGTAAGTTGGTTTGAGGTGGGATGCGTTTTGGGGGGAAATGGGCGGGCAAGACCGAATGTGGTGTGTATCAATTTGTTTTATTTTTTATCTGAAGTATTTGTAAGATTGTTATGTATTGTAAAGTTGAAAATAAAATTTTTTACAAAAAAAATGCTGCCTCAAACAGTGAATAAATGTGTATTTATATGGGAGGTGTGTGGAAATCTTCAAACTCTTGTTGCATCTTTAATGTTTTATTAAATATTGGGATTCTTAATAATTACATATTTTTTAAAAAATATTTTTAAAAATCTTTATTTTAGTAATCAATATTGTTTTTGGAATACAGTCAAATATATCAATAGTTGTTGCATTTTTGACCCAATGCCTGGAGGCTATCAGAGTCTGGAGATGGAAGAGTTGGCTTTGACTCAATCCTGGCAAGATAAAAAAGATACTTTGGGTTTCTGGAGCCTCAGCTCTGATAATGTGTCATTTCTGAATCTAGGAAGAGTGGCATTCCCCCAGACTGAGCTGGTACAATTTGGGCGTTCTCCTAGACTCACAGCTTCTGGTAAAAAAAACAGATGGTGGCCTGAGCTACAGGGCCTTTGCACAGATTCATTTTGTGTGCTGATTGGACTTGGACAAGGAAGCCTTCTCATTATCACTCACTCCTTGATTATTTCCTGGCTGGACTACTACAATGTAGTACAATGTACTACAATGGGGCTGCCTTGAATACAACTTGAAAGTTGCAACTGCTCCAGGATATGGTGCTGTATGCAGTATTTGGTGCCCATGCCCTTTTTTTTTAATATGCCACATTTGATTATTGTGGTTGTGACTACCGTCTTGACTTTTTTTTAACTCTCCTCTCATGAATGCACATAAATGTGTCCTGAAACAATTGGCATTATCTCTATCACCCCCACTACCACTATCACCACCAGATTTATGTATCTTTATTTGGTAGCCTTGTTATCAAATTATGAGCTCCAAAAGCTTCTGGCTCTTTTTCTACACTGTTAATGGCCAGGAATTTTTCAAAGAAGAATTAATCATTGTTAGCATTTCACACATCCCAGATGTCATGTTTGCTTCAAAACTCAAGTCCCAGTAATCAAATATGACTCCGTAAAATTAGTCTACATCCTATCATCAATGTGGCAAGTTTTATTTTAACTTTTCTAATTTCTTAACAATGACATTTAACATTCCTTAAAGGAGATGTTGTACAGGAGAACAATTTTCAGTAAGTTGAACGCTATAAAATTCTCTTCTTTGAAGAGCTATTATGTCCTACTGTGCAGTGAAAAGAAAAGCGCTGGAACAAATCCCTGACCAGGGTAGAGAATTGTTGAACTAAGAAGAAGTATTCTCTCAAGTGTAGGTCTGACTAGAAAATCGTTTAATCCTTATATAAGCAGATTCTTATGGAACGAGATGTTTTTTTTCTTTCATCTCTTTCATAAGAAAGTTGATGCAAAGCATAAAGTTTAGAGAAACTAAGCTGAGACCTGTGGGGGATACCAGCAGCAAGATATTCCTGTATGAGAGTTTTGTCCTTGTGTTAGCAGAGTTTCAGCTCTATGCTTGCCATCAATGTGCAAATCTATAATACCTCAATCTCTGTATAATGTATGCTATATTTTCACCCGAAAGGCTTGGGATGATCAAATGTCATTAACAGAAAACTGACTTCAAATATTAAAGTATAGCTACTGGAAAGAAAAAGAATATTAGAAATACGACTAATAGCCATAAGACATGAACCATAAAATTACTTTTATTATTTATTTGAATTTATCAGCCACCCAGCTCCAATGGAGTTTTGATAATCCCAAGCCTTTCAGGTGAAATTGTGTTCAAGTCTCAAGTCTCAAGAGCCACCATGGCCAGCAGTATTGGGCTGAGTTTTTGTACCTGCAATTGTTGATAGCAAGGAATTCAGACAATTAGTAGTACCTGGAACAGACAGCAATTGCCACTTACTGGGGTCTCAGTGAGATGGAAGCTTCAGCCTGTTCTCTAGCTGAGGATGCACTTAGAGGAAAAGCCCTAGGCCAGTGGTTCTCAACCTTTTTAATACCGCGACCCCCAACCGGTCGTAAATCGAGGACTACTCAACCGGTCGTAAGTCGAGGACTACTCAACTGATGCAGCACCATTTGCAGAATGGGACTTTTGGTGGGCTCAGTAGGGCAGAGACAGCCTGGACAATTCCTATTGGCTTTTGAAAGCCAATAAAATTAGACTCTATTCAAGAGAGTCTATTCTATTGGCTTTCAAAAGCCAATAGAATAAAAGGGAGTAGCACAGCTAAGAAAAAGGGGAAAAAAATAGCGGACTGCGTTGTTTGGTGACTCCCGTGAAATGGTCGTTCGACCCCAAATGGGGTCCCGACCCACAGGTTGAGAACCCCTGCCCTAGGCCAAGGCATCACATGCATGACACAGAGAATTGCAACAAGTTCTTTCATGCATCATCCATCTCTATAGGTAAACAATGGCTGCCTTGATTCTCTGAAGAGTTCACAAAGCCTAGTGATCCCAAAAGTCCTTCCACTGAGTGACATTGTGGACAAAGTATCCACTGAAGCTACCATGACTTCTTGTTCTGGAGTCATCATGCAATAACTCAGAAAAGCTTCTCTGTAGAGTCCTGAATCTCTTTAAAAAGACTCCCAGGTAGTGGAGGAGAATGACACCTTGTATGCTTTAAAAGGCCTTTGAAATGTTTACTTTTACAATGTCATTGTCATTTTAATTTCTTTTTTACATGACTAACTCCTGAGCAGTGGCTTATTTTGAGACTTTACAAATATTATGGGTGCTGAATTGCTTATTATGTAATTAACAAAGCAGCAGCAAAGTAAGAGGATGGGAGTTACATTATCTTATAATCTGAATGTATGGGCTTGCCATCTTAGAAAGCCCCAAGTGAAGAAAATGATCACATAAATTGTATTTAAAAGCAAATGTAGAGTTCAAAATAATCAGATTCTGTCTGGATTACAGGTTTTCATATACAGTACAGATAAAACATCTGTGCAGGTATTATTCCAAGGGGGTTGAACTTAATTTTTTACAACTCGACCAAGCTGCTGGGTAAAAATTATATTCCCATGAATTATGTAAGGAGAAAATGTGGAATATTTTAAAGACCAATTTATTTTATTTTACTGTCAGGCTTGCATAAAAATGTCAAACTGGGTGCATTTCATACCTAAGAATATCTGGGAAAAACAATTCTTCAAAATTTAACAGAAGGTAAAGCAGATGTTAGGCTGAAACTATAAATTTTAATGCCATGTTGAATTAATTATTGGTGACAGAAAGTTTATAACTAGAGTGGACTTCCTCACTGGAATTTCTTGTTTAAAAAATAAATTCTCTGCATATTCTGTACTAAGATCTCTGAGTACCTAGCTTAATACATTTTGACAGCAATTCGATAACTGTATTTGAAATGCTTGTTGTCTGAAAATATTTTTCACTATGTGACAAGAGATTAATTTAAAATTCATTTGAAAGGACAAAACTCAAATTCATTTTCAAACACTGAATTTCCACCCCCACTGCATTTTTCCTTATCAAGCTGGGTAGTCAATCAGTTTTTGAATCAATGTCAGAAACCAAGGTCAAGAAAACAAACAAAGTATTTTAAACATGGTCTAGTTTTATTATCTTGGAAAATTCTGCAGATCAGAAAGCACAAAAGTTTTGGAACTAATTCTGCATATATTTAACAAAGGAATGAAATGTACTCACAGAAATGTCTAATGAATGAATGTTTGATTATTTTATGTAACTGCAATATGAATAAAGTGCTCCAATAAAGTGTCTAGAGCAGAGGTCCCCGGTTATGTGGAGAGGGGGGCGTTGTTTTGTGTGTTGCCTGCATTCCACGGATGGGGCTTTGCTTGTTTGTGTGGACCGGTTGCTGGCATGTCATGGCGCTGTACTGGTCCACAGATAGGGAGTTGGTCTAGAGGGACATATTTGGGACCTGAATGGAACAAAAAGATGAACTCTCGCTGAAACCTTCTTGGTGTACAAGGGTTTTGTGTGATAAGCAGCTGCAGTGAATCAAATAGGAATGCAAAATGGTGGCACATTATCCCATATAAGACTAGAACTGGGATTTCCTATCCCCATCTTATTTTTCCTAGGAGAGGGAATTTTAAAGTTTTTGCTTTATAAACTCTATCAATACAAATTTTGACTATAGTTTTTGTTTCCTACTTCAAAATTTTAGAAATCTCACTGATGGATTTTTGTTCCATTGCATCATCATGAAACATTTTCTCAAAAAAATTAGGAGTACTCAAGGGAATTCACATTTCCTGCTGTATCATTAGGTGCATGATGTGACCAGAGGAGTCTAAACCCAACCTCAGTTGGTGCAACAGTTGAGGCATTACTGGAACACAATAACTCACACCTTTATCTAAATTGGTTGATTGATTGATTGATTGATTGATTTTGAGTCCTGGCAACTGCTGAACATGTCCCTGCAGTTTTCCTGGCAAGATTTTCAAAAGTGGTTTGCCATTCCCTTCTTCGTAGGACTGAGAGAGGGCAATTGGTCCAAAGTCACCAGCCACTGCCTTAGGCAAAACCAGAACTCACAGATTCTCAGTTTCAAGCCTTATGGCACTACATCAGAATGGCTCTCTAATCCTCAGGTTATGATGGCAATTGGTATTAGAATTTCCCAAGTTTCCCTCTATGCAATGTGGCTATAAAGTGTGACATCACATTACCACATCATTTAGTGCCAGTAATCCCAACCAGTAATCTGGTTGCTGTTGTAACTCCAGGAAGATGCAAGTTGTTAAGTGAAGGTTTCACATATCTGTGCCATGGGAAGAGGTGAGAATTTCAGGCAACAGGATGGTAGGTGGATGGGTGCTGGAGCCAGGTACTACAGAATGGAGACGGGTGGATAGATGATGCAGATGTGTTCCACGGAGTGTGGGTAGGCAGGTATTGTGGGTGGGTGTAAGCTTCCCCATTAATTTTGCTTGTTGGAAGCCATCAGGAGAGGTTACAAATGACAATTGTGTGACAGTGGCAACTGCAACCATTGTAATGGTGAACCAATTGCCAAGTCCCTGAGTCATGATCACATGACACTGCAACAGCTGAAAATTAAAGAATGTTTGAAAACAGCAGTTGGTTCAAAATGCAAGGGCCACATACTTTTCGACTCAGGGCTCAAAACAAGCATTTAAAACTCACAGGATACTCCATTGCAAATTTCAAGGTAATCATTTTGGAGAAATAAGAGTTTAACAAAACTTCCAAGTGAGAGATTGCCAAACTCACATGAATCAGCAATGTAACGCTATTTGAAAGGGCCTCAAGAAATATAATGTTTTATTTAACACACAACAATGTTAATTAATAAGTAATCTGTATCATATTAATTTATGTAATTATTCTGGTTTTCCCTCTGTTCTCCATCCTTTCTCATCACAATTTATATCCTACATCAGTTTAGCCAATCTATGCATCTGATGTTCCATATCACAGAAGTTTATGTCTTTTAGTAAAATTGGTTAGTCATAAAGAAGAAATATCTACTTCTGATATTTGTTACTATAGACTAAGACTACAGTGTTAAATCTGGCTTCTCATTCATGCATGGAGTTTAACAATAAGAGGTAAAAGGAGGACATAATTTATCAAATTCATCCTAATCAAAATATAATGATGTCTTGTGGCTCCTAAAATACTTTTAAAAGGGGAAACATGATGGCATAATTTTTGTTGAATTACAATTCATTTCATCAGATAACACATCTTTAAAGTGTTACAAGACTCCTGGTTCCAATTGCACAACTAATTAACACAATTAAATCTCTGGAACCTAATCTTAATATAATCTTCAATTTCTATTATAATCTATTTTTTAGAATCCCCAATGTCCTAGTGATATATCTGATTGGAGTAGCTGTGTTCAGTATTTGTTTAGGAAAAAGGAATCAGTGCAGAAATGAGCAGGCTACCCAGCTTCTGCAAATTAGCAAGTTAATCCTTTTATTTGCTGGATCTTCCATAAATTACTGCCTGAATAAACCTGGTGTTTGCCAACAGTTCATTGTGTTTCTGACAGAATTAACATTCTATTTGTTGGCTAGAAAGAATAGATACTGGCAGGGAGAGGAAATCAGAAAAACAAGTGGGGACTTGTAGGGCAAGATTAGTACAATTTATGGTTTCTATATCTTAGCAACAAAAAAGTTGTTTTTCTGTAAATATTCTTAAAGTTCTTTCTATCAACATAATAAAACCTGATTTGCATCTTAAGTATGATATATGATTGTACCATTCTTGATCTGTGACTGTCTCTGTTTCTGTATAACATTAACTCCCTCCCATTTTACGACCCTGTAGTCCCTTAATTTGGGGTAGACTCACATTAACATCTAGTAAAATGTACTGAATAACTTGTTTACTTCTTTTATTAGCTGGCCCTAAACAAAATTAGTTTAATTTTCAGACTGTTTAATCTGTGTGAAAATGTTATGAATCAAAATAGCCACCTGCAGTTTTAATATTAATATTGGCATTTGGGGATATTATAAAAAACATTTTGTCAAAGAGAGAGAGAGAGAGAGAGAGAGAGAGAGAGAGAGGGAGAGAGAGGGGGGGGAGGCTAGTATAAGAATGGGGTTTGAGAGTGAATATTTGGAAAGCACATTGATACTTAACTACAAGTCTGCTAGACCTCCCGTTGATATTTTTACCTGCAATGAATGCATGAAAATGTTGTCTAAGTGTTCATAACTGGGCATTCATAGCTAGGCCTATTTTTAAGTACTGCTTAAGCCCACAAATATCTATCTGTTTAAGTACTGCGTAAGCCCACAAATATCTGTTTTTTCTTTCTGCAAAAGGAGGAGATCCATGAGAGACATTGATCTACATGATAAATGGGAATGACTAGATGCTGTCATAAACTTAAGAGGGAGCTTACCCCATGTCAGTAAGGACAATGAAACATCAATACATCTCTGAACTTATTGTATCTAGAGAATGCTAGTCAACAATCTGTTTAGCCTGATTCCCCATTTCTGGAAGTTGTAGGATTAGAATACTTTCCTTCTTGTCATAATAATTTATATATTAACTGACTTCCAATTATTTATTTATTTAAAAATAAAAAATCAACAAACCTGCCCTTTTTAGATAAGGTTGTAGAGAAAGTGATTGGGCAATAACTACAGAGGGCCTGGATAAAACAGATTATCTCAATCCCTTTCACAGAGATTCAGGGCTGGACATGAACAGAAGCCAGATGGATAATTTTCATGAGTAACCTGCAATTGGACCTGGATGGATTGGTCCACCACTCCTTGTTCTGTTAGGATTCCCAACAGCATTCAGTACTGAACAAAATGCTCACTTGCTGACTGGAACTAACCAGTTCAATAGGTCTTTTTTCATAGGATTTCTGGAATGATTGACAATACTGGAGGAGTATATGAATTTTATTGGGCTTTAATTATTATGATATGAATCATATTTTGATGTTGTTAGAAGTATAAGCTGCCTAGGACCCACTGGTGGGCATGATAAACTGTTATCAGTCAATAAATAAGGAAATAAGTATGTCTTCTAGTTTTCTAATCACTATCAAAATGCTTAGAATTCTTTACAGTTACCTTACTTTTCATCTTATGTTACTATTTAGATTACCAAACTGTCGTTCCTTATTGTCTCCCTGCCCATGTTCCAGATCTGAAAAAGCAGTTAACTGAAGCATGAGAAAACAAGAAAAAATGACAATACAATAAAAGCAGGATGCCACCCATGGCTTATCTCTATTTAAGATAAGCAGATACCCATGTGAATTTTATTAATTTCTTTTCTATCAAATAAATAAAAAATAAATGCATATTTTTACATTACTGTGCTGTATCTTTGATCAACAGTTCTCTAGTTGCTTTCCACTGAGCCTAAGTATTTACCAACATGTTAAAATTCCATGTCATAAAACAGTAAAATGACTTCTATGTGATGGGTGCTTCTGTGACAATTACATTTAAAGCACCTTGCACTGCTTTTCTATTACATTTAATTGTGTAAAAAAAAGTCTGGCTTTATGAAAAATACAAAACAAACTATATACTTGGTGTTACAGAGTGTGAGGAAGATGAGCTAGTGAAATTTGTAATGAACCTTTTTCCACTGGGGGAAAATAGTACAAAATGGCTTAATAGTATGAAGAGTCAAGCCTACATTTTTGAAAGATGAGCTGCTGTTTAATAAATATGTTATCTTTGATAGTATTGCAATAAGTTGCATCTCTCTATTAAGACACTTTTACTGTAAAGATGCCCACTTGCTATTTTGATAGAAAAAGCTAAGTCTGCATGTGAGGCTATAGGAAAGATATTAGAAATGTTTCACTTACTGACAGGTTCATTTAAAAAAAAATTAAAACACATGTAAATCTTATATACCTCTGTCACCTCCCATACTGCAATTTTTGGTTTCTTTTTCTTTCTTCAAATTTATTATAGCAATTAATGTAGTGTTTCTATTTAAATCTATATGGAAATGTAAAAATAAATAAATGGACAACTCTGTAAAGCCTTTCCCTCAAGAAGGAGGAACGTTTCCTTTATGAGTGTATTCTTTGAAAGTCTATTTAATCCAGGATAAATGTAAAGCTGGAAAAAATGAGCCGAGGTGGCGCAGCTGTTAGAGTGCAGTACTGCAGGCCACTTTAGCTGACTGTGTTCAGCAGGTCAGCAGTTCAAATCTCACCGGCTCAAGGTTGACTCAGCCTTCCATCCTTCCGAGGTAGGTAAAATGAGGAGCCAGAATGTTGGGGGCAATGTAAATATATATATACATTGCTTACTGGTGTACATCGCTTAGAGAGTGCTTGCACTTAAAGCGGTATATAAGTCTCATAAATAAATAAATAAATAAATAAATAAATAAATGGAAAACAAATGGTATGAAAATATTATATGTGCAATTACTTTTTCAATTTCCCCCCTCCCTGGTCCTGCTACGCTGCCTCAAATGGACATTATTGGAAGCCTGGAAGCTCTGAAAGACTAGTGCACTGAAAGTTGGGAGGGGGGAATTGAAAAAGTTGATTGATGGATGGATGGATGGCTGATGTGCCATCATGTCAGTGTTGACTCTTAGCTACCACACAGATTTTTCTCCATGATGATCAAGGAAGACTGATCATGGAAAAATCTATAGTTATGAATATGCACAAAATCTATCTATTGACTTAATGAAGTGGTAATTAAGCATTTTTGGTCATAATAAAATTAAGCACTTCTATGAATTAATATATATATTATTTTTTCTGTTGTACTGAAGAAAATTTAAAAACAAGAGTTCTATTCGATTTAAAACTGTTCAACTAGTTGTTTTTCCAGACCAAGTAAATTTTCCAGAGTTTTCATGTTTTCATTCTTTCTCTAGAATACTTTTTAGTGAGCATATGGGCTTTGCATTCAGGTCCCTGGATTTTTGGCAGAAGCTCTCTAACATACCAACTTTTCAAAAGAAGATAATTTTGGCATGGAGTAATATTCTATTATGCAATCTTGTACTTTTAGAAGATATACTATATACTTTTTCTAAACGTATACTGTAGATTGATTAGGGATATATTTTTAATCAGTAGAATGTCCATGAAGATTCTCAGTCATTCAGGTCATAGTTTTCCCACAGAGGCTATTCAAAAGGCAACTGGAGTTTCTTGATTTTTTCCTTGAAAATGTTTTCACTTCTCATCCAAGAAGTTTCTTCAAGAAGCTTCTTGGATGAGAAGTGAAACATTTTCAAGGGAAAAAAAACAAGAAACTCCAGTTACCTTTTGAAAAGGTCCTTTGGGTTTAATCAGGGAAATTTTACAAAAAGTAAAAAGTGATCAACTTGAAAAATGCAAGTTGGATTTTTTTTTTTAAAAAAAAAACCAACCTATTGTTATTGTGTGCATTATTCCATTTGCTATTGTATGCCAAATTCCTGTCCGTGCAATCTTTTCTTTTTTGAAATATCTTTCTTAACTCTCTTTTTCCACACAAGTACCCAAGATGCAAATAAAAGCCATAAATGAAATACAAAAACTCCCAAATAAGAAAGTTATCTAAAGAAAGAAAATTTTAGCATCCATTTAAAATGTATTTTAGATCAATTAAAATTGTGGCTCAGATACTAGGACTGACCTAGTTTGGAGAATGATTCAGAAGTACTTTGGATCTCATGTGGCCACAACACTGTATCCTCTCTGCTATTCTCAAAAGCAGACCATTTTTTTCTAGCTCCCTTGAGCTGCTTTTATGAGTAGTAGAGAACACTACTGCCACAATTTGTGTTAGTTTCTTAATGCCACCTTGTAAGTTCTATCCAAATGTAGATGGAAACATCTTTTATTATGTCCTTCAAATCCATTAATAAATACTATCTAAGTTTGGTAAAGGTTCATTGTAGTTTCCTTTCACTAGTTTTTTTTCACTACACACTCCTTACATTATGAGCCCTCTGCATCTGCTTGTTTTGTGGAAAACATAAAATAAATTTAGATAGAAGAGTAATTGAAATGAGCACTCTCAACTGCATAATTTGCAGTCTTAAGGAAGCCCAGATATTGCTTATATATAACAAGACCTGTTGTACATTTAGCTGAACACAAGGACCTCTTGGCCACACTATTGTTATTTCTGTAAAGCATAACATAAAGCATGGCTGTCTTTCCCAATAATGAAAGCAATCTTATTAAAAAGGCAATAAACACAACACATATACACACCAAGAAACAGCACATAGCATTATTGGTTTATTTTCTCAGTCATGCCAGATTTATTGCAATGGTCAGTGAACCATACAATTATTTCTGCTATGTGTTCAAGGAAAGCTTTGAAAGCAATTTATAATATGGTATGAAAAAAAGATGCACCCATATTGTTAGGGTCATCAAAATATTTTCAGCCCTAAAGAATTATTTTCTTCTGTCTCTTTCATTTGCTTTAATACTGCTCAAATGTCTTCATTCGGTGTTTGGATTGTTCAATTGCTTTTAAGGTCAGTTCTGACTTTCATTATCTTGCCTATTCTAACCCCAGTCACAGAGCAGTAAAAAACTGTTGATACAAAATAGAGTAGAATTATTATTATTATTTACACAAAAATATAAAATCATGGTTACCAGTTCCTTAGCCGGTGCTCACCATCATACACATTGAGTTCTTCTCAATAACATAGATGTCAACTTTGAAAATGAGCATGGCTATGACCATTTTCCCTATTCATTTTCAGTTGTCGTCATGTCACAATGTATTAGCATAACATGTGTGCAGATTCAAAATGTTATTATTAACTGTTATTATCTCAGAGCCAGTATTTTGGCTCTACTCATATAGTTCTACACATTTCAAGTCTGGCCTTTGTTCTATATTTGTTCTATCTTTGTGTAATATGAACATCTTAGTTCACATCTTTCTTTCACCTTTGGCAGTCTTTTCTTCTTCTCCTTCTTTTTCTCCTCTTCTTTTTAGAAAGTTGGAAGATAGCACGGTTCTTCCTAGAAAAAAAGATGAAATATAGAATCACCTCTTATACATCATCAAAATAGAGGAAATAAAACAGCAAGAATGAGGCCACACATTTGCATTAAGTTTTCGTATGCTAATTTATTTGCCCAGATGCATATTTAAAAATAATTATTGTAACTTAAATTAAGCTACAATTTATTTCTTCCCATAGTATGAATAGTCAGACCAGTTCTGCTCTGAGCTTGCTCAGCTCAGTTACTAGACATGCACAAATCCAAATCACTACATTCCCTTGTTATGGTTTATTCTCCTTAAATCAGGCTTAAATGATTTCTTCAAATATAGAAATATACAATGGATAATATTCCTCAAAAAACCCATTCACAATATTGAACTGTTTTCGAAAAAAAGATACACAAGATACAAGCATCTTGTACACTGCTAATTGATTTCACTTCTCAATATTCATGCTTCTTAATAAATATTAACATCTTTCTGTGACTGGCATTTGGATCATAATTCCAACAGGGATAAACAATCCTTGGAAAGTTTCCGGAAATTCATGGTGGGTTATTTTTCCTTCGTAGGCCAAGGCCCAACAAATAAAAATGGAAGCAGTCACTATGGAAGCTCTCTTTTACAAAAGCTTCCTATCCTGAGGCCTTCCCAACTGCCCTAATTAGCTGTGTTGTACAGATTGTTCATCTGGTTCTACAGTTAAATCCTATCTGTGATGGAACTGTTTATCCATTCAAGACAATAGGAAGCCTAGAATTGACCGAGCAGTACATGGTTCTGTAGTGTTTGATTTTGGCCTAAGGACCTGGCTCCTCAGGTGACTACCATCAATTACGTTATCAAAGAAGATTAGTCAAAATGACACTTATAAGATGGCTGGCAGCAGTGAGGCAACAGAGGATGCTTTATTTCATCAATGAAGTGTGTAATGCCGCTCAAGGTCATAATCCTGCTGCTATGTTAGTTATTTAATGTACTTGTTTATTAAGAAATAAATCACATTGATAGTACTTTTAGGGCTGAGGATTTTCCTACCCCTGTGACAATACAAAAATATGTTTTGTTCTTTCTTGTATTCATTTCATCACTTTTATCATCTCTTATTTTATTGCTAGAGCAACTTATACCATTTCTAAAGAATCTTACGGAATGTCAATTAAACAATGTAACATTTGGATAGTATTACTGTTATGTCCCGAGCCTTTGCAAACGGCTCGGGCGTTTGCAGGCAGTCCCGGGCAGGTGCAAAGCTGCCCGGGACCAGACAGGCTGTCGCCAGCGCCGTGCGCATGCGCGGGTGCTGGCGCGGGAAAAGTAACCCATTTACCCGGGAGTTGCCTATATAAGAGGCTGCGAGGCGTTTGGGCGAGGCTGAAGCCATCTTCCTGTAAGCTGAACGCTGAATAAAAGAAACTGAGAACTCCAGCTGCTTCTCGTGTCTGTTTTCCCGCCACGGACGCAACACTGGCGACGAAGGTGGGATGCCTTGCACTACCTGGAAAGGAAAAAGTGTAAGCTTACCCAAGGAGTCCTGAGCGGCGGAAGAGGAACGGCGTCGACTCGGCAGCTGCCCGCCAATCCGGTGCGCATTCGGGGGTAGGCTGGCTGATAGACCCGTCTCCTGAAGATCCGAAGATGGCGAAAATCGGAAGGCTTTCGGAATTCGACGTCTCACATCCAGAGCGGTGGGAGTCCTACGTATCCAGAATGGAGAACTACTTCAAGGCAAACCAAGTGAGGGAAGATAGCTTGAAGGCCGCCACCCTGCTTTGCGTTTGCGGCCAAGACGCCTTCGAAATCGCAGAAAATCTTGTAGCACCTGTTCCAGTAGAGTCTGTAAGCTACGCAGACCTGAAGAAGCTGCTGAAAGAGCACTTCCACCCCAAGGTGTCCGTTATCTCATGGCGCCACACCTTCGAGCAGAGGGATCAACGGTCCGGTGAAACAGCCAAGGAATACATCGCCGCGCTACGGAAGGCCGCCAAGCCCTGCGAGTTCAAGGACCTCGAGGAACGACTGAGGGACCGATTCGTGTGCGGGCTAAGGCATCGAGAGCTACAACAGAGACTTTTTGCCAAGGAAGAATTATCCTTCCAAGACGCCTTAAGGGAAGTCACCGCAGAAGAAGCAGCAGGCGGCGCCATCAAAAACATGCGGCCGATCAGAAACAGTGCAGAGGGTGCGTCCGTGCACCAGGAAGACGTCCGACGAAACTCCGAGGAGGATCCGGACGAGGAAGTCGACCGTCTACACCCCGCGAAGGAAGAGAACCAGAAGGGAAGCTCTTCGGCTCTGCTCAAGTGCATCGGCTGTGGAGGTCGCCACAGGAGAACCGACTGCAAGTTCCGCTCCGCTACCTGCCGGGCATGCGGCAAACAAGGGCATATTGCAGCTGTGTGTCTGAGCCGACGAAAGGCACAACCCCAAGAAGAACGCCTGAAAGGTACCAGATTCCCCAGCCAGAATAGGGTAGGGTTTTGCGCTTCGCGAAGAAGCATCTGTAGAACAGGCACACACAAGCCCATGAAGAAAAAGCTGTCACTCAACGTGAAGCTACAAGGGGTTCCATTATCTATGGAACTAGACACAGGGTCTGCCCTGTCCATCATTTCATTGCATACATTTAGGAAGATTTGTTCCAGTAGTGGGTCTAAGGCCAAGTTAAGGCCTTCTGATATTGTATTAACAGATTTTCAGAACTCAAGAGTGTGTGTTAAGGGGGAGGCCACCCTTAACGTGCAATACAAGAGTTTTGAAGGTCCACTAGACTTATTAGTAGTAGGGGGTGAACGAACGAGTCTCATAGGACTCGATTGGTTTGAGGCCCTGGGGATACACGTCACAGGACTCAACAGCTTACAAACACTCGACCTACAGGAAGTCTGCAAAGAATTTGCAGATGTTTTCAGCCCCCAGCTGGGCACATTCAAAGGACCACCTGTGTCCTTAAAGCTAGACCCCACTGTCACTCCCATTAGGATTAAAGCAAGAAGGGTCCCTTTTGCTTTAAAAAGTAAGATTGACACTGAACTAGACAAACTAATCCAACAGGGAATCCTAGAACCTGTTGATTCCAGCCCGTGGGAGACCCCCATTGTCACGCCTCTAAAGGCAAATGGGGACATTCGCATTTGTGCTGATTACAAATGCACACTCAATAAGGCATTGCAGCAACATGCCTATCCTGTTCCTGTGGTCAGTCACATCCTGGCCTCTCTCAAGGGGGGGCGTGTTTTTGCAAAGCTTGACCTAGCTCAAGCATATCAACAGCTGCCTGTTGATGATGATGCTGCCATAGCTCAGACCATTGTGACCCACAGGGGAGCCTTTAAAGTAAAAAGGCTACAGTTTGGAGTAAATGTCGCTCCTGGGATTTTCCAAAGCGTAATGGAAAACACACTACGAGGTATACCAGGGGTCTGCCCCTACTTTGACGATGTCTTGATTGCAGGAGACTCCACACACATTCTAGCTGAAAGACTTAGGGCTGTCCTGTTAAGATTCAGGGAATCAGGCCTCAAGCTCAGAAAAGACAAATGCAAGATCGGGGTGCCTTCTACTGAATTTCTGGGATTCAAAATTGATGCTGCTGGGATTCATCCTGCTGAATCCAAACTAACTGCTATTTTAGAAGCACCCAGGCCAAAGTCTAAGGCCGAACTTCAGGCCTTCCTAGGCCTCCTGAATTTCTACAATTCTTTTCTTCCACATAAAGCTAGTGTAGCTGAGCCTCTTCACAGGCTACTAGACAAACAAGCTGTGTGGCTGTGGTCACAAGCACATGAGGCTTGCTTTAAAGAAGTCAAGGCCTTGCTCACTTCTAACAGTGTTCTTGCACATTTCAACGAGTCTCTTCCTGTGTGCATCGCTTGTGATGCATCCCCCTACGGGGTTGGAGCTGTCCTGAGTCACCTCAGGTCTGATGGAACTCAGGTTCCTATTGCATACTACTCCAGAACACTGTCTTCTGCCGAGCGCAACTACGCTCAGATAGACAGGGAGGCTCTGGCTGTTGTTGCTGGAATTAAAAAATTCCACGATTTTCTATATGGCAGGCATTTCACGGTCTTCACTGACCATAAGCCTCTGCTGGGACTGTTTACCACACGTAAGCAGACTCCCCACATCATTTCCCCTAGAATGCTTAGGTGGTCTATTTTCTTGTCTGCATATGATTTTTCATTACTCCACAAGCCTGGGAAAGAAATGGGCCATGCTGATGGCCTCAGTAGATTGCCTCTGCCAGTAGTAGAAGCTGACCCCGCGCCAGCTGTCAACATTCTATCAATCCAAGCCTTGCCCGAGCTCCCTCTTAGTGCCAGGGATGTTACCGCTGAAACAGGTACAGATCACACACTTTCACGTGTCCGCTCCTGGGTCCTGTCCGGGTGGCCTGAGCACTGCCCTAGTCCTGAGTTTCAGAGTTTCTGGTCCAAAAGGAACGAACTGTCCCTTTCTCAGGGTTGTCTGCTTTGGGGAAACAGAGTTGTCATTCCCACCTCAATGAGGACTAGGGTCTTAGAATCCCTCCACGAGGGTCATCCTGGCATTGTTCGTATGAAGGCTCTTGCACGAAGCCACTTGTGGTGGCCTGGTTTAGATAAAGATATTGAAGCTAAGGTACACGCATGCCACCTGTGCCAACGATCTCGCCCAGAGATGCCCCAAGCTCCTGTGCATAGATGGGAGGAAACACAGTCCCCATGGTCTAGGGTGCACATTGACTACGCTGGGCCCTTTCAGGGCCAGTTCTTCTTGGTCCTTGTTGACAGCCATTCAAAATGGCTTGAGGTTGTGCCTGTCTCATCCACCACCACTGCAAAGACTATTCAGGTACTGAGGGGGATTTTTGCTGCACACGGGCTGCCAGATGTCATCGTGTCCGACAACGGCCCTCAATTCACCTCCTCCGAATTCCAAGCTTTCTTACAGGCAAACCTGATTCGTCATGCCACGTCTGCGCCTTTTCACCCGTCCACCAACGGTATGGCTGAACGCATGGTGCGCATCGCAAAGGACGCCTTGAAGAGACTCACCTACGGGGACTGGCATCACAGGTTGGCTGACTTTCTCCTTTCTTATCGCACCACACCGTCCACTTCTACAGGGAGAAGTCCAGCTGAACTTCGTTGGGGGCGCCAACTTACTACGAGACTTGACCGGTTGCATCCGGACAGACTGCCTTCATCTACCTCACATCCTAGGGCACCTAGACAACTACTTGTGGGTGCCCCGGTTTGGGCTCGCAATTACGGGCCTGGTCTTACATGGGTCCCCGCTTCTGTGTCCAGGATCACAGGTCCTCTCTCCTACGAGGTTGCCCTGGACAACGGTCGTGTCCTGCGTCGGCACATCGACCAACTTCGCTCTAGGCGAGACTTTTCTGCTGAGACTCCTGGGTCTTTTCCAGGGGGGGAGGGGGACCCTTTGGAGCAAAGGGAAGGGCAAGAGCTACTGCCCATCTCCACTGAGGGAGCCACAAACGGCTCGTCCCAAGGTTCTGCAATTGCTCCGAAAAGAAAGTCATGGAGCTTACCCACACAACAGGCACTCACGCCTACTCCAGCCAGGGAGTCACCCCGGGGGCATACTCACTTTCCACACACATCACACAGCACTCCAGCAACGGAGGATACCCGGGGGCATCCCAACAAATCATTCCCCGCAAGAGAACTGGCACACAATTCCCACGGTTGGCCTGACCTTACCCCAAATCCTACATGGGGTCAAACATACACAGAGTTAGTCGAGGAACCAAGTCCCGACTACAACAACCCTAGCACAAATCAGGGAACACCTGAGTTTTGGGAAAGTACTGAAACCCACACGAGCCCGAACACAGAATGGGGTTCAGGGAATGGACAGCCTCCTGACAGGTCTTGGACTGACCTAGGAGGTTCTACAGAGACGCCCAGCAGCGGCTATCACTTCAAGGGGCCTGAGGGTCTACAGCTAGGTAGGTCAACCAGGTCACAAAGTAACAGAAGCCCTGGCCTGACGAGCCCGGTGGGCAAGCAAGCAGGCCAGGCATCGGGGCACAGTCCTTGGAAGACACCAGGACACAATAGAGAGAACAGGCTCACGCCTCCCTCCAGTCAGGGGACTTATGCCAGTAATCCACAGCTAAGAAGGTCACAGAGAGCAAAGAAATCTCCCAGTACCTAGAAGACTACATAACATTGCTGGCAAGGCAAAGGCCAGTAAACAGTGGGAGCACTGGGGAGCAAAAATGTCATATAAAATAAATGTTGTATGTTGGTAGTAGTTTTAGCCCGGGGGAAAGGGGTGTTATGTCCCGAGCCTTTGCAAACGGCTCGGGCGTTTGCAGGCAGTCCCGGGCAGGTGCAAAGCTGCCCGGGACCAGACAGGCTGTCGCCAGCGCCGTGCGCATGCGCGGGTGCTGGCGCGGGAAAAGTAACCCATTTACCCGGGAGTTGCCTATATAAGAGGCTGCGAGGCGTTTGGGCGAGGCTGAAGCCATCTTCCTGTAAGCTGAACGCTGAATAAAAGAAACTGAGAACTCCAGCTGCTTCTCGTGTCTGTTTTCCCGCCAAGGACGCAACAATTACTAAAATGACAGAAGGGAATAGGTCCAAATATTCCTTTATTTTCTTTATTGGAAGGAAAAGGGCATTCTGTAAGAGATATTGTAAAAAAAAAAAAACCTTGAATTTATAACTCAGAAATCTGGGGTCAGATAAAAAAGAAAGGGTAATTTTTCAGAAGGGCATGGAGCTCAACTCTTTTTTTATTTCTCTTTTTCTTTTACCAAAAGTGTCCCTGGAATAACATTCTGAAGACCCTCCAAGCAAAATATGGATCAGTTAGTGCTAAAGAGCTAGGTGTCAAAAGAACTATAAGTTAAAACCAAATGTCAATATAATAGAATATTTAAAAATGCAGATCAAGAGTATAATAATGAGAATTAAGAGTAAAATAGAACACGGATTCCTTGGTGCTCTGTGAGCTTGATTACTTATTTGCAGATGTTTCATAACCTGACTAGGTAACATTATCAGTGCTAGAAGTGGTGTTTGCTCTGTTTATATACAATAGATTTCCCTGTCAGTGCTGTTGGGATGTTGTTTTCTCTTTGGTAAATCCTTGATTAGGATACTGTTTATTGCTGGATTGTTTGCCTGGTACTGCCCCTCATGTAAATCTCTGCCTACTTAGGTATTGACTGCTGGCAAGATGCTCTAGTTTCTTTGTTTTCTTTTTAGCTTTTTTATTGTCTCTTTTTTAATGATTTATGTCTGGCACAAGTAACCAGGAACAGGAGTTGAGTTCAAAGCACAAGAATATGATCTACTAATGGTCAAGTCAAATTGGCACTAGATAACAATCAATTGAATTCATGGGGAGGGGAGGCTAGGCGTATATCTCTTGTTGCTGTGTAAAGATTCCAAACTGATGCACATTTGAACTACTAATGGTCAAAGCAAATGGGATAGATTTAAATCTCTGTGGGTACGAAGGGACTCATAACTGATTACGTGTTTGACCCCCTTCCTCAGGCTCAGCCTGATCATCTTCTACATCCTGTCTGTCATGCAAAGTGACTGTTATAATCCTTACACATTTTATTGTAGATAACTCCTTAATTTACTTAAATTGTTTTGGAAGCTTTAATTTGTGCTATGGTGATGCCATGTGGTTGTAATAGTTGCTTTTGATATGAAATGAAGCAGAATCAGAAGAAGGGGTGTAAAAAGTAAGTTGGGAATCAGGATGAAAGACTAAGGATGTTGGATTCAGGTTCAGGAAGCCAGTAGATCTCCACATTGAAACATAAGTACTCTAATCATCAATTCTTTCTTAGAGGATCCATAACTACAAGTCTGAGTAGCAGGGCCATTCCAGAGCTTAAGGAAATAAAATTGCCTAGGTCAATGCTATTGCTTGTAGTTTGCTAGGTTATTTATCCAGAAACAACTATGCAGTGAGGCTTCATCAAAATGCAGCACTATTCCTAGAGGATTCTGATGAGATAGGCTGAAATTGATCTAAAGGTCTCCAATCAACAGGAAAAGCATTGCTGAGGCCATAAATGCTAGGAAGACAATTTTCAGGACACAATGTAAAAAGAAAGAATTGTCCTCTCTTTATCAATGATATTGGCCCAAAAAGGCTGTTAGGAAATATCTCTGCTATCTAAAATGTCTGAAATGTTTGACAATATTATATGGTTTTGTGAGTTGGCGTCAACTGTTAGGGATATCAGAAAGGTATTCATTTTTGTTTTGGTATACTCTTTGTGATATGTAAAATATACTATGTGAACTAAATCTGCTAATTCCTCTCTCTTTTTAATCAGTATTGTGCTACCAAGTTCAAGATTCATATTCTATATGCAATGTTACCATGAACCAAATGGCAAAAGATGCATACAAAAATCAGGTTTATTGTCACCATACTCGAAAGAAAAAGAAAAGAAAAATAATAATGAACAGACAGTCCAAACCTAGACATGTCTGCATACTAATATTCCAAGGAATTAATTTTTATCCTTGAACTTGAGTAATTGACTTATTCAAGTGAAAGATCAAAGCATTATTTAAATGTACTCTATTATCTTCATTAAACAAATGTGTATGGTAAGGGTGAAACTCAGCTTGTTTTAAGCTCTTGAATTTTTTATTGGTCTGGAATTTAAACCCATAATTTTGGTATCCTGGGTTGACATTCTCCCCCTTTATTCAGGAATCAGTTTTTAAAAATTAACATTCCTTCCAGACCTTCACTGAATTTTTGCAGATTTTATCATTTTTGTGATGTCCATAAAGACATTATATTCTCTCAATGGGTAGAAAATATGCTACACTTTACTGTGTGAAATGGGACAAGATAATATATATTTAATATGTTAACATTTTGGTTTGGTGTACAGAAAGATTGAGCAGAGTGATTCCAGTTTAAAAATGCAGCATGTGATCCCAAGAAGTTCATTGGGCTCCTTCACAACCCATCATATAAATTCACATTTACACATTCCTGTGCTATGGTATGTAAGTCTTTTTTTCCTTCATAAGCGGACACACACTTCATATTTTACACACAATCAAAAATAATTACCAGTTTATATTTATTTATAATCTTCTGAGGTCACTTATCATTGATATTGTTCTACAATGTGCCTCTTAGGTATATTTTTCTCTTAATAATTTATTTCACTTAATGATTGACATTCACTGTAAATATATTTGCAAAATTCCTATCCCTTATTTTTTGGATTGGGAGCCACACATTTGGCCTTAGAGTGGTGTCATGGGACTATAAGAATTTCATTTCATTTTATTTACGTGCAATTGAAGTGTATATTTAATATGATTACTAAGCAGTCAGGTATTTTGTAATGTTTCCCTAACGTCAAATAAAAAGCTACAATTTAGTAAGAAAATCTGGTGCTCTGGGACTTGGAGCCTGCTTTGTACCAGTCAACCCAAAGGCATCTCTCCCAAAGGAGCAATCAATTAAAAAAGACAATGCTGACTCAGAAAATAACTGGCATCAAAATATTATGCACAATACAGGAGCCATCACATAAAAGTGTCATGTTAAAATATATTATGAGTCTTATTTGACAATAATTTACAACCATTTTATCAACTGAAAGCTTCTTTTGCTGAATTATAAAGATGTTATTAGCCAGATGGAACAAAAACTGGGGGTGAGAAGGGACAATGGGTATTGTGGGAAGTCAGCCCCAGAAGGAAATATTTTGGGGAATATTAGAAAGACAAAATATTATATTTCTCCCAAGGATCTTAAATGGCAGAAAAGCAGGCCCAGTTTTTCTTAATAGTCCCAGGCAGAGGCCAGCTCTTTAGAAATGCAGATTTGATAATCCCATTCAACCCCATTCATGAGCAAATAGTACGTGCAGAAGCCCATTCAAGACAGGACCTTTCGAAATCTCTTGGAGTAAGAGTTGATAGCTAACAATAGCAGATTGATAGAATTAGAACCAGTAACCCCTCACTCAAAAAATCCAACACAGGACATAGCCATCAGCCACAGCCCTAGGGAAGCAGGACATCACCTTTAGGACACAATAGGATTAACCCACCACCATCAGAATACTAAAAGGCCATGCTCAGGTCAAAGTTTATACCACAGGAATAGGAACAGCTCCAAACACAAAAACCCAAGAAGGTATAAAAACCCAACACTCCCAGCACCATGTGGTCAGCCACCCCAGAAAAAATGCTGCTATCACTGAAGTTTCTGGCAACTCAATAAATAAGAACCTTCTTTCCTAAAGCAGTCTCCATTTTGTTTATTCCTGGCTTGGACTGGATCCTGATGAAGATTTTTCTTCCAACAGTATTATTATAGACTTGGTTTCTTTGCAGTCTTTGATTTTGATAAAGCAAACATTTTATGCAAGGTGGAGTTGTTGTACAAGTTTCTCATATAAAGAATCAACATTTATTTAAATCTCTGGAAGAGAATCATAAACGTTACTGATACTACACTTCCCACCAGACTCAGTGGGATTTTATTTTGAATAGGCATGAAGAACATTTTAAAGTCTTTGAAGACTTCAACCTTTCCACGTCCAAGAGTTTGTTTAGGAAATGCTTCCTAAGGGAAGCACATATTAAAAGCAATTTTTTAAAATTCAAAATACACTCTCAAGTTATAAATCTTCAACTGCTTGATGCATGATAGATTTAAATGTGAATGACAGCTCTGGAATTTTCTCCCATGACTGAATCACTCCCTAGAGATTTATGGCACAGTCTGCCATATACAGTATTTACTAAAATTGCAATGAAAATATCATCCCACCTTAGTTCTGGCCTTCCTGGAAGTATAGAAAGGGAAAATAAAGCATTTTAAATGATGATTTGTCTAGAAATTGATAAATTCTTTAAATATTTGACATTTAAGAGACATTTATGTCATCACAAGGTGTTCTTTTTATGATGTCCCAGGACATGCTTTGGTCTCCCCAGTTATCTCCAAATTTGAAGGTCACACGGATAAGTGTTGTTTTTATTACTTTGTAAGGGATGCAAACCCCACACAACTGTGATACAACTGTGCAAAATGTTTAATTAAATATTTTATTGTCCTATCTTTTCCTTTTTTAATAATAAATTGTTGTATTGAATAATTTCTCTTTTTTACTGTAAACACTAGTCAAAGACCTTAATAAAGTTAATTGATTTATAATAATAATGATAATAAAGTTGGAAGGGACCTTGGAGGTCATCTAGTCCAATCCCCTGCTCAGGCAAGAAACCTATACCATTTCAGACAAATGGCTGTCCAGTCTCTTCTTAAAAACTTCCAGTGTTGGAGCATTCACTGCTTGTGCAATTGTCCATTGGTTAGGAGACCCGTGTGCTTCCTTGTGCAGTTGGTTGGTTGGAGTCTGATCCATTGCTGATGTTCTTATATTCTCGCTCTGAAGTATATGCAGCTAACATTCTCTTTCTCATCTTCAAGGCATTTACATGCTTAGCACATCAAAGCATCTTCTGCATTTGTAAGTAGACACTATTACTTTTGGTCCTTTTAAAGCAACTCCCTTTTTGTCAGCCAGACCACTTCACCTTAATGAAATATGTTTGCAACTCTTCCAAGAATCCATGGGAATTATTAAAATATTGGCTGCCTGTGTGAAACATAATATAAACAATAACATTCTTTTTCTGAGATGAAATAGAAATATTAATTTACAGGCAATTATTCTTTTTTGTGATGGAATAGAAATATTAATTTACAGGCAATTTGGCTAAGAACTGCATGGAACAATAATAAAGTGTAAACAACAAACAACAACAATTAATCACGGTCCAAAAAAACCAAGAGCACAGGATTATAACCTGCATATTTCAAGCATGTATTTATTTTTAGAACTATAATGGTCATAATTTTATGCAACATTGTGATCTGGATCCTATAAATTTTGTTCCATTGTCTTATATGACGTTCTGGAACCAGATGTACCAGCAGTTTTCAATACTAGTATTGATTTTGATAAATTGCTAGGAAATTGGACTTCTGCCACTATGTGAAAAGTTAAGCTTTAACCTTTAAAATTATTGATTTTTGTTCACAGAAAAGTAGAAAAAATATTTTTCTTTCAAGATTAAAATTATTCTTTATGCTACATGGACATCTATGATCCATTATCATTTAAAAGGATGTATAAACATTTTTTCTCTTTCTCCAATTTAAACAATTCAAAAAATTAAATCTGAATCAATTATGAGCATTGTATGAAGAATAAGTTAAAACTTTAATCTGGCTTAAAGTACATATCTTTGAAGGAGTGCTTCACTTTGACAGAGATTCAAGTGAAGTATCCCCATGAAGCACTTTCTGAAGCAAAGTGTAATCTCATTTCTAATCAATGTAGCAGAAGAGCCACAACAGCTTTTGTGCATGTACATTGCATGCTCAGAAGCTGCAGTTAATCAAGACAAATTGTCCCCATCTCAACTCTTTATCAAGATGGAACAACAGGCCTCTTCAAGGCATTACACATGGCCATGGTTCAGCAAACCTCTTCTACATGACAAAGCACCTCATTGAGGCAGATCATCTCCTGGTGGGTCAAATGTCAGCTTATAGTCCCATCTATTGCCATGGTTGCCTAAAATACACAAAATAAAGTGTAATGTATTAGAATCAATCCAGTTGGAGACAATTGTATATATTTTTGTGTACATTCCTAAAACATATGCATGCACACATCCCTACCTACACATAGACATCCATATATATATGTGTGTGTATACACACACACACACACACACACACAGCCGCGAGAGCGATTGTGGGTGCGCCAAGGTACGCCCACGTGTCACCTATCCTCCGCGAGCTGCACTGGCTTCCTGTGGGTCTCCGGACGCAATTCAAGGTGTTGGTTATCACCTTCAAAGCCCTTCATGGCATAGGGCCAGGTTACTTACAGGACCGCATTCTGCCGCACAGCTCCCAGAGACCGGTGAGGTCCCATAGATTGGGCCTCCTTCAGGTCCCGTCGGCCAGACAATGTCGGCTGGCGGGCCCTCGGGGAGGGCCTTTTCTGTGGTGGCTCCGACCTGGTGGAATCAACTTCCCCCCGAGGTTCGAACTACTCCCACCCTGCCGGCCTTTAAGAAAGCCATTAAAACTCTCCTGTTCCAGCAGGCCTGGGGCTGATGTCCCCAGGGGGCCGGGATATGATCGGACTCGCGGTATGACTGTATTATTTTATTGTTTTATGATTGTTTTAACTTTGTACGCCGCCCTGAGTCCTTTGGGATTGGGCGGCATATAAATATTTGAAAATAAATAAATAAATATATAAAAGAAAAGGTTTCCTTCTCCAGTTGTGTCCAAGGCAGTGCTCATCACTGTTTCTTGGCCAAGGAAGGCAGCAATGTCCAAAGACGCTTCCATGGTCATGTGGCCAACATGATTATATGCCAAGGCTCACAGAACACAGTTACCTTCTTATCAAAGTGGTTGTTATTTATCTACTCACATTTGCATGCTTTCAGACTGCTAGATGGGCAGCAGCTGGGGCGAGTAATGGAAGCTCAATCTGTCATGCAGCACTTAGGTCTTGAACCCAGACTGTCAACTTTTCAGCTGACAAGCCAGCTCAAACCCTAAGCCATTGTGCCCCCTAATGAATATATACTTGAAAGATATTGAACTTTGTTTTCTTTTCTCAGTATTTGTTGTATTGTTTTAAAATGTACACACACACATACACACACACACAATACAACAAATATTGAGAAAAATAAACAATACTTATATCTTTCAAGTTATGTGACCTCCAACTAAGTTGGGTCTACAACTCCCAGAATGGAAACTCTTAAGATTTACAGCCTGCATATACACAGAAAAACTCAAAAGGAAAAAGCTACACTATGAAAACTATTAAAGTGATCAAACATGTATCAAATATTTTATTATTTATGTATTATTATTTTACTGTATTCTTGTAATCTTTGTTTCTTCCCAGAACTCAAGATGTACTTATTCCTTCATTTTTTCCCCCACAACTGTAACTTTATGAAATAGATTGGGTTATTAAGACAGATTGTGCAGTATGATAATTAAGAACAATATAGAATTTTACTTGTGAGATGAAGCTGAATTTCCTATTCTCTATTAGATCAGAAAGATGATTGATAAGTTAAAAGGAATAAGATATGAAATAATAATAAACTTGACATTGACATACTTTTCTATTCTTATGATGTATTTTTTAAAGATACAAGCTTTATCTTTGGTGTTTATGTGATTTTGATTCACCGCTATATTCTATTATTCTGATTTCTGTACAGAGATGGTTAAAATAATTTGGGGGCAGGTGTGTGTGAGCTAGGCTTTCAAAATGGTCCTCTCCCAAAATGGCTTAGTCATTCCAGTCTAGTTCAGTGCCCAGAGTCTTTGCACAATTCTGTCTCCCACAATCTAGTATGCAAGCTTCAATATTTTGTTTTTCAGCAGACTGGATCAAATGTACTTACAAATTGTAGAAGATATTAATTGGATGAAGTTTTTAGGCCCATCTTCTGAAAAATCTGTTTGGAAGGAAGGCAGCAAGCAAACAAATGTTCTTCTTTAGATAGAATTTGATTGAATTGCTAGTGATAAAAAATCCTACAACAAAGAACAAATTTCAGACAGATATATTCAGAGAATTTTGTCCAAAGTTAAAGGATATTTTCAAGCTATAATAATATATTTTTGCTGAAGGAATGTAATTGATGATCCCTTTGGTCTTTGTCAATAGTAAGTCAAATCAGTGAGCTAATACAGCTGACAAAATAGCATCATTGATTTTCTCAAGTCATGAGACTGGGCAGCAGTCAGGTGAATGTTCAAGATCTCTAGAATCCTCACAAAATATTGTGACTGGAGAAATTCAAATTTTAGGAAGACTTCTCTTTCATTCAACCTCATTTACCTCCCCAACATTATATTTTATTTTAAACATCTTTCTTCTTTTTTTCACAGCTGTTGCCAAATAGCTTCTTAAGTATTCTTTTACAGAACAAATAGTTCTTTATACATTATTCTATAGAACTCTGAAGAAACAAATCAGGAACATAGCTTTGCTGAGATCCTCAATTAAAATGAAGTAGGCTTTATTCCCTTCTCTGTTTCACAACTGGATTTTGGCCAGACCAGATATGTGTCTCTAGTTCAGAGCCTGCTATTTATCATTCTAAAACACAGAATCTAAAATGTTTGAGTTATAAGAATGCAAGTCTCATGTATGTCCAACTGTGTCAAAATCTCAGGCTTTGAATTTCACATAGAACTATTTTTACCTGGGGCATTTCAATGGAAGTATCATGAAACTTTGAAGACCAAAAATTTCTTATCTGATATAGTTACTTTAAAGCAAAAAGATCTTAGACATCATTTGATTTATACACTTTCCTTGAAGTTACAAAACCAAAAAGCTTTCCACTGTATCAGTTTGTCATTATTTGTGTTGGTCTGCTATGCCATAAAATGTTGAAATATAGCATCTCATACCTATCAAGCTAATAGTTCCATGATCTTAACATCTCCTCTTCTTCAAACATTTTAGCCTCCAAAGGGCTCTAAACTCATGCCTTAATGTACCCATACTTTCTTAATCCAGTACATCAACCTGATGGAATAGACTGTCTCCCTCCAAACTGAAACTGCAATAAATCAATTAATCACAAAATGTGGTTTTGCACTCCTTAGTATATATTGGTTTATTCTGAAAACATAATGCACTTAAATCTATGCGGACTCATGAAAAATAACACTGTCCTTATTCAAAGTATTTATTTTTATTGGAATGGAAATGGAGGCCATTATCTACTTATGACACTTTTTATGAGCATTGTTTAAAATATATCACAGAAACTGTTTTGCACAAGGCATTACTATAAAATATCAGGCTCCCGCATTTTGGTCTGAGATATCATCTTGAAACCTATTTAAAAATAATTGACCCCAAAATGTGTCCTTCTCTGCAATAATTACAACTCACAGTGAATCCTTCTTAAAATTGAAACAGCCAAAAAGGAAGCATATGTATTTGTCACAGGTTCAAATCTTTGATGATGGCAATAAACTCAAAACTCAATTTTGCATCCAAATCAACTGGTGGCACGACTAATTTTATTAACAAGTTATTTACAAAATAATTGGGATTTAAAATTGTTTAGTAATATGTTAGAACAGTGAATTATATCACCAAGCCTACTTTCTTAAGTTGGTTTTTTGCAAGTTAAAGGGTTTTACTTTTCTTAACTATTAGGAGTGAGTTTTTTCCATTTCTCCATTTCTTTCCATGCTTTAGTATTACTTTTATGAAGCTGAAAACACTAAGATACATAGTGGAAAGACAATAACTTATTTATATTGCAAGCCTTTTTCTTAATGGGACAAAGATAAAGAATTTACTACATTTAACTCATTTCAATATCTTCAAGAGAATTACAGGACAACACTGAGGGATTTGACTATAATGAAACTACTGAATATCGGTTAAGTACAATTTATAAACTGTTATTGAAATATACGGTAATTCAGAATTCGTATTTTATTTTTATTGGAAAAGACATAATGAAATTATGAGAGTATGTCCAATATAATGTGTACTTAAAATGTAAATCTGATGTAATTCTATTTGGAAACCATTCTTGGATTATAAAGTTATATATGATTTTGTGCCACATCAGAGATTTCAGTTTTCTTTCCAATAGAATCATATTTCTACTTGATTTATAATTCTAGGTATTGAATTATTGTAATGGGTTTTTTATGTATTCAAGTTAGTCTTGACTCTGGGCAATGGCCTGGAGAAGTTCCTGCAGTTTTCTTTGCAATGTTTCAGAAGTGGTTTTCCATTGCTTTTTTTCTAGGTCTGAGAGATGTGATGGCCCAAGTTCACTCTAGGTCCTATCTCCATTGTTCCTTTGCTTTCCTTCTCTGGAAATAACAGTGACCACCTGAAATGGTAAATATGAGAGTCACATACAATGGAAAATTCGTGTCCAGGAACCACTGAGTATCATTAAAGATGCAACATAGAGAGTTTGTTTTAATAGATTTCTCATAAGGTATCTATCATCCTGCTATGTCTTGACTCTATGTCACACTCTAAGCCAACTGAAAGGTGATACTAATAGATTGTGTTTGTAAACTAATGAATGAATTGCTGGACACGCTTACAGATCTTGTGAAAGCCAGCCTCTTGACCTCCCCGTGTTAATGAGTTAACCAATGGGAAGATGAGCATGAAAGCTAAGCAGAATTAATTGATTACTATGTCACAGAGTCCAGGTTACCTTCTGCTGTGCAGTAGATTTAGTCTGACAGTACAAATGAAAAAGGGAGAGAATATCATAGAAGGCAACATCAAAGCCATCAGTTTGCAGGGGAAAGCTATTGAAAACAAGACATGCTGTCAGGGGGATAAAGAGAAAGGTATTGAACTAGCTACTAGCTATTGGTTCCAACAGTATGATAGAAGAAAAGGGATAGCTGATATTTTTTCTCTCAAATTGTACTTAAAGCTGGATTGCGAAAGCAGTTACATACAGTTTTACAAATTTGTTCAACACAACAAAATCTTTAATGGCTGAGATAAATAAAAGAAAGAGTGGTGCTCCTTGCAGAAAACTACCTGCTACAGAATATTCTATGCTATCTCCCTGAAATTTTATTTTTATTTTAAGTAATAGTCTTATTTACATCTATATGCAAAAGCCCTCCACTGATTAACATTTTTTTTATCAGTGAGGAAAAACATCTAGAATTGTACTCAGCTTCTATAAAAACTGGCAGTGGGATATATATACAATAAAATACATATACAACCAGAAATGCTCATATAGCCAAATCTGTTTGGCATGCAAACTTTTGCCATTTTCATTTGTCTTCATGAGATTCCATGTATTTTGTTTTTAATTGTTGGTTTGGTTTTTTGAGTTGCTTTGAACTCTCATGATATGATGGTCTGTAGGACCAATTCTGAATTCATTATGAATATTTTCTTATTATGGGTTTCTTTTAATAATTGGATGTATGTGTTATGTTTTACATGATGTTTTAATGTATTTTATTTTAACTTGCTAGGAGTCAAAATGATTTAGTAGCATGATACCACTACTACTACTATTGCTACTACTAGTACTTTAGAAAGAAATCTTATCAAGTTCATTTCTGAGTTTGTGAGCCAGGAAAACAAGTACTACTACTATTACTACTACTACTACTACTATTACTACTACCTCAATTTCTTCTACTACTGCTACTACTACTACTTTAGAAAGAAATCTTATCAGGTTTGTTTCTGAGCCAGGAATACAACACACAGACAGTTGTTTGAACCAGTGGTGAAGTTTATTTCCAAGAGCGCAGTGTACATAATCAGCAGTTAGAAGTAGAGTCTTTCCTAAGACCTCTATATATAGACAAATCTGGCCTTTGATCCTTGAAAGCAGTAAAGTGTGCCCTTTAGAAATCCACAAAAGTGTACTTAACCAGCACTCCAAGAGGAAATACTTTGCAGTTAGGCACTCTGTGAGTTGCAGTTTCTACTTGTTTAGCACTTGTTGACTGAAAACAGTAATTTCTTCAGGGGAAATAACTATTTTCTTTATTTTATCAAAGAAACCAGGCCAAGCTCAAACTGGTTGCCCTTTTATTGGTGTCTTCTGTTGCATTTTAAAGTTTGTCTAGAGCTTATCCTAATTTTTGATTTTGAACCTTTTGTCCTGATTATAGTGGGAAGGATGTTAGGAGGAAGGATTTGATTTCTTTCCTATAACCTCAAAACCAAGCAAAGATAATACCAATAGTAATAGGCACCTTGGGTGTAATCCCAAAACACCTGAAGATTCACTTGAACACCATTGGCATTGACAAAATCACCATAAGTCAATTGCAAAAGGCAGCTTTACCTGGAACAGCTTACATCCTGTGACAATAGTTTTAATATCATCAAACAACATCTACCTATCTCAAATCCTTGAAAAGAACTCAATAAGTGAATAAAGGTAAAGGTGTCCAGTTGTGTCCAACTCTAGGGTACTGTGGTCATCTCTATTTCTTAGCCGAGGGAGCTAGCATTGTCTGAAGACACTTCTGTGATCCTGTGGCCAGCATGACTATACACAGAAACACAAGGAAACTGTTATCTTCTCACCCAGGTGGTACTTATTTATAAAAAAGCCAAATCTAATCTAAATATATGATTAATTGTGCAAACAACCATAATAATAAGTTGATACAGACATTGATGTTGATATATGTATAAATAGTTGGTTAGAATTTCCAGTGAAATTAAAGGAAAAATAGATGTTGTAAAAATAATTACTGCTTCAAGATAGATATAAGATCTTACTGTAGGTTGATTCCTGTCTTAAGGTCATATTAACATAATTTAAATAGATTGATGAATATTAAAGAAGTTTTATTTTACATTTATCTAAATTATTATTTTCAAATGATGAGGGGATTTCAACTTTGTCTGCTTTCAAATTTAGCACAAGCAGATATTTTTATTTTTATCTCCTTACAGTATATTATATAAGAAATCAACTTCAAGTGACTAAATGTTTTTCATTGAGACTGGTCTATCAGGGCAACCTGATCTACTCCAAATATTAATCTCCCCCCAGTACAGCCAACAAAGCAAGGAGAGCCTCAGGCTGGTGTTTTCAGCTTTGTGCTTCAAGGAGCAATGTGTGGTCTTAGCTGTTTCTTCCTTTTAACTGCCAGTGGGGGTATGAACTGATTGGGTGGGAGCTTGGCTGTGTTCTGATTGGGTGGAGGTGTGTTCTGATTGGTTAGAGGCACAGCCCCTAACCAATCAGAGCACAGAAATTTACAATTTCTTTTGGGGAGGAAGACTGGCGAAATCAAGGTGAGTAAGACTATTAACACTTTAGATCTGCTTGTTGCCAATTTTGGATTGATTGATTGATAAAACACATTTCCTGAGCTGTCTGAATCCGCAACTCTGGGCACTTTACAAATTGAAAAGGGAAGAAAATCATGGTAATTGCCTAAAGAAAATGATAAAAGTACTATACGCCAGACAGTATCCAACCTAAAGGGTCTGAAACCACCCTTAGTCCAAGGCCCTAAGAAAGATACAGGGTTTCAAGGCTCATTTAAAGTCAGACAGAGAAGGGACAGTTAGAATCCGTACAAGGGAATGCAGGTAGTCCTTGACTTATGACAATAATTAAGCCTAAATTTATGTTGCTGAGACATTTGTTAAGTGAATTTTGCCCCATTTACTATCTTTCTTGCCACAGTTGTTAACTGAATTGCTGCAGTTGTTAAGTTAGTACGCTGGTTGTTAAGTGAATCTGGCTTCCCCATTGACTTTGTTTGTCAGAGAGTCATAAAAGGTGATCACATGATCCCAGGATGCTGTGACCATCATAAATATGAGTCAGTTGCCAAGAGTTTGAACTTTGATTGTGTGATCATGGGGATACTGCAGTGGTGGTAAATGTGAAAAATGGTCATAAGTCACTTTTTTCAGTGCCATTGTACAGTAAGTTTGAATGGTCACTAAATGAACTGTTGTAAGTCGAGGACTATCTTTATTTGTTTCTTGTGGGGACCTTGGTGCTCTCTGAGCTTGACTGTTTTCTTACAGACATTTCATTACCAAACTAAGAAATATCATCAATACACAGATCATACTTAGAATCTCTGTATCATTTCAAATGCTGAAAGAGGAGTTTGGGTTGTCTATGTAGATTATCAGTCATCCAGGTCATGGTTGACCCAAAAGTGCATTTTCAAAAGGCAACTGGACTTTGTTTTTCCTTTTGTGAAGGCTCAGTTGAGATAGCCACAAGTTCTAAGGCATCCTTGATGTGTTTTGGTTCTTTTTTTCCCCCATCCTTCCTAACAGGCAAACTTTCAGCCCAGTGGTGTAGGGTTCTGCTCACTCCCATTTTGTGTTCCTGTGGACAGTGAGAATCAAAATATAGGCATTGATCTGTGTGGATGAGATTTTTTTTTTTGTAAACTTCAAAGACTTCTGTCAACTTCAAGATCCAGTTGCCTTTTGAAAAATTATCTTTAGAAGTTTGGGTTATTTAAAGCTTGGAAAGCCAATTAATTTGAACTAGTTAATATGGTTTTGGGAAGAGCAGTATAATTTCAAAATGTTAAGGTGAATTATATACTCAGCATTTTGAACTGAGCAACTTGTAAAGAACTTTAGGTTTATTGACTGGGCTGTGCAGAAAATGAAATTGCTTTGTTATGATGGAAAAGGCATATTCACTCTGGATTTACAATTGTGGATTGATAGGTGTTTGCTTTCTGCTTATGAATTAGTTCTATGTCGACATAATGGAAGGACTGATCAATATTACTCTGTATGCCAAGGACTAATGTTGTATTAAAAACTGAGCTGTTTTTCTATATACATTGTAATATGTTTTGATCCTTTTTTCTTTATTCTTTCTATTTTTCCTTTCTGTACCTTTTCCTATTTTACTTTTGAATGAAGCATGTAAAATGTTTTTAAGACACATCTTTTTTGCTATTGATCAATAATCTCGTGACTTATTTATTGTTAATTTTAATCTGTGGTTTTAAGTTTTTATATTCTGGTTTTATTTTTAATTTTTGCCAGCTAATGTGTATCAAATAAATGAATTGCTCATGATTGAAATGAGGAAGTAATATAACCAGGCTCTTCTGACTTCAGAAGATGGAATAGGTTTGTTCATGTCTTGTTGGAAACATCACATTAATACTGTAGGTATTACAAAGTGTTCCCATTTGGGTCCAGTTTGCTATGTAATTGTATAAATGCTATGTGCTTTTGATTTGGAATCAATCCAGTTGGGTAGACAATATTACAACCTCAAGTTCAGAGATATCTTTTTTGTTGTTCTATTTCAGAGAGAAGAATTAATTATATGCAGTAACACACATATAAAGGGGCAGGACTTTGATCACAACACTGCCGACATCTCTCTGGAAGCTGCTGAATTTTTCTACAGCTGAATTATGAATAATCCTCAACTTGCAACCGCAATTAGGACCATAATTTCTGTTGCTAAGTGAGGCAATTTTTAAGTGAGCTATGCCCAATTTTGCAACTATTTGGCATTGTTATGTCAATCAAAGCAGTTGCCTTTCCCTGTTCCCTTTGTTAGTCAGAAGCTGTCTGGGAAGGTGCAAATGATGATCACATGACTCTGTGGCACAGCAACCTTTGTAAATACATGCTGATTGCCAAGCACCTGGATTTTTTTATCACATGACTGTGAGGGTGCTGCAAGTGTCATGATGCAAGGACTGATTTTAAGTCACTTTTTTCGGTGCCTTTAAACCTGATGGTGACTTTTATTCACAATATATTCGGAATATTTTATTTTGACTGTTTCTCAAAGAGGGATATATGAGTGAAAGCATTCAAAACTTCTCACTGGTTTATAACTATAGGTTAATTCTTTAAAAAATACAGTAATTATGGCTTCTTAATATTTATTCTGGATGGAAAATTATCACCTTCATTAGCAACTTCATTTGAAGTTTTTCATACTTTGATTTGGTCATAATAGAGTAGTCCTTGACTTACAACAGTTCATTTAGTAACTGTTCAAAGTTACAACGGCACTGAAAAATGTGTCTGATGGCCATTTTTCATAGTTGCAACCTTTGCAGCGTCCCCATGATCATGTGACCAAATTTCACATGCTTGGCAAATGGTTCATATTTATGGCCGTTGCTGTGTTATAGGGTCACGGGATCACCTTTTGTGACCTTCTGACAAGTAAAGTCAATGAGGACGCCATGTTCACTTAACAACCAGGTTATTAACTATCAACTGCAGTGATTCACTTAACAACTGTGGCAAGAAAAGTCATAAAATGGCAAAACTCACTTAACAAATGTCTCACTTAACCACAGAAATTTTGGGCTCAATTATGGTCATAAGTCGAGGACTATCTTTATTGTTGATGCTGCCTGCAATAGGAATTTCACATCGCATTCCCTAAGCATAAAATTTAATTTGTGTGCAGTGTATGTTTCCTGTGATAGCAAATCATTAGAATTCTGGACATGTTCTGTCTCATGAAGAATGTGTAAGTTCAAAAGCTTATTATCATTGTTTAAAAGTTACCTCATTTAATCTCATTTTTCCATTGTACTGGGCCAATATAACTACTAACACTCCAGTTTTAGCCAGTAGTGAATTATATTTCTGGAAAAACACTTTCAAAGTTCAAGAGGAAAAATGTGGTCTGAATTAAATGCTAAAGAGACAGAAGACTGAAGCGCTGTGCCTACTAATCTCCTTATTTTCTTTTTCAGGGTGACTCATCAGAATCAATATCTTACAAGGGGAAAAGAAGGGAAAAGGACAGATGTGTAAAAGAGAAACTGAAAAACTTTTATAGGCCAACATAGGATAATAAAACATGATGTAAGCTCAAGGTTCATATAAATTTTCTTCATCTTAAATGAGAGATGAAATATTAAATTAGCTTCACAACCAAGTACCTCTTAGATATTTTGAACTATAAGGAGATAAAAGGCCAGGAAACCTATGTTTTTTGCTACTGTTGACAATTCATGTATTTTAACCTTTATAAAGAGAAACAATATTGGTGGAAGTCAACGCAGATTAGGAACTTCAATCACCTGTCATTCCTAATCACACCTTTTATAAACACACATAACATTACAGAGAATCTCTAACAAAACTCTTCCATTTGGATTCTGAATCACAGGCCCCATTACATTTCAAAGATCAAGGAATGTAGGGTGGTGTGAACGTGGGAAGAAGTCTGAAATAAAACTTCATGTCCTAGGACAATACAAATGTAATGATTGTGAAATTATTGCTCTCTTTATAGTGTTCTGAATGTTCTAAATCTAGTTTCTGTCACCATGATGTAAAAAAGCTGTTGCAACTCTAGAAAGAGTACAGAGAAGAGCAACAAAGATGATTAGGAGACTGGAGACTACAAGATATAAAGAAGTTTCTGGCATTGGGTATGTCTACTTTAATGAAAAGAAGAACTAGAGGTGACATGATAGCAGTGTTCCAATATCTAAGTAGCTGCACAAAGAAAAGGAGATCCACCTATTCTCCAAAGCAGCTGAAGGCAGGACAAGAAGCAACAGATGAAAACTAATCAAAGAGAGAAGCAACTTAGAACTAAGTAGAAATTTACTGACATTTAGAACAATTAATCACTGGAATGACTTGTCTCTGGAAGTTGTGGATGCTTCAAAACTGAAAGTGTTTAAGAAAAGATTGGACAACTATTGTCTGAAATGTTATAGTGTTTCCTGCCTGAGAAGAGTATTGAACTGGAAGCCCTCCAAGGTCTCTTCCAACACTGTTATTCTGTTCTGTTTTGTTATTTTGTTCTGTTCGTAAAACTGCTCTATATAACCTTGGATTACCACTATCTGGTCATGATTGCCAAACATTAATGGCACAACCTTTCTGCCAACGTTTGAAGTGGGGAGGCACATTAAAATTAAATGTCTATCATAGATATATCTTATTTCTACACAATTCCAAATTGAATCATGGCTTCTATAAATTGACTGACTAGTAGGAAAATATAACAGTGAACAATTGATTGATATCACATTCTACCTTGCCATTTCAGCCCTCAAAATGTCCTTAAAATAATTCTCTTTACTGCACTGCATTACACAATATATTGTACTCTATAGTATTAGTATGACTTTCTCCCAAGCTCATCTTTTTTATTCATACTAAATATCAAATGACCCAGCATTCTGAAATAGTTTACATTAGAAATAAATATTATAATACAAAATGAAATAATAGGACACAGCTGAATAAAAGAAAGTTATTCATGCATTATTTAAAAATGCTAACATGAATGATTTAGAGGTAACTTTTATAAGCAGGTAAAAAAAACAGCATATCCATGTAGTGGAACAAATATGAGCAGTTCCCAAACTGTCAGGTGTACCTCCCTTGAGGAAATGCAGACAGAGTCCAGGAATGGTGGGAAACACCTTTTATTTATATTGTAAAAATAAATCCACTTTTTCAAAATTCCATTGCATAGTCTTCATTGTTCATTTGTGTTCATTTTAGTATTTGGAATTTTAGGGGACATATGTACATTAGGATTACACAAAAGGGAGGTATGATCACAAAAATTTTAGAAAGACTTGGTTTAACAAAAGAAAAATCTTACTTTGGGGGCAAAAAAAGGTTCTGCAAAACTATTGACTCAATGTATCAAACGTGTCTCTCATAATATTCCATGATGACAAAATTTAATATGGTACCCAATATTTAAATATTTATTTTGTTCTGTTACTTTGATTTGTAAAAATACAGTTCCTCTGATAAAACCAGCTATTCCTCTCCATTTATTTATTTTAAATGTATATGCCACCCCAAGGATAAACTGTGGGCAGCTCACAGTAATCTAACATAAAACCAGATCATAAAAACATTAAATCATAAAACCCAACATAAAACTAAGAGCAAAAATTCAGTAACTAGGATACGTTCATCATTCACCAAACCCAGCAGCCTCCACTTTGAAATACTGGCAGAAAAGAATAGCCTTCATCTTTTTCTTTTTTTTTTGAGATAAGCAAGGGGCCAAATCTGACTTCAGAAGGAGAGTAGTCCATAGAGACAAGAAAGCTACAGAAAAGGTCTGCTTCCACATACTTACTCTCCTGACTTTCCAGATGGAGGGATCACAATCTTACCTTGCACACAGTTGCTAGTTAGGATAAGATGAGATGACATAAGATGAGATGAGATTAGATATAATCTTTATTGTCATTTTTTTACTGTGAGCACACTGGCACACATTAAAATGAAATTATGTTGCCCACTCTCAAAAGAAATTATGTATAAATCCATACATAACACACATATACACATGCTGTACACATACATATTAATATTAATGAGCAGATTCATGTGGAAAAGAGGCTCCACAGATAGCAAGGACCTGAGCTGTAAGTAACTTTATAGACAATTTTCAAGCCCCATAAGGAAGGACATAAGCAAGGAATCAAGACTAAGGTAGAATGTAATAAGTAGTTGTAATTTGTGGTAAGCTATAGAGTCTTTGAAATCAGTGAGATTATTAAGGTAGAATCTTTTTAAATGTTTTGAATATCTTCTTCAGAGCCTTCTACAGTCTAGACTTAGCTGTATTTAGGAGATAAGTTGCTAACAAACCTCTGTTGGTTGTATATGTCTAGAGTTCTTCCTGTTTCTTTCTCAGCTTCCTCACAATGTCTCACAATCATGGCAAGACTTTGAATGATATCTGGCCCACAATAGAAGTGCTATCCTCCTAAATCAGCTGTCATGCATTAATATGCAGGTAACTGCATTTGAACATTGAAAGTTCCGAAAAAAGCACATTATAATAACCCAAATTAAATTAGAGGAATTTAATATCTTCTGTGGGGAAAATATTTTGCAGTATGATACTTTAGATATGAGTAATTTAAAAGATTATAAAATATTTACATAGTATAAACTCAATGAACTATTTCTAAAAAAAACATGTTTTATAATGCCCTGATACAAACCCTGTTTTTTCTACTTGCATCAGTATCTAGATCAGAGAATCATAATGTTGTAATATATATGTCATCATTTCCTCTCCTTTCCTTCCGCCATAGATGCCTATGAATGTGGACATCCACAGGAGAAGGCATATATGACATCATGAATGTGAGGAGGCATACAAATGCCGTGATTTTAGGTCACTACTTCAGATGTTTTAATGAAATTGAAGCATTTGCGTAATTACTTTGTCACACTTGCCATGATTTTGGTCTTTGAAGATATTTGTTCAATATCTCCTCTGAATTTGAGTAGCCCTTCAGATTACTTCTTCTCCTTCTCACAGTGTTCTGAAGCAATAATAAGAAAAAGATCTCAGCAACTAAACTCTGACTGTCTTAAGACATGTGTGTCATGGAGTCAATCTAATCTCCACAGGTATGATGTCCCAAATGGACACCACAGAGAAGGCCTTCTTCTGGGTCCTGCCAGATGTACCTCCTTAAAAGAAAGGACCTCTAACATTCCCTGCCTCCTTGCTCTAGTGGGTCAGCTGGATGTGACCTGGAAGAGATGATCCTTCAGATAACATGCTCCTAAGCCATTTAAGTCTTTAAAGCACCTTGAATTGTACCCAGAAGCAAATTGACAGCCAATGCAGCTCCCGCAGGAGAAGTGACACATAGATCAGCACATTGCTACTTTTGAACCAATTGGAGCTTCCAGATGCTTTTCAAGGACAGCCCCGTGTTGAGCATGTTGCAATTGTCAAGACAGATGGTGACTAGGGCTTGAGTGACCTTGAGCAGGGATTTTGGTCCAGGAAAGGGCATAACTGGCACACAACCTATAGTTGCACAAATGTCTTCCTGGCCACAACTGCCACCTGCTTCTTGAAGAGCAGCTGGGTCAAACTGATCCCAGATAACTGGGCAAGAATCTGCCCCAGGTGTCTCCACTGGACCAGCAAGAGTTGTGGCACAATATGTTTTAAGTCTTGTTATAGCAATATTTTGATATCCAGATATTTCCAAAGTACCTACTTTTTTCTCTCATCCCTTTATGCTCAGAGAAATGGTTGATCCAATTAAACATTGATATTTGGGGGTTTCAGATAACAAATATATTATCATCCTAAACCATGAAGTTGCAAAATATGCATAGTGAGGGCTTCGTGTGTCTCCCCAAAAGGGATCTCCTGCCATAAGATGGATAGATGGAAAAAGAAAACTGCATGCATCATACCTGTACCTGTACATTTATTTTATTATAATATATTGCTTTCATATGCTGCAATGATTTATCAAAAGTACATCAAAAAATGTCTGAATCTTTCATTGTGAAATGATTAATGCATATTTTTGTTCAATCTGCTCATGTTCTATACTATGCATATGGTCAGTAAAATAGGTCACATATAACATAGCTTAAATTTAATACTATCTTATTCCCTATAGATGTTCATGATGTAAACATTTTAAACTGTCCAAGTATTTTACATATCCATGCTTATTAGCTCTGAATATTTTTCCCATGTTTGTCAAGCAAATATTATACTGTATTAGAAACAATATTTTTAGTAGTACAGACTATCCAAGCATTCAACTAACATGTATTTCATTTCATTAATAATAGCTAGGGGACATCTGCAGCTTAAATCTGGCCAAATGGAGTTATATGACTTTGTTTCTTAATCTGTTGTGGCATTTTGATAACTGAGCCAATTGTTACAAATCATATTAATAAGTTCTTTAAAAAGGTTTAGAGTTTACAAATTGTTTTTTCTCTAAATATGAAGTTAATAGCTATTGGATCTATATTTGTATTTTAGTTTTAAAATTTCTGAGGAATGAGACAAAAAACTTTTTTTAAAAGAACATCTCTAAAATCAATCAAAAAGAAAACGCAAAGGGGGAAAATATTGCTTTCATTCCAGATCATGTCTTGCTGCCTTCCACTGTTTGCTACTTTTATTTACAGTAAAGAATGATGAATTTTTTTCTTGAATAGCCCATGCTTAAGTGGAAAGTCCCCTACAACACCTAGATCAGTTACTATTGAGCCAGGTACCACCTATTCAAATATAGCCATACCCATTTGGCTTTTCTTGCCTAAGTGTAGAGCCTTACTTTTTTCATCACTAAATTGTTTTTCTTTTAATAGGGTCCATTGTTCAAGTCTATCAAGATCCTTCAAGAGTCTTGAATTTATTTTCCAAATAAATTTCCAGTGGAACAACCTGCCTCCAGAAGCAGTGAATGCTCCAACATTGGAAGTTTGTAAGAAGAGACTGGACAGCCATCTGTAGGTGTAGGGTTTCCTGCCTGAGCAGGGGGTTGAATTCGATGACCTCCAAGGTCCCTTCCAACTTTATTATTATTATTATTATTGTTAGCTGTTGCCTCTAGCTTGGTGAGTTCCCCTTCAAACATATCACCTGGGGTGGCCACTGAAAAGCTATGCTTCCAAGATCCTATCAGATGGCAACATTTAAGAGAAGGGGCCTGGAACATACCCACTTTATCATAATAAGATGGAAAGATATCCACCAAGAGAGATGGTCCTGCCAAGTGTGTGGCTACCTCTAAGCAACTTTATTTTTCCCTTTCACTTTCCAAAAACAGTTTTGGTGCTCTGGATCAGCAAACAGATAAAATAACAAACAGGCAGCATAGAGGTGTTTCTGAGCAAAAGTCTAATGGTTATATGGTTATGACTTTGGGAAACAGGAAAAAGAGTCATAGTCTAGACCAGAGTTCTCCCACTTTTCTGGCTTTTCATATCAGCAGGGGGGGGGGAAGAGGGGATGGTTCCGTGCAAGTTGCCAACAAGCGCGTGCGTGACCAGCTCCATTTATGCAAGCAGCATGAATGTGCACCCGCCGCTCAAGCAAATGGAGCACGCATGCATGTGCTCACCCACTGCTCATGCAAATGGGGATGCGCGTGCACACACAGTCGCTCGCCCATTGTTTCTGCAGCCTGGTTGCAAATAACTCACAGCCCACTAATTGGCCGTGGCCAAGAGGTTGGGGACCCCTGGCCTAGACAACAGCTTAATTAAAAAGAAAATATGAGTCAGAAGAAGGAGCAGGTATGGAGAAAGCATCTTACTCTCATAGTTTTCAGGACAATAAAAAGAAGGAAGGGGAGAGGTACTTTCAGGCTTCGTAGAGTCTGTTACTGTAACCTTACAATGGCAGTATTAGTACTGTTGATTGGTGCTTTTTGTCTGGACTACTTCAAAAGGCTGACAAGAAAAAGTGTGGTATATAGATTAAGTCTAGTCTGATTAAATCTATTGCCATCAGTTTTAAATAATTTGACTTACTTATTCCTTCTTGCCATGGGGTATCCCTTAAACTTGGAAATATTGGGTACAAATTACACATCTACTATTTAATTATAAACTTATTCTGAATATCATCATATTTTATTTCTTCTAGTGATTAATACAGTTCAAAATAATCAACTACAAGAGATATTTTGCTTTTAAAACCACATACACAAAAGATGAACACATAGCTGCATCTTTAGCAGAGTCATTGTACAAATTAGATAGAATGCAAGACCTTTATGCGTCAAACAAAATTAATTACTGAAATTGTTTTATCTATAAGCTGGAGGAAGACAACACTGCAACGGGAATGGGGGGGTGTCTCCCATTCCTATTGCTGCTTAATGTAAGAAATACTTTTTTCCTGCCATTTCTGATGTATGATCAGAGCATATTTTATTTGTTTCAGAAATAAAAAAAAGGAATATTTTGCTCAGAAAAAATATATGACATTATATATAGTGGTCATAAAATCAAGAATATCTGGATTGAGAAATTATAAATAGGTTAAAAATGTGAAATTGAGTGGATGATCCTGATATGTGGAATAATACAGAACTAACAATGTGTGTGAAGCATTTTAAGTAGAGCCCGACAAATATTTACCTAGCAGAGCATTTTGTTCTATAAACATTTCCTTTCCACAAAGACTTAACAAAAATCACATTTCTCTCATTTATTAAATTATTAAAATTGCTTCAATCAATTATAATGACTACACTTATTAATAGTTAACATATTGTAAGGTTAACATTTAAAATAACACGGAGCAACATTTCTACTGCAGCATCTAGAAACAGGGAGCCATAGTGAAGGAGTACGTTGCTGAGGGTTCAGTTGAAGCAAAATATTCCTTCAAGGTTTTGCAAGTTATATTGGGAGCCATCTAGAGCTGGCTGTAAGATAGCCAGCTATATAATTATAGGAAAGGAAAGAAGAAAGGAAAGGAAAGGAAAGGAAAAGAAAGGAAAGGAAGGGAAAAGAAAAGAAAGGGTCAAGATAAGATGAAGAAACTCTTCTATAAACCCAAATAAACAAGTAAAAATGACTAACGTATGAAAAATAATAATTTTAAAATATATTTTTACTTTTAAAAAAACCTATCTGTACATTCCCAACATAGGAGTTCATTATAAAAGGAAAGTATATTGTATTATTATTATTATTATTATTATTATTATTATTATTATTTATGATTAATGATATGTGACCACAAAGATTGCCTTCTGTGGTCCTTACCTTTGTCATTATGCTAGGACACATGTATGACTTTTAGCAAGGAAGGCTTTTTAATACAAATGTTACATTTTTATTTTTCCTCTTTATGTTATGCTTGTTCTAACAATTTCCTTTTTGTATCTTTGGACTCTCGTCTCCTATGTACTTTACTTTATCAGTAAACCAGATAATTAGAACCACTAAATCTTTGAAGACATAAATATCAAATGCATCTTCCCACATCTGCTTGTACAATAATATGGGTGTAGAGATTAAGGTAGCATACTAAAAAGCAGAGACATCACCCTGCCAACAAAAGTACATATAGTCAAAGCCATGGTTTTCTCAGTTGCAATGTATGGCTGTGAAAGTTGGACCATACAAAAGGCTGAGCACAAAAGAATTGATGCCTTTGAACTATGGTGCTGGAGAAGACTCCTGCAAGTCCCCTGGACTGCAAGGCAATTAAACTGGTCAGTCCTAGAGGAGATCAACCCTGACCGCTCTTTAGAAGACAAGATCCTGAAACTGAAACTCAAATACTTTGGCCACCTAATGAGAAGGAAGGACTCACTGGAGAAGAGCATAATGCTGGGAAAGATTGAGAGCAACAGAAGAAGGAGACGACAGAGAATGAGATGGCTGGATGGAGTCACTGAAGCAGTAGGCGTGAACTTAAATGGACTCCAGAAGATGGCAGAGGACAGGAAGGCCTGGAGGAACGTTGTTCATGGAGTCGCAATGGATCGGAAATGACTTCGCAACTAATAAATTGATTAAGGTGCTGGCCTAGAAACCAGGAGACTGGAGTCCCACCTTAGGCATGAAAACCAACTAGGTGATCATGAACCAGACACTCTTTTTCAGCAAAACCCAGCACAGGATTGTTGTTGTGGGAAAATAGGAAGAGTAAGGAGTATTCTGTACGTTCACCACCTTGACTTACTCATAAAGTCATAAAGACAAGATAAAAATCGAACAAGCAGATAAATAAAAAATAAATAAATAAGCAAACTAAGAAATCCTAATCTAGAAGAAAACTCTTTGCCTTCCTATGACTCCAGTCTATATGTGCCTTCTCCATTCACATAAGCAATTCCAGATTCATTTAAGGAAAGTCCAATGTATATGGAGATGCAAATTCACTTCCTGAATCTATCCCATATCTGAAGGATATTATTTGGAGAGGTTTCCAGCTACCGCTTTCCATTCTGCACATTAATTTTCTTACAAGCAAGCAGAAACCTTGATGGGTCTGAAAATGATTTATAACAAATGCTATCAAGGAGCTCCAAAGATACTTCACAATGGAACAAATATCTATGAAGAAAATATTTGATCTGTCAGATAAACTTTTCTGCAGGAAATTGTCATTTCCCTCCCTGTTGTCCACACTAAAGTGGTCAAAAGGGGTATTTTAGAATAAAAATATCTTTATTTAATCTGAAGGTATTTTTGGACAATTGCAAATTTGTGGACTTTTTTGGTATAAAAGACAGTACACAATCAACACTTTCTTGCTGTTTGCAATATGTATGGATAATGGCATAGTTATGGAGAAAATGGGTGTTAATAATTGTATTTTATCCTCAAAGTTGTTAGCAGTAATGCAGACCAAGTATTGAAAGTAACATGCCTAAATTAGCAATCAGTATTCATGCTATCAAACATTTCTATTTGATTCTCTCTTATTCAAGTTAAAACATTTTAGAAATTGTTAGATATAATTTATAATTTTCTAATCATATTACCTATTGTTGGTGTTATACATGGGACATTGACATTGAGATGAAGACACACAATTATGTGCTGAGCTAAAAGGTAGTTGGTATCAATCCTTTTCGTGCTACCATAATTACTAAGAAGGCACAGAAGCCAATAAGTGCTACATAAAAGGGGTTATGCCTGGAGACTTACAGTCTAAATTGTAGGAAGGAAACAGAAGCCACTTAAAAAAGAAATAAGAGTAAGTTGTAAAAAACTGTGGCTCAAGTGTCATATTAAAATACAAAAAAGAACCAAATAAGACATTTGGGGCATGCCCCTCCTGCTGGCATTCAGAAAAACCAATAAGATTTGCCTGTTCTAGAAAAAACTGTTTGGGTATTGGTGGCATATACATGGTAATAAACAAACAAACAAATAAATAAGAAAAGGACACTAGGTGAGGTGTTTCCTGGATGATAAGTGATAGCATGAATTATAAACCTAAGTAGAACAGACACAATCCTTTCTCCCATATGTTTGTAAAACAGGCTAGGAGAGGATTGACCTAGAAATCAAAGACAAATTTATTCGGATGTCTATGCATAAATAGAAGTATGAAATATTCATTGTCTTTTCTGGGATTATGCACTCTGAATTCCAAGACCTGGGTATTTTGTATTAAGGGTCTTAATAAAGAGAAGATAGATGCACAGACAGATGGGTGGATATTCATATACGGATAGGATTTTACAGCACAGATCTGCTGTTCAGCATCAGTATGCACAGCAGCTATTCACAACCAATTGAGAACTATTTAGATATTGTGAATTGTAGCATATGTACCTTATGCTTATCTTTCAGCATAATGGTGAAAGACTATGATTAGATAAACAGGATACATAATTGGTACAAGGTTCTAATTTGCCTTAATCTTGTATAGAGTTGAAACTTGTAAACAGCCCATCAATTTATTATAGACAAATCATTTATGGTTAACTGCAGGTTGACAGCCTATCAGGGATGCTGTCATCTTCAACCTTCAAACTTAAAAATTTGAACAACTGATATGTCAAAGGTTATCTTTCTTTGTCAGATAATTACTGTTTTGGTTGATAAACATGTTTCTTTGTTTTTTATTAACTGATGGAAGTAGGTTTTTAAGGATTTTTCAGTCTCACCTGCTTTTGAGTTTTCTATTATATTAGAGAACATTTTAGAATATTATATATAAAAGGATTCTTGTGTTTATTATGTAAATGGAAAGCCAGTCTGGTTAAGGTTAGAAACCCAAAGACTTGAGTTCTAGTTGTATGTGAGGCACAAAGTCAGCTGGGTAATCTTCAGACAGTTGTTCTCTCTCAGCCTTAGTAAGAAAGGAATGGCCAGCCACTTATTGAAAAGCTTTTCTGGGCAGTTGCCTGGAGTCAATACTGACTTGCACCAAAACCAAAACCAAACAAAAATTCTGTTACAAGAAAATGTAACGTTGTATTTTAAAATATAAAAAGCCACACTATCACATTCAAATAATAGCCTTTAAAGCTTCTTGAATCAGATGACTAGTAAAAAAAATAAATACAAAAGTGGGAGAAAGAGAGAAACGTGTATTTTACAGATTTTAAAATGTTGATTAAGGCATATATAAATTGGCCATAACAGTTTAAATTTTTTATTTCAGTATATTAAATAATATATTTCTTGATATAAAAATGTAGATTAATGTCTTCTTGAGAAAACATTTTTTTCATTGTATGCATTATATCCAGCCACAGCTCTGCATTCTAGATTCAAATTGTCTTACAAACAAAAGGTACCTGAACATAGTTAAAAGCAGTGATGTTTTATGTTGAATTAGAATTAGTATGACTTGTAAAAGGAAAAACCACATCCCCATCATTAGGAGAACAAGCTACTGTATATAAACATGGAGCAAACCCCACACTCAGTAACACTGATGATAGTATCTAAACTGGTAATGAAATGTCTGCAAGCAAATAACCAACATCAGAGAGCACCAAGGGCTCAATCGTTGAATCCTAAACTACATATATTTTCTTCTATTGGGACTTTAGCAATGCAGGATTATCTATCTATCTATCTATCTATCTATCTATCTATCTATCTATCTATCTATCTATCTATTTTCTGCCTTTATTATTTTTACAGATAACTCAAGGCTGCAAGCATATCCACATCTTCTAATTTGTCCACAACAACAACCCTGTGAGGTGTGTTGGGTTGGGAAAGAGTGAATTAAATTTGGGTATTCTATTCCCATGTCTCAGCTAGGTGACATGGGAATAGAATAACCAAATTTAATTCTGCACTTTGAATGTATGTCAGTAAAATGCATGTTCCTCCTAGTTTATGGAATGCAGCCAATAGTATTTTGCTTGCATTATAGTCTCTAGATTAGTATCTTACATAGAATAGTGTAAACATTTATTTATTTATGAGACTTATATATTGCTTTAAGTGCAAGCACTCTCTAAGCGGTGTACACCAGTAAGCAATGTATATATATATATTTACATTGCCCCAACAATCTGGGTCCTCATTTTACCTACCCCGGAAGGATGGAAGGCTGAGTCAACCTTGAGCCAATGAGATTTGAACCGCTGACCTGCTGAACACAGTCAGCTAAAGTGGCCTGCAGTACTGCACTCTAACTGCTGCGCCACCTCGGCATACATGGTGGCCACCTCGCCACCATGTATGCTAGATGTTTATATTTATAACATTCTGCCCTAAATATGCTCAAACTGATTAGTGCTGTCTTTGCAGTTACAATGAAATGTTTCCATGGAATAGATATAGCTAAGATGGATAAGGTAATCAATATTGTCTCTATTTTACTGAAAAGTTCAATATGAAGACCAAATTAAGCAACACATAGATGGGCAGCAAATGTCAATTTAAAAGTTTAAAAGGTATGGAGAAGAACAGTGAGTGGTGATACTAAGACTAAATTTAGTTCTATTTCCTCTTCTTTTTTTAATCTCATGCCTTAGTTCTTTGTCTTGCAGTTTCTTACTCTTTCTCAGAATTTTGAATAATGTGCTTACCCAAAAGAGAGTAGCCTGATCAGTATTATGCATGTAAATTTACTTCCAAGACTAATGGAATTCTTTGGACATTTTTCCCTACAAGAATATCAGAACAAAAGAAGTAATTCTAGGGTGTACAACTCCAGTCCTCTCTATCTTGCATTTTCATATGATCTGCACTTCAGCCACTCAATATTATAGGTTTTGTTTGTTTATAAATTATTAGCAATTGCCTGTAGTTTATTACTTATGTTAGGTGACAATCCACAGGGATTTGTTTTTCTCCTTAGGGTTTTTTTTAAAAAGGGACACATTATTCATTTGTATAAAACCAAATTATAAAACCCATGGAGAGTGGCATGCAAATATATGAATTATAGTAATTCTATTTTATCCATGTTTTCATAATGACAGAATTCTGATACCACATAGAATATCTAGTACTTCCAAAAGTATATATTCTTTGAAAAGGCTTGCAGATATATTATGCTTGGAATGAAAAAACATCAAAAACATATTTAAACTGAGTTTTTCTAGAATGTACAAACTGTTCAATAAAAGCACAACTGATAGATTTTCTGAAATTTTCTGTAAATGAAAATTACTGACAGATACAGCAACTTCACAGCAGCACTTTATACTGTGGAAATACTGAAAGATTATAGAGAATGAGAGTTGACAATAGAGAATGAGAGAAGATGATGTTAAACAACTCTGAGGAATAATTATTGTAAAAGTACTACTAATCTTAAGCATCTCCATTTAATGTCTAGAACTGTAGGTCAGGCCCAAAAAACCAGGGCATTCATTGAATTCAAAGCATAGTAGAGTTTATTATTGCTACACATACACAAGAATCTAGTCAATTAATGTCAAAGATAGGGGGCTGGATTCGGTCTCTTGTGGCAACACAAGAACTCTAAACTGATGCCACATTTAACTCCATCTTCCAACTCTGCTCTTTTCCTACATTACCACAGAACTTAGACTATGCATACTAGTCTAAAGGGAATTAATAACCCATTCAAAACATCTTAACAGCAGACAAGATTCCATTAAAATCCAATCTGGGTCGATCACTGGGACCAGAGGTTTAATCTTCCAAGCTGTCAGACTCATGCTGGAGCCCATCCTCAAGGAACTTTTCTCTAACACATTCTGGTGAGAAAGAATTTTCCTGAGGATGGGCTCCAATACAAGTCTGAAAGCTCAGAAGACTAAAACTCTGGTCCCGGTGACTGGCATAGATTGGATCCTGCAATATTATCTTGGGACACATATATTTGCCTTCATTTGTAAGACTCAATTAGTTTCCACAGTGGTGTGTTTAGATTGCTCCTGTACTCCTGTAAGCTAGATATCAACCCCCATCGTCCACTGTTCATTAAGCATCTGCCTGAACATCCATGGTTAAGTTTAATCTGTGAATCAGTTCTAAAAAAGTGCTGTATTTTTATATGAATGCCTGTTTTAAAGAATGATTGAATTTGATGTGAACCATTAGTCATTAGATGTATAAGAGTTTGATCAATGTAAGAGTTTCTATAGCAGTGGATTAAATTCTGTATTGTTTCTTGACTAACTATATTATCTTCTGCTAGGGGATTGATTCTTTGGAGTTGTCATAATAGAAGTGGGAAATTGTTACTGCTGGTCACACAATACACAAACAAATAGGTGCATATATGTGTGTAAAGGCTATTGTAGGTACTAAATTTGGATTAATTAATTAATCAATTGGATCATAGTCACATCCATTAGCCCTAATAACTTGCCATGCTTACTGTACCGTTTACAAGGTTTCATTGACTGGTAGAAATATTGATTTCTGCACATTTCCCAACTGCCCTCAGCAGCAGTTGACAACCAGTGCTAACCATAGATAGAGAAAAAGAGTCTGTTTGATTAATGGCATCATGACTGTTTCTCACAAATGCCTTTTGGCTTAGTTTGAATAATGTTGCATGATGATATAAATAATACTTATAAACCAAAATGTCTTATATACATCTTCTAATTTATATACATCTTGAGGATTTTTTTAAAGGGAAAAATAGATTGGATCATAGAAATTAAAGAAATAAGGAAATATTCCCCAGCAGAATATAGAAGCTTTTTGAACCACTTTTCTGCCCAACACCTTTTTTGTATATTATTGTTTCTGTCAATATTTCTTTTTCTTATTAATAAGGCTAACAGAAAGTATTCTGGAATGATTTCAAATTATTCCACAGACTATGTGCAAGAATCCTATATGAAAGGAAGAGACAGAGAGAAAAAGACAAACACACACAGAGAGAAATATTTTAAAATGCAATTTACTACTGTCTAAAACTTGCTAGCTCTTTCATAAGAACAATGTATCACTATTGATATCAGGAGTCAAAAATGGTTGGGATTTGTAACAATTTTTTTAGTGACATTTATCAAAAAAGTAACTTTTTTGTTATTTTTAAAAAGTAACTGGAGGAACAAGCTCAATACAATTTAATTTTCCTTGGTCTGTATTTCTTAAATATTTTGTCATTCTGTTTGTCTCTCCCTTTCTGGGTAAATGAAAAGCATTGAAATTGTCTTTCTAAAACTTCACCAAAGTTTCTCATTATATATTCTGAGATAGAAAAGAGAGTTTTCTTTATGGATATATTCCCTAGAATATCCTTTTTTTTTCTGCCTCTCTTTCAATTTTTTAATGTACCAGTTTTTCTTGGCACAGAAAAAACAGAACTTTACCCTGGACTGATTCCTCACTATTGATTTTCCTATTCATGGTTAAGAGTTAAGCCTTAAAATGTATTCTTTTTCATGTTCTCTGCTATTCTGTTTCTACAGTTACTTTCTTCATTTTAGAATATTTTTTAGAACTACTCCCATGGATTTAGCTCCAAATTATTCAAAACCATTGGCTATTTCCATTCATGCTTTCCCCTTGACAAAATGGACTTGAATAGAATAGAATAGAATAGAATAGAATAGAATAGAATAGAATAGAATAGAATAGAATAGAATAGAATAGAATAGCAGAGTTGGAAGGGACTGTGGAGGTCTTCTAGTCCAACCCCCTGCTCAGGCAGGAAACCCTATGCCATTTCAAACAAATTAAAAATTTCCAGTGTTGAAGCATTCACAACTTCTGGAGGCATATAATAGAAGCCTTCCTGAACAAAAGAGGGAAGAGCAGGCAATGGTCCTCCCAAGGTTCAATCTCTAGGACATCTTCTAAGATCCCATGGCCTGAGATTCCATGAATGTAACTTAGACTCTTACTAGAGAAATGAAGGCATTAGGAAAGGTAACCATCCATGTGGTCACAAAAAATAAAATTCGACTTGAGAGTGTTTAGTTTACTTCATACTTATACAACCAACTAGCATTTTTTTCATGAGCACTTGAAATCAATTTAATAATCATAAAATATGCAATAGTTAGCAGAGATGAATGAATCTAGGAGAAATTTAATCTACAGTTATAATTAATAATTGCTTGTAAATCTTTCCTTTTTAAACTGGCACTTGATATAGATTGAGTACAGGTAGTTACAGACATCAAGAAATATTTCAAAACATTTAAATGCATATGTTTCTTCAGTGCAGGTTTGCTTAATGTAAATTTCTGTTCTGTGATGTACCTTTTTTGGAATTTCTATTTTGTTTTTTATTATTATTATTATTATCGATCATCGCATAGTCAGCCAGATGTTCAGACTGGATTTGGCATTTTGTCTACCTATCGAGTCCTTACCCAGGACCTGGGATAGGCAGATGTGGATGTTTGATGGTATTACAGATATCGTTGCAGGATGGAAGCAGTTCCTAGTAAGGCCGCCTTTGCAATTGACTAATAGCGAATTTGTCAATGCCAATGGTGTTCAAGTGGTGCTCCAGTTGTTTTGGGATTACACCCAAGGAGCCTATTACTATTGGTACTACCCTTGCTTGCTTTTGCCACAGTCTTTCTATTTCTATTTGTAGGTCTTTGTATTTTGTTATCTTCTCCAGTTCTTTCTCTTCTATTCTGCTATCTCCAGGCACTGCCACGTCCACTATCCAGACTTTTTTGTCTTTCTTATCGACAATTGTTAAGTCTGGGGTGTTATGTTGCAGGTGCTTGTCTGTTTGAATTCTGAAGTCCCAGAGCAGTTTAATTTTATCATTTTCTATGACTTTCTCTATTTTGTGATCCCACCAGTTTTTGCATACAGGCAAATGATATTTTTTGCAGATCTTCCAATGTACCATTGTTGCTACTTTGTCATGCCCCTGCTTGTAATCAGTTTGTGCAATCTTCTTGCAACAGCTTACCAAGTGGTCCACTGTTTCTTCAGCTTCTTTGCATAGGCGGCACTTACTGTCTGTTGCTGACTTCTCAATTTTGACTTTGTATGCATTTGTCCTTAAGGCTTAGTCTTGTGCAGCCAGAATTAGTCCCTCGGTCTCTTTCTTCAATTTTCCTGCTCTTAGCCATTGCCAGGTTTTATTGTTATCTGCTTTCCCAGCTATTTTTTTCATGTATTGGCCATGTAGTGCTTTGTCTTCCCATGCCTCTATTCTGTTCTTCATTTGGTCTTTCTTGAAGGCCAGTTTGGTCTCTCCAATAGTTAGTAAGCCTTCCTGATATACTAATTTCAGTACATCTTCATCATTGTTCTTCAGCCATTTTTTCTTCTTCAACCATCTGATGTACTTGTAGCATTCCACGCCCACCTATTTGCCTTGGTAGATAAAGTCTATCAATGTCACTGCGTGGATGAAGGGCATGATTCATTGTCATTATTTTTCTGGTCTGCCTATCCATTGCTTTTAGTTCTGCTTGAGTCCAGTCCACTATTCCGGCTGTGTACCTAATGACTGGGATTGCCCAGGTGTTGATTGCCTTTATGGTATTTCCTCCATTGAGTTTGGATTTTAAGATCTTCTTCACTCTCTTGATGTATTCCCCTCTAATCTTTTTCTTGACTTCAGTGTGCTTGATGTTGTCAGCTTGAAGGATACCAAGTATTTGTAGTACTCTTCCTCATCCAGACTCTTAATGTTATTTTCGTGGGGCATCTTGATTCCTTCAGTTTTCATTATTTTTCCTTGTTTGATAGTAAGTGTGGCACATTTGTCCAAGCCAAACTCCATTACAATATCTTGGCTATATATACGGACTGTGTTGAGCAGCGATTCTATTTCAGATGATGTTTTTCCATACAGCTTCAGATCATCCATATAAAGGAGGTGGGATAGTCTGGCAGATGTTTTTGATGTTTGATAACCATGTCCTGAGTTATTCAGTATTGTTGACAGAGGAAACAGTGCAATAACAAATAGTAATGGTGATAATGAATCTCCTTGAAATATTCCTCTCTTGATATTAACCTCTCCCAGCCTCTCACCATTGATCTGCAACTGTGTCTTCCATTGTGCCATCGATCTTTGCAAATTATTAGGTAGGTTTTCCCAGTTGTTAGCCACTTTTCAATTTCTCCTCCTTGTAGTATATTGTTGAACTGTTTGGCAATGAGTGGGTGTATAACAGTTAGATGTTTCAACCAAAACCCATGCAGTTCATCTTCACCTGGTGCTGACCAATTTTTGATTTTCTTTGCTCTTTTTTCTACCATTTTTGTTGTTATTACTAGTTCTTTCATTTCAACTTCTGTTTTATTTGCATCCACCTCTTTTAACCAAGCCGCATCCTTGTTGTATTTCTTTGGGTTATCCCATATCTGCTTCCAGAACTGCACTGTTTCTTCCTTGTCAGGTACTGACTGATTCCTTGCAGTTTCTCCATTGATGGATTGGTAGAAACGTTTCTGATTGGATTGAAATTGGAGGTTCTGCCTATAGTTTGCAATTCGAGCTTCATATCTACTGATTTTCCTGGCTATAGCTGTTATTTGTTGCTTTATTATTTCCAGTGCTTCCTTGATCTTCCTTGTTTCTAAGTGGTATTTCTTGATTAGGTATTCTTTGGTCTTCTTGTTCTTCAGCTTCTTTTCTTTCATCTGTTCTAGCTTGCTTGCATGTGATCTTAACTTGCTGATCTTATTTTCTAGTCTAACCTTCCATTTTTCTGGTGCACTGTTTGTTTGTTTTTCTTTTTTGTTGATTTTGCATCCCAGGTATTCTGTTATAACTGCAGCTGTGCTGTACATTAGTTGGTTTGTTTCTTGCAGTGAATTGGTGCTTATACTTGATATTGCAGTATTTGCATCTTTTAATGCTTGTGCTAGCTGTTTCTTTGGAACAAGCTTCAATGCAGGTAGCCTTATTCTGTTGTTTTTGTGCTGTTCTAGATGCTCAGTTATTCTTTGTTTCAATTCTTTTATTTCTTTAGTTAGAGGGTTTTGTTCTTCCTGAGGAAGAGGTGCCTGGTTTCCAAATGAGAACAGTTGTATATCTCTGCTGGATTCCTTCACTGCCAACTCCCCCTGGTTTGCCTCTACATTCTGAATTACTTCTGGTAAGGCTTTGATTTCTTTGCCCTGGGTAAACCTTTGCAGTTCGTCCAATTCTGTTTCTGTGAATACTTTATTTCGTGTTATAAATCGGCGTTGATCTGCTAGTCTCTGTTCTGTTATTTCTGATTCTGGATGTCGTTCTTTCCAGAACTGGTGCATTCGTTTTAGATATCCTCTTCTTGTTGGACTTGATCTGTAGTAACAGATCATTATTTCTTTGTTTTCAATCACTGTGTATCTGCGACGGGTAAACATCTTTTCTTCCAGTAGTTCTGCAGCTGCTGGCCCTGGTTGCTCAGCCAACAGTCCTGAGTCCTGTAACCCATTTTTCACCAGATATCCAGGAACTCCGATATCTAGCGCGGACCTTGTTAACCCGGGCGACGTCCAAGCCGGTATGGCATTCTGCAATTTACGTCTCACCATATTTTTTATGGGAGAGACACTCTTTGTCTGACTCCTCTGATGAGACCTGTCCAGTATGGTTGAACCTCTGGCATAGCTCTCATCTTCCTCAGAGTACACAAGCCCCACAACCACGTCAAGGTAGTGCCTCACTGGGGGTTTCCTCAGAGTACACAAGCCCCACAACCACGTCAAGGTGGTTATTATTATTATTATTATTATTATTATTATTATTATTATTATTATTATTTTACACCATACACCCAAACAAACTTAACATACATAAACATAAATCTTTTCTTTTAACAGAACAGAACTATACATTTTAAGCATTCTTTACATCTTATTTACATTTTATGTACATCAATAATTCTGTCGCCTCCTTGTCTTTTAATTCTAACGTAAGTTTATTCATTTCTGCGCATTCCAAGATTTTGTACATAATCATATCATTTGTGGGAATATTTTCACTCCTCCAGCGTTGAACATATGCTATACGAGCTGCAGTCAATATGTGTATAATTATATGTTGGAGTTGTTTTTCCATCTTTAAATTTATTATGCCCAAAAGAAATAATTCTGGTTTAAAATCCATTTGTATCTCCATTATCTCCTGTATCCAATCTCTTATTCGTTCCCAATAATTTTTTGCTTTGGGGCACAGCCACCATATGTGATAAAATGTTCCTTCTCTGATTTTACATTTCCAACACTTTGGGTCTATATTTTTATACATTTTAGCCAATCTCGCCGGTGTTAAATGCCATCTGTAAATCATTTTATATTGATTCTCTCTGTATGCAGTTGATAGCGTCAATTTGCAATTTATGTTCCATAATCTTTCCCATTCCTCTAAATTTATATTTTGCCCCACATTTCGTGCCCACACTATCATTGGCCCCTTCACTATTTCTTCCTTTAACTTTATCTCTAATAGGTATTTATAAATTTTTGATAATAGTTTTCTTTCCTTACTTATTAGAATTTTATCAAGTTGGTGTGGGGTCTGATTAATTCCATGTTCTTGCCTATCCCTATTATATCTAGATTGAATTTGTAAATACGGCCACCAATCTATGGGTATTCTTTGTTCCTCCAACTCTTCTGTTGACTTGAGATTTCCTCGGTTATCCAGTAATTCTTTATACCTAATCATCTTTTTTTTTCTAATGTATTAGGATGAATCACTGCCTCATCAGCGAGATTTGGAATTTTCCCATAGTGTCTTTTTTTTTTTCCCACATCCCGATCAATGCTCCTCTTATCTGATGTTGCTGGAAATATGTTGATGTTTTCTTGTTTTCATAGAAATGCATGCCAACCCACCTGTAGATCATGTCCTTGTATCATTAATATCCTTTCATTATCCAAGTTTATCCAGTCTTTAATCCATAATAATCCTGCCGCATAATAACAGATTTCCCATTTAGGGAGTCCAAGACCACCTCTACTCTTATTGTCTTGTAATGTTTTTATATTTATCCTAGGTTTTTTGCCCGCCCAAATAAATTTATTTATTATTTTATCCAATTCTTTAAAAAAAGTTTTCTCTAATTTTATTGGAATTGTTTGAAATAAATACAATAATCTTGGTAGAATATTCATTTTAGTCAATGCGATTCTGTCTAATAATGATAATTGGAGATTCCCCCAAGTCTCAAGATCTTGTTTCATTTTTAATATAAATTTTGTATAGTTGTCTTCTTTTATTGAGGAACACCTTGAAGTTATCCAAATTCCTAAATATTTAATCTTTTTCGTTACTTGTGATCCCAAATTCTCTTCCAATTTGCTATTTTGATAAGGAAGGAAGGAAGGAAGGAAGGAAGGAAGGAAGGAAGGAAGGAAGGAAGGAAGGAAGGAAGGAAGGAAGGAAGGGAATTCTATGGAGGGTGTTTAGTATCTATACTGCATCAAAGTCCACTGGAAAGGCAAACTAAATGGATATGTGCTGAAAATTCCTTCCTTCCTTCCTTCCTTCCTTCCTTCCTTCCTTCCTTCCTTCCTTCCTTCCTTCCTTCCATCCACCTATCCATCCATCTATTTCTCTGAAATATCTATCTTTCACTTTGTTTAGAAGACATCATATTCTCCTCTTCTAATTTAATCCACAGCAAGAATCTTGTCAGATAATTTTCAACCTGGGTTCAGCACCATAATTGCTACACAGTGTGGGTGATTTATTTTTCTATCTTGGAGGGAAAGGGAATTGAGGGATGTCATAAATGAATATATCAGGCATTTCTAGTAAATGTCAAATGATGATAAATTCAGCTGATGTTTCCCTTTCCCTTTTTGGTATTTTCTTATGATGCTTTCGATGCAAATATAGATTCATTGGCTTGGCAGGTAGCAGCACCTAAGCTGAGCAAGGCCAAGAGTATTTTTGAATGAATCACCCACCAACGGCTAGGGTAAACTGGCCAGTAAAAACAAAAACAAGAATCTATATACTGCAGATATATCTAAATAGCCAATAGGAGTCAAGCAGGCCTATAGGGTGCCTTTATCTTTATCTATATATTCATTTTCATATAGTATCATATGAGTAGTATTAGTAGTAGTAGTATGTGGCATTGTTACATTAGTCAGAAGAATACAATCAAATTGCAGAGTAGTAGTTTGGCTGCCAATTTACCAGCACCACAGGAAGGTGACCTGGCTTTGCACTAGAAAGAAAGATGAGCAGCTCTTCCTGCAGCAGCATCGTAAGCTCCCTTCCTTCCCCAGAGCCACCTCGTAAATGTGCACCACAACCAGGAAGGTTTTGATTTGCCTGCATGGAGCACCAATGTGTCTCCCCACCGAACCTATTTACCTACTTGCATAGAATATGCTTTTGAACTGTTAGGTGGTCAGAAGCTGAGGTGTGTGATGGGAGCTCACCCCGCCATGCAGTACTAGGACTAGAATCACTGAAGCAGAAATCATCTCTACTGTCATTAAGCACTGAGCCACCGCTCTTTTACAATCATTTATGTACAATGTCAGGTTATGACAGAAGTCTCCATTGATACTATCTTGCTGATTTATGAATATTCATTAAAATGTATTCTTCCTGGTGCAATTCAATAGAATTTTCCTATTACATTTGTAAGGAGTAAGGATTTTGTTTTCATTGTTTGTTTGTTGTTTGAAGTTTGTAGAGTACTTTGCTAATTTTTGTTTTCCAGAACATTTCCATTAGTGTCATCAAGCATATTCTATTAATTTAAGCAGCACAACAATACACTATGAGAAGAGAAATTTGGTGCATATTAGACAAATAAAGATAATCCAATAGATGTATATAAACAAAGATAGATATGTAGTTTCATGTGATTGTACCATGCTAATGTAATGTAATTATCGGATTCTGGGGGAAAGATTGCGAAAAATTATGAAAAATGAATACTGTAGTTTTGTACTACAAGTTAAGGTTGCCATATTATAGCCTCAGTATAAGCCCCATTAAAATCAGTGAAACCTATTTCTGAATTGTCATGTGTGAGATTACATAGGGAATATTTTGGAGTAAGAATTCTAAGACCTCATGTACAAACTGTATCTTTTTCCCAATTTGTCAAGAGTAGAAACATTATTCCAACAGAAGAATCAACATTTGCTTTGTTTTTAATCAGCAAATCAGTAGAAATACATTCATACCCATAATAAAAAAAAAATGATGTGGATTGCTTTATGGATGCTGGATATCCATAATTTTTTATTTCGTCTAAGGGACAAATATAATTTAAATCTGGTATTCCAGTTTAGTTACGTTATTCACAGTAAATCTTAAAATGATATACTGGCTCTACAGCTGCATTGCACAATGCACCTGTTACTGGGTTACCATTTGCATAATACATGGACCTGTAAGTTAGAAAGAGTCTGGAATCATATTTTAAAACTAACAAATTTTATTTTAAAGCAGAGGCTTTCATGAGCCGTACCACACAAAAGCTTATGTTTTATAATATGTGTTAGTTTTCAAAGGTGCTATCAGACTGATTGATTTTTGGCTACAGTAGACTAAGCTGGCTGTTCTCTTAGAGACTTAGACTGAACTATAGGTAAGCAAAAGAACTGGATATGAACCCACAATAAGCTACTCACTGCATGCTATATAAATCAGCCATAGGTCTGAAATTGATATGGGAGGTATGTGTATGTGTGTAGTATTTGTAGTCATTTTTTTTCTATAAAATAACATGTACATACTTTCCTTTTTGATGAAAGCTTTTTTAAAAAATATTTCATAGAAATTTATACTGGGGGCAGAACTTTGTATGTAACAAACTCTCTATTAATTAAAGAACAGAACAGATATAAGCCACTAATCCTTAAAAATAATATTGATTCACCTCTGCAATTTAAACAGGAAGATAGCCTTATGGAGGATATTGTCTGAGCCACAACAAAAAATTTTTTTTTACAAAACTATGACTGAGTTCTTTTATGAAACAAAAGATTGGTTATCTGACAGGTTGAACTAATAAAACAATGGTGCACTGGAGCATGAAGTAAGCAAGGTTTTAAAAGTAATGTTAAGGAGGCTTGACTTTCAATGGTTCTATCAAAAGGTTCCATTAATGCTGACAAGTCTGAGCATCAAAACCATCTCTGCTGTAAAATGACATGAGCTATTTATTCTTTTTTGAGAAATAAATATATTATTCAAGGAGACACTGATAACATGTTCAGTGCCTGGTTCTTTTGTCAGCCTCTCAGCAAATGCAGAATGTTCCATTCATTTCCACTGCAGGCACACAGAGGACTGAGCAACCCACAGACACACTATAAATACAGGCAACTAGATTTTAATAAGCACACAAAAAAATCTCAAGGCCTGTCATTCAAAGAACACTGTAAAATGGCCTCATCATTACTTTCTCTATTCAACTTTAAAATAAAAAACTATTCTTGAAGTTGGCCATTTCACAATGCAAATAGAAAGATATAGAATGAAATACTTAAGTTTCAAATGGTTTGTGATAAGCATGACAGACTGTATTACAAATTATGTGATACTTTTTGGATTTATAACTATTTCTCTCTCTCTCTCTCTCTCTCTCTCTCTCTCTCTTTCTCTCTTTCTGAATTTCATGATACACTGCAAATTATTTTATTTATTGTATTGTTTATTTATTTAGCAAATTTATATAGCCATCAAAATGAATTCTGGGTGGTATAAAAAGTAAAAATACAATACAACAAAACTACTATTTAAAACACTGAACTACATCGAGGCCCTGATAAAAATTTGTATCTCTTCACTAAGCACACCATGCCAATTTTATCAACTTCCTGGCCCCATTCCTGTGGGGGGAAATCAGGTCTTCATATTTTTTTTCAAACACCAAAAGGGTCTGAGCCATTTGTATTTCAATTTTCTGATCTCCATTACTTTGGAGAAAGCATCTAAACCTGTTCTAGATAGAGCTGCCCACAGTACTGTGAAAAGAGCAAAACCATGCTTTCTTGTGAGAAGAGAGATTCAAATTGTGGAAAAGCTCATGGTGTCATAGAGAAACATATGCATTGTTGAGTAATTAAGATATGGAGAAGCATAGTACATTTGGCCATTAACCCAATGCAAACAAAAACAAAAAGCAGTCCATATATGAAAATGAGATTTAACTCTAAAATAAGAAAAAGTAAAATAATTTTCAAGTCAAGCTTGGTAACTGATCATGATATGGATATAACCCAACAGTTTTCTTAACTTCAGTAATGGAAATACATCTCCAGGGTTTTGTTTTGTTTTGTTTTGTTTGTACCTTCAAGGTTAGCCTATAGCTCTAACATTTTCAAGTAGTCTCCCATCCAAATAATCACATATGACTCTATATAGTTTCTAAGCTTAGACAAGAACAGGGAGTACTATCACCATCCCTGAAACAATGATACAAGTATGTGTAGGACTTACAGAAATCTTTCCAAGAGCAACAAGGTCAGAAAGTTCCTCATTATCAGTTTTGAGCACAAACCTTCATTCTGGAGTCTCTCCTGATCATGCTCTTCAGTGTAGGAAACAGCCTTGTATAGAATCAGTCCACAGTTTGCCAATATTATCTTTAGCTGACTTTACCAATAATTAATCTCCAGTCATTTATTTCATCATTGTTTTCCTTGCCCATTGTAGGATCTTTTTATAGGTCTCACATGCCCTAGAATCCCAAATTACGGGGCTCTGATGAGTTGGGCCACATTCTTTCTTCTTCAGATCTGGAAAACAATCCATCTGTTCTCTCATTCTATAAATTTTAACTCTATGAATGTGAAGCGATTATAAATATTTATTTTAATGTAATATTTCATACTTTTCATAGTATATTATAGGAAACTAGAACTCATATTCCACACGGACTTTTTAAGAAAATATTACTTTGTTTTAGCCTTATGAAGAGACGAGAAAGAAGTTATTGCATATCAATCTATTTCCCTCATGATTGGATAATATGAGTAGCTTCTTCATTTGTCTTCATAATGCTCTTTTGCTAGACTAATTTCTAGACTAATATATATTCAAACAACTAATCTTAAGCTTTTCTTTTCTTGGTTAGATAAATAATAAACTGGCAGGCAGACAGACAGACAGGCAGACAATATAATACTTGTTTAGTCATGTATGTTCAGCCATGTATATTTAATTCTTTTTTTAATCACATAACTTATTTAAATGATCCAAAGGTGCTTTTTTTCCAAAAGGCAACTGGACTTGGTTTTTCCTTTTTTCCATTTTTCCTTCAGTTCTGACTGAAGAAGCTTCTTGGATGAGAAGCAAAAAGTCTTAAAAGAAAAACAAGAAAGTCCAGTTCCTCTTGAAAAAAGTACCAATGGGACCACCATGACCTGGATAACTGAGAATCTTCATAGATAACATATTTAAATAATCATTCTTTGTTTATTCCTTCTTGTGTTTGTTGTATCAAAGTTATTTATATTGTTCTGGTCTAGGGTTTCCTGCCTAGGCAGGGGGTTGGACTAGATGACCTCCAAGGTCCCTTATAACAACATTATTGTTATTATTATTATTATTATTATTATTATTTACAGTTCTGATTTTCACACCACTGATAATGCTATTCAGAGATAGAATAGGTACCAGGGAGAGGAAACCAAAATCATTATGGGTTGTATGGCATCACTGGATGGAGACTCTATAGCTTTGGATGGTTTTTTTTAAGCTTACAAAAAAGACACATAACTGGAGATATATTCTAAAGATATATACAAAAACTACTGATCTGGAAGTGGAACATTCAAGAAACTTCTGGAATTCCTCTGCATAACAGGAATGTATTCATAGTATAATTCATGGTGTTCTGGACATATTTTTTTCTACATGTTTCATCCACAGCGTCCTTTTCAGAGCATCACAAAGAAGATGAGCTTTCAAAGAACTGACACACCATCCCCAAAGAGCCAGTTTGGTTCGGTTTGGAGAAGGTATTACATATTCCAGTACATAACTAATATAGTTAATTGTTATGCATTATATAAAAACTGTGGACAATAAAAAGTTGTTCCCCCTTCTCCTACAGTATTAGATTTCAATGTCATCTAGCTGGAACTAAATGTATAAAAATAAAAAGAAGTACTTCTTTATATTACTCATGGCTAAATCATAGATGACTATGAGATGTGATTATGGCCATTCATTCAGATGGTTTTATACAGCCAATTTATGGTGCTAAGAACTATCAGTATTTACTAGTTCTTACAACAATATAATATCTCCTGAACTGCAGGCAACCTAAATATTAGTTGCTATGAAACAGAAAAGGAAGATTGCTTTTAATGACCTTCCTGGATGCAGTGATTGTGCACTGAATTCCAAGCTAAATAGCTGATCTAAAAAGCCTCTTCTTAAGTTATTATTATAAATAATATAAACAACCTGTTTCCATGACTCCTGCTAATTATTAAAGTTCTTTCTAAATTGAAGCAATTTATCAGAATATAGTTTGTTGTGTTATTTCACACTGTTCTCACAGACCTGTTCCTATAGCTTTCAATCAGATAATTAGATTGTATTTTCAGACACATAACATTTTTCCCTTGTCTATTATGAAAATAAAATGCCTTGCTTGCTTCCTGATAATAACTTGGACTGTCACTTGGCCAATCATGAATGAACAAGCTTCTTCCATCTGCAGAAACTTTTCAATCTCATGCAGGATCTTGTCAGTGGAAAGAAGCAGAAGCACTATTGTACAATTCTTGCTTCTCCACAGTATCAAAGGTACTCAATCCACTGATTTTCTAAGGTGGTAGAATGGACTGCAAAGAAAGTGGGAATAATATTCCTTCTTCTGGTGTTACTCCTTTTTACATCTCTTCTCCAAGGGATGAAAATACACATGTGGACTACAGTGCATATAAATACAGTATGTTTCTGTAAATTAATCAGTCAATATATTTCATTTCCAATTGGCTCGAAGGGAGTTCCAATTTCAAACAAAGTATTATCACAGGTACTCATCATTCCAAAAAAGTTTACGTACCTTATTTGACACAAGTGGGTTGGAAATAAGAATGATGTTGGAAGTTGGAGCTTACTACATAGTCCTCAAAGTTCATTTAGTGATCATTCAGAGTTACAATGGCACTGAAAAGAGTGACTTATAACTATTTTTCAGACTTACAACCATTGCAGCATCCCCATGGTCACATGATCAAAATTCAGATGCTTGCCAACTTTATGACAGTTGCAGGGTCCCGGAGTCATGTGATCCTCTTTTGTTACCTTCTGACAAGCAAAGACAATGGGGAAGCCAGATTCACTTAAGAACCGTGTTACCAACTTAACATCTGAATTGATTCACTTAACAAATATGGCAAGAAAGATTGTAAAACGGGACAAAATTCACTTAAAAAATGTCTCAGCAACAGAAATTTTGGGTTCAGTTTCCTCTGTTTATTTTTTTAATTCAAAAAATACACTTAAAAATTGGCAGGAACTAGGAATGTGGACATTCTCTGAGGGACCAAATAGATCTCAAGGGATACATTCTGCACCATGATATTATTTGTATAATGATGTTATGATGCAAGAGATATCAGCTGCCTCTGAAAAGGCAAGCACATATGTATGCAACTCTTATCCCTGCATAGTTTTAAGAGATAAGAGGGGAACTATGAAGGAAGCCCACAATTTGGATATGAAAACTTATGCCTTAAATAAGGAATTAGGTGAACTTATTTTTGAATTAGGTGTATAGCATCACTCTGTTAATCCCCATAACTTTCAGCAATATAGAGGAACTGAAAGGTTGGGTTTTTACTTTGTTTTTCATCTTAGACCACAGCCATGATTATTAGCCTTTCTCACTCAACCAAACATCAGAGTCAATTAAACAATTCTTTACATTTTTCTAGGTCCCAAGTAGGGAATAGTCTCACTCTTATTCCCATTAATCTACCATTAAAGAAACATTACATTGCATATGCTTAAGAAATGCAGTTAGCTTACTTCCACCACTAATTTTGTAAAATAATATGCAACATTTTACAAACAACTTTTTTTTTTACAAATGTTTATATTCTCAGATGATTTAATGGAAAGAAATAGATTTTCTCTGAGACTGAAAGAAATGTTTGTCCACTAATAAAATGATTTACAATTGTACACTCAGTAGAAATGTTTCACTATATGAGGAGTAACTGGAAAAAAAAGAGATAATTTCCTTTAGCAGGCTGTTTTTGTTAAGCTGAGCAACAATTGTCAGGTATAATAGGGTTATCCATCATTGTGATTTATTCATCTCTCTTCTTTTTCTGACTAACTGTGCTCTTATTTCTCATCTTCTTTCATCCACACTGTATTCAGAATCTGAACAGTTCAAATGCTAAGATATTTATGCTACTTGTGAAAAACAGAATAGACACTTGTAGTTTAAAAATATACAGTAAGAAAGCAATTTTATTCGCACTTAGCTGGAAATTAGCCCTGCTGAAGGCAGTGATGCTTATATATATATATATATATATATATATATATATATATATATATATATATATATATATATATATATATATATAGGTCTGCATGTAAATTTTTGAACTAAATATTCAGTTAAAATTGTTCAAAACACCTTATGTTGGATGACAGCATAAGGACAAATTAATCAACATAAATATAGAATATATAACTGGGTGTTTTCCTGAGTTTTCACAGATGCAATGGTGAAAGCAACTGTGTTTTCAGTGTTGAAGAACAGTCCTGCCAAAAGTAGAGTAGGAGCTTCTGGGAGAGTTTGGAACTGATTTGCAAGTACATAATAATCATATTTCAAGTGCATAAAATGGTATCAGTTCAAAGTTAATTCCTCATTTTGTTGATAATAAAAAGAGAAGAAAAATAATACTGTTGACATTTTTGAAACTAAATGCTTCTAGCCAGGGTGACATGTTGCTATAATGGAGGAAAAGAGCCAGGCCAGACCTTCAGACATGCATTGGGATCAAGACCCTGACCTGCAATAGGCCTGGGCAATGTCTGAAGAAACCAGAAGACTCTCATTGTGGGGAACAGACAGTTCTGCCACCTGATAAAGTCACCAAAAGAGTCCAATCTATTTTTTTCAAGCATTTAGGGGAGGGGTTTGAGTTGGAATGGAATGGGAAGAGCCTGAGAAGTAGTCAGCCTCTTTCTTGTTCTTTCATTCCCCGCACCCCCCCCCAAACCAGTACAAAATTTTGCTTTTGATTATTAAAGTAAAAAAATATTATTTTGCTGCTCCAGTCTTTTAAGTTTAGTTATTTTTTGGTGTGAAGGGGGTTCCCTCTTTAAGTCAACGGCCTGTTGTGGAAAACCCATAATACTCAATAATTCTTGAGATTCTATCTGAAATTACTTTGAATGAAAAGAATTGATCTGCTTCATCATTTTAAATACTGAATTGTTCTTTGGAGGAAAATTCTTTGTTGTTTTCCTTCAAGAGCCACAGTGTTTACTGTCCCTAGTAACAGACTTTAAAAGCACTAAAATATATAATAAACAATACAAGATAATTCATACTTTCTCCTGGAAATGACAACAATTTCTTTTTTTAGAGGAATGGCAGACTTTTTAATTTAACCTGGAAACTATTCATGGACTATAATTCTACACGAAGATTTGTACCACATCCGAAATTTGAAGCCAAAAATTAGATTTTACCTATTAGTTATAATAAAGACAAACTTCTATGATGAAATAGGCATTTTTAGTCTTAGCCTGATCAATGATTTATTCTAATTAAGAATTCTTATTTGATTCTTTTTAATTAATTATTTTTTTAAAAAAAGCTTTAAAGTGTTAGTTGGCTATAACTTCACTTTTATACATAGTACTATTCCAATAATACTTCAAAAACTGTAAATTTTATGCAGCTTGTAAATCCCTTTTTCTTTCTTTTCCTCCTTTTTCTTGTTTCTTTGTTGTACCTGTCAATATCTGAAAATAAAACCAAATATATGTAATTTGCAGACAGTACCCAGGATGTCTAATCTTCCTTCTTCCACCTTCTCATGAAATACGAAAGCTTAGATGATATTCTTAACTTAGGACTGGATAGTTATAGCAATGTATATGGAAGCAAGAACTGTAATGATTGTTATCTGCAATCATAATGTAATCATAAACTATAATCATAATCTCATCAAGGGAACCGAATGAAATCCAGCTTTAATGAGACATGAAAGCTAGAATAAAAGAAAAAGATCAGTGTTAGATAGAGAAAGAAATCACAGATCCAATATGGGGGAGAAATACTGCAATGAAAAGAAATTATGACTGTAAAAGCAGTGATAAGGGAATTGATTTTCAAAGGACTTCTTCAAAAGAGCAATGCTATGGATTAGCAACTCTGAGAAATTGCCAAATAGTTAACAGTTATAATAGAAGAGAATGTATCTAGCTCAGGATTGAATTCAAAGTCTGTAGTGCTCTTTGAACAGAGTTGTTTGCCTGCAAACATTTCATTACCCAAGTAGGCAACACAACATGGTAATGAAATGTCTGCAAGCAAACAACCCGCATTGACATTCACACTAACAAGTTAATGGGAATATTGAACTGATCTTCATTACCAGGAATAAAATTCCTAGTTTCAAACATTGTGAAAAAGATACAGTGTTACAATAGATCATAAAGATATGCATTATGCACATAGAAAAGAGGAAAATGATCTGAATGTGAATTGAAACTGCTGATCATATATAAAAATCAATTTAACTTTCAGAATTTGATTATATGATTTTTATAATACTGCCCTGCTATAACAATATTTGTCTGAATAGATAATGCAGATATGAATTATTCATACAGACAAAGTATCTCAACTAACAAGACCCACAGTACAATTATCCTATGGGTCAAACTAAACATTGCATTTAATGGAATAGCATTCAATCACATAACCCTGGTCATTGAGAGGAAATAAATTAACTACTTTATTTTATAGAGACCCTGCCACATTGTGTGGCACATACTCCTAGAAAACAGCTTTGTTTCATACAAATGGGTGCATTTTTAAAGCCCTAACTGTGGCATGAAGGGCTTTTTCCCTCCTAACTAAATTTGTAAAAGGGGCCTGGTCCCCATAATCATCCCCCTCATGCTCAGGAATACATGTTTAAATTCTGATATATTGCAGCTGCATATAACTTGAATTTTGAGCCTGAAGTAGAGTCACAATAGTTTCATTTTAGTAAACATACTCAAAGAATAAAAAGGGAAATGTGTCTTTGATCTTATTCTGCCTATCAGAGAACAAAACTGCATCTGATAGAAGTTCCTACTTGCATGCAAAAAATCCCACTCTGGCATATCAAGAAAAGGACTAGGTATGAAGTAATGTGAAAAATGTTTATCTTGTAATAATAAAGGAATAATAACAATAATAACAACAACAACTTTACATTAAATTATAATAATGTAATAATACATAATAAAATGCAACCACTACTCTGAGTCTGATACAGGTATTGGCAGAATCTAGCTGACTGGAATTCAGATGGAAACTTGAAACAACATTCTAGAAGAAGACAATTGCCCAGAATTTGTACATTGCTGCCAAGGAGTACATGAACATATCTGGGTAAACCCCAGGAATCATACTTAACTGGAGAGAGTCTACATACAGTCAGAGAGACTGTGCTGGATTAGATTGATCAAGAATCCTATGGCATTTAAATAAAACAAAGAGGCTTGATAGCATAGCAGTCAACTGACAAAGTGACTGTCATGACATCATGATTGAAATCTCTGGACTTCCATTCTGGCATTCAAAAGGGCAGGATTTGCATTGTGACATTATTTTGGGCATATCATTGCTTCTTAATCATTGTGGTTATTTGCAGAGACTCATGTTTGATAAATAAAGTCAATAAAGAAAACTTGATTGAATAAATGAACAGATATGCATATAAACTCAATTCGTCTTGAAAATCAGAACTATGTACTTAAGGATAGAAGCAGAGAGAAAGTGGAGAGGCATGAAAGCATTAACATGCTAGGGATGAGAAATATATTAAGAGTGGATATATGAACAGAGATCGGAGTGGCAATTAAAGAAAATCTTCAGCTAAAATATGAAATAAGTTTTTTGACATAACTTTTCTGATAGGTATTTGATTTGAAGAGAGAGGCTAATAGACCTCAATGAAAAGAAAATGTCTTCTTTGACATAAATGTTCTCAGAAACATTTGTTTCAGGGGTAGAGATTAATATTGTTGTCAAATGAGAAATATATTCTTTTGGTCAATTGCTAGCCTAAATATGAGTTTCTTTCAAACAAACTCTGCAATTACATTTGTCATTTGCCTTTCCCTAATACAATCAGGGAATCAATAGCAAATACAGGTTAGTCCTTGACTTACAACTACAACCGAGCCCAAAATTTCCATTGCTAAGTAAGGCAGTTGTTAAATGAATTTTGTCCCATTTTATGACCTTTCAGTCACAATTGTTAAGCAAATCACTCCAACTGTTAAGTGAATCATGCGGTTGTCAAGCAAATCTGACTTCTCTCATTGTTTTTGCTTGTCAGAGACCAGCTGAGAAGGTTACAAATTGGATCACATAACCCCCAGAATCAGTGCAACTATCATAAAGACATGCTAGTTGCCAAGTGCCTGAATTTTGATCACATGACCATGGGAATATTGCAATGGTCTTAAGTGTAAAAAAATAGTCCTAAGTCACTTTTTTTTAGTGCCACTGTAATTTTGAACAGTCACTAAACAAATGATTTTAAGCCAAATAATACCTGTATGAGACATTATATTAGCTGACAATGACATTAACACTAATGATAAGATACAAGCACAGAACTAAAGTGAACTGTAAGTGCCGTGTTCCCCAATTCATTGCATGCACGGGTTGGTAGCCTGTATGTAAAGTGTTTCACCCCAGCTCTATATTATTACTGCAAAAAACCAATAACAATTGGATTGGATTTTGCTTCGGGGACTGGATAATCAGAAGCCACCTTTATCCTTTTTTTTCAGCAGATGGGTGCACTTTGCTTTGGTCCCTGTCAATACAAAGTTGCTGTAAGGATTAGTAGGTCACTTTTGTGAAGGCATTGCCCTTATCCCTACATTGAAAGATCAGCAACACTGACTGTTTAAAGCTTTTCCCAAGCAATCTCACATGACAGTTGTCTCTTGGGAAAGCTAAAATGTCTTGCATTTTAGACATACTGCTTGCCTTGCCTTGAAATGGACCTGAACTTATAAGAAATACTAAAAGTTTCACCTCTTTGATTGTTAAAGATTCTGGAAGAATCATCTCATGAAAGGAAAATTATATTAGGATGTTTAAGAGCGAGATCTTGAATTGCAACAATAAAGCTACATTTCCAATAACACAGCAAGCATTCCACTTTAGAAAAACTCTTCCAAAAAGAGATATTTCACCAGGTGTTCCAATTTATATTTTTCCAGTGTGGCTCTACGGAATCCCATTAGCAGACAACTGATACATATATCAAAATTAAAGAAACAATCTGGGACTGAGAAAAACATATTGATTTTATGCTAATGAATTGGAAAAAAATGGGGAGATAAATTTAGCTCCCTACTTTCATAGTTGAAAAGCAAAATAACAGAATTTGAAAAGATATTGTAAAAACAACAGACATACTAATTTCTGGATTTGTGCCATCTTTTCGCATAGGTCATCTGTTGGAAGCTAAGGATAGGTTTCTGGAAGACTAGCATAGTATTTAGCCCCTAGCAGGATTTCTATTTTTTTTATCCAGTGAATCATCTCATTTCTTTTATGCTTCATTTGCGCTTATCATTTGTTGTTCAACAATGGTTTCATGGAATAGTCTCAGATCTTCATCAGATCAAGATGATCTCAAATAAATGATATGTGAAGTATAGATTTGTAGCAACAGAGTTAACGATTATCATAATACCTTTCAGGGCAGGCTGACACAGTAGCTGACACTACCAATTTTACTTACTAAATACAAGGGTTGCAGCTGTAAACTATTCAAAATCATCTATATTTTATACTTTTATAAAAGGAACAAAATTCTTCTCTATATGGGTCTAACCAGGCAATATCCTCCATAAGGATCTTGGGTGGGGAAGAATATATATATATATATTGGGTTTTCTTTTTTAAAAAAACTATTCTTTCTCTTGGAGGTACCGAAAACAGGTTATAATAAATAATTTAAATAAATGCTTCCTAATAAAAAATATAAAAAGTAACACCATCCGTTATCTGAAAAATAGATTAGTCCTGGATAGCCAAAAATACTTGAGTAAAAATAATGTCTTCAGAGGTTGTTGCAAAGAAGATGGTTCTGAGGCCAACTGAATGTTCTCAAGAAGTAAATTCCATGATTCACATGTTACCATTGAAAAGGTCCACTCTTAATCCCTGCATTGTGAATCACCCTCTGGGACCATGAACAGAATGTCTTCACCAGATGATCTTAGTGCCTGAATTGGAAGATACTGGGACAGGCAATAATTTAAGGAGTTGACTCCTAAGCTGCTTGTAGCTTTATAAAATAATATTAATTTCTGAAATTGGGCTTGATACCCTGCAAACTCCCAGTAGAGTTTTTTTCAGAAAAAAATGGCCCCATTTAGTTACCCAAACTGGACAGCTGTGCTCTCCACAAGTTTAATCTGGCATCTTCAATAACATGTACAGTTCTTTGCAGTAAACCAGGTGTGAGCTTATTAGAACATGAATCATTGAGGTTCAGCTATCTTAGCCCAAGTATGTTTATAGATGGCTCTCCTACAGAAAGTTGGACATACATTCTCCTTTGCCAACAAAATAACCTGTGCCCTAGAATAGCCTGCAATCACAGAGAGACCCCAACCCACACACTTGTTCCTTTGAAAATTGTATTTGCTCATCCAGAACAGAAAAAATGTATTTATAGATGGATGATAAGTGTTCAAAACATAAGGATCTAGGAAGCCTAAATTTCAAGGTAATGCTCATTGACCATTCCCTACAAATAATCCTATCCTGCACTTAATAGGAGCCATGGTAATGCTGTGGCTAGAATGCAATACTGCCAGGAGTTTGATCCTGAATGGCTCAAGGTTGATTTAGACTTCCATCCTTCCAAGGTCAGTAAAATGAGGACCCAGATTGTTGGGAACAATATGCTGACTCTGTAAACCACTGTGAAGCAGTATATAAGTCTAAGTTATATTGCTATTGTTATTAGTGGTTTGATTGCAAAGATCAGTGATGCTTGATGCAAGTGGGTTCATGAAAATTGTAGGCCATAGTTATCCACACTAAACTATGAAAACATGTCTGTATATGATTCTTAAGTATAAAAATAAAATTGTAAAAGTAGTCATTCAATCCATTAAAAAAGCATGAGCAAAGTAGCTATTTTAGAAAAAGTTAACCACAAAATTAAGCAAGAAAATGCTTAATTCACATATATTGAAAAGTTTCAGACTATTTCAGAAAGTCTCCACAAACAGAATGGACTTCTCAGTTTTGATTTCTAATTTCATACTATGAATATTAAATATTTATGAAAACTTTAACCTCATGAGAATACTGCATCTTGGATAATCTCTATTAAAGTCAACAAAAGTCATTTGAGGTATATGCCAAATTATTGTGATCTACAGCTAGTTCAGGTGTTGTAAAATCATAAGCCTGATTCGGCAACATAATGCACTTAGTAATGTGATTTAATTTGTGTTGTTTATTTGGAATCCATAAAATATTTACCTTTTTTCCCTATTCAAGTTTTTAAAACTCAGGTAGTAACCGAACTTTAGATATTTAGATAAATTAGTCACTTTAGCAATAGGTCATAGCACTTCTCTTGAACCTTAAAAATGGTATTTTAACCAACAGTGCTAAACATCACAGGCCATTTATTCTATGTTCAAAACAGAATTCTACAGAACTGTGCTAATCTACTCAATTAGTAGAACAAATATATATTTCATTCCAAATAGATGACAGTAACAACCAATATATAGTGAAATCATATGTATCCTTATTTCATGTATGTAAGAATATTATTATACAGATGATGTAACTACATTTTAGTTATTGAAATAAAAATATTTTTCAGCAAGGTCTGGAAAATCAAGACTTTACTGTATTTGTAATATTAATAATCAAGTTAGAGAAAGTAAATGTAAATATAGAACACACTGAAAATAATTTGAAGCACATAAAATACAAGTATATCGTGGTTTGTTGTCCACTCACTGAACTTGATAAAGAATTTGTGATTCTTATTTCTTGGTTTATATTCTGTGTTGTCACAAACTATTCTGAATCATTCTGAATTATCAGCAGTAATCTTTTATAAGTTTGGTACACTAAGAATCCAAATTATTAATTCCTTTGAAAACATAGTATCTATTTTACAGTTGGCAGGAAAACTTAGGAAGTAGAGGAGCAAAATAGAAAATAGGAAATCAATAAAAAACAACAAAGCACTTATGAATTAGAGGAAAATACAGTATGTTTGGCCATAAAATGAAAGTCAAAGAAAGCAAGAACAGAAATCACAGAAAGCTTTGAAGAGAATATAACATATTTTTAAGACAAGCAATAAATTAGAGTTTACACTATATTTTATAGATTCTTTCATACCTATTTGTGTAACTCAGACATGTCAAACACAAGGCCTGGGGGCCAGATGCAGCCCGCAATGTGGTTTCATGTGGCCCATGAAGCCATTCTGGAAACAGTGAGAGAATGGCCCCCGCTGCCTTGGCCCTGGCTCAGGCCGCCCAGGAGCCAATGTACAATTTTGTGGTGGCTATCTATGCTGAAATGCATTCAGTCTTAGCTCCACAAGGCTGTCTGGAAATAGCAAGGGACCGGCCCCTGCCGCGCACTGGAGAGGTGTCACTCTTTGTGAGGAATGTCTTGGCGCTTGCCCTGGTCCTACCCCCTTCTGCCAGAGACCCTCAGATCTGTCCCACTCCTGCTCAGGTCCCCACAGGCACCCTTGATGCGAACGATGTAGAGCTGGCCATGCCCACTGAATAGGCCACACCCATTCAGTAGGCCATGCCCACCCTGGCCACACCTACCCGGCCCCCTGAGGACAACCACAATGCTAAAGTGGCCCTCAATGAAATTGAGTTTGACACCCCTATAACTTGTATAGCACTGGGACTAATTATGACCTATTTTTCTCCCATGTTTGCCAATAGTGCCTTCAAATTCATTTTGGATATTTTGTGTCTAGGATCAATCCCTTCTTTGTTGTTGTACAGGTGTGTCAGGAAAAGGCTTCATTAGTCTTCATTTGTTCTCTTTATATTGCAGCCCTCTTCCTGAGGATTATTCTCAATATGCAGATCTTCCTGAGGATTATTCTCAATATGCAGATCTTCCTGAGGATTATTCTCAATATCTAAATCAAAGTTCAGTGCAAAATATAAATTAGAATAAGGTTATCAAGCTAAAAATCATATCACAAGTACTATTTAGCTTATTACATACTACTTATAGATTACATCATATTATATGTATATTTTATTAATACATTTAAATCCTGTGTTTTTTCTGGTTGCTCAAGGACTAATTGTTTTATTCTTATGGTTAGCTAAGTTGTGGGCTAAAGGATAATGACTTATTCAAGGTCACCCAATGAATTCCATTATCAGATAAGTATTTGAACCTAGGTCTTTCTAGTTCCAGTCTTACACTTAACCACTAACCGCAATGCCTCTTTAAAAGAATTCTAAGCCAATTTTGATGAACAAAATCATTGCCAAAAGCAAATGAGGTCCTCTATCTACATAGTCAGTTTAATGTTGAAGCTGAGTTCACTTTTCTTACCCTCCAGGGAGATGTCTATTCATAGGGAAAGTCACTGAATGTGCTTAATTGCAATACTGATAGGTTTAGCATAAAATATAAACAACCACAGTTGGGAAAGATATCTTTAAATTCAATATAGCCCTGAAATCAGTGGTGGGATTCAGCTGGTTCGCACTACTTCGGCAGAACCGGTAGCTAATTTTTTGTTGCCCAGGTCCAGAATGGACTTCTGGAAGCTGTATCCACACAGAGAACCAGTTGTTCACAAATTTGAATCCCACCACTGCCTGAAATAGTCTTTGATTAAAGTAACATCCCCTTCTGAAGACTAATCATATGTGGAGCAATTTTCAAAATCGTATACCGTACTAAACACAGAACACATCTCCCAAGCACCTGTTGGCTACAGGTACAAGCCATGCTTACTGCTACTTGTCTGGCCAATTTCTTAAGTGTCTGTGTTATCTTTATTTTATTTAGTTTTTATATTTTTACTTTTATAAGATCCATGTTTGCAGAAATATAATTAGATATTTCTTATTTTGCCAGGGCTAAATAATACAATATATAAATATTGTGCTTCTTTCAATACTCTTTAATAAGTTAAAAACTCTTTGTAACAAGTGTTGGTGCAGGTCTATTTATTAAAGTATTAAAATCCTACAGATGCTTCTTCTGAAAAACAAAACAAAACTAGAACTGTTATTTTAAAAATCATAATTTGATGTTTTGTCACTGCAATTTTATTTTCTGATTTCATGCCGATGCCCATTTTGTCTCATTAGGTCTTAAAAACTCCATTAAATATCAATATCACCCTATCTATTATTAAATCTTTCATTAATAAAAATAATCTTCTCATGGATGAGAAGATTCATCAAAACATTACATCAAGAATAATTGACCATTTATACAGAAAATTCAACTCATTCATTTTAATATATTTATGAATGATAATCATATCTTTCCCTCCTTGGAGGAATTCAGACATCTATCTGGGTTTATGTATAAACTGTTTTACTTTAAAAGTTTATATGCATTCTGACATTCAAGATGTCTAGCAGACCTGTTTCACAAGGTTGAGTCATCTTCACTACAATCTGCAACTGACAGCCTTACCATTTGATAAGAAGTGCCCACCCAGTGGTTCCAGAATGTAGTTGTGCTCCGCAGGGACCACCAAAAATATTACTAATTTGTAATTTTTTGTGCAATACAAGGGGGAAAGTATTAAATATATAAGTGAACAACCTATACATACAATTTTTGAGGTGCTTTTAAGTCAGTGTCGACTCCTGCAATATTTTGGGGAAGATTTTGGAAGTGGTTTGCCATTAACTTCTTCCTAAAGCAGAGAGAAAGTAACTGGCCCAAGGTCACCCAGCTAGCTTTGTGCCTTAGATGAAATTAGAACTTACAGTCTCCCAGTTTCTAGACTAATGCCTTAACAATATTAAATATAAATGAAATCAAATTTGTTTTTTTTTCCAGCTATGCCCATCCTCACCTCCCTACAAACTTGTGAACTCCTATTGTAAGTGCTATAATAATTTTTCAGTCCATTTGATGTTGAGGATTTAAAAAAATAATAATATATGTGCACTTTGACTGCTGCAAGGTTGCAAATGGAGATAACTTAATCATGGAGCACTTGGCAACCAATTGTTAAGTGTGAATAAGTTGCCAATCACCCAAATCACTATCACATAACCATGGCCAGAACTCTGAGAACCAGATATAATCACCTTCATTCAGCATTGTGATAACTGGGAACAGTCAATGACTGAATAGTTGTAGGTCAAGAACTATCATATTTATATTTGTCAACCCCTGGAGAGATGCCAGATCAGTTCCACTAGAACTATGTTTTATTGAAATGATTTTCAAATTTGGCAACTTCAAAATATGGGACTTCAACTCCCAAAATTGCAAGCCTGTATGAAACATATGGGCTATAACTATATAGTCTTAAATGTTTTTGAACTATGGCGTTGGAGAAGACTCCTGAGAAAGCCATGGGCAACCAAGAAAATAAACTAATGGATCTTCAAACAAATCAAACCAGAGTTCTCACCAGCTCAAATTTATCTATTTTGGATATCTTACAAATATTAAATTTTTTGAGAGGGTTCTAATGCTGGGAAATCTGGGAAGAAAGAGAAGAACAGGATGATCAGGAATAAGGCGGATGGATTCAGTTACAGTAGTGATGAGTACATTATTGGAAGATCTTAAAGACCCAGTTAGGGATAGATTGTCACAGAAAAAGTCAATCTATGTGGTTGCTAAGAGTCGAAATAGACTTGACAGCACATAAACAGATCAACACAATCATAAAAGCCTGACCGTATCTTGCCTGCCTTTTTTCTCATACTCCATTGTATTTCGCTCAAGTCAGACTGAGCTTTTTTCTAATTCTTCTTGTGTCCCTCTGCTTAAAGTATACTTTTGTGTTTGTAATTCTTCCTGCATAGTTTTTCCAAGGTCATCTCCCTTGCTCTCTACACCATATATCTTTTCAAATGGAAACTTTTATTCAATGAACTTGCCATCAAACAGAAATAAAAGCTATAAAAGTCCCTCACCTCACCTTCATATTAGAGTCTTGGACATTTTCCATGTTGAATTTTCCACACCCCTCTCACTCACAGCTCAAGAAGTTCATCGGGTAATTCACATTAATAAAACCAGGTAACAGTAATTATATATTAATGAATGTAATAGTGCAATAAATCGGCAGGAAACTGAAAATGACATACTGTTATAGATCCCCTTGGCTTTAATTATAAAGGTGCAACCATCTCATTTACTCTAGCAATTTTTAAACTTAGCACCAAAGATCTCTTGATATAATATTCCAGAATGCATTGCTAATAAGGTGTGCTTATTTAGTACAAGTAAGAGCCCCCTTGATGGGCATGTGGGCTTATAATGTTGTATCCAAGTGGATAAATGATGAGGTTGAAGGCCAAACTTTGAATGGATTGGATAACAGCAGAGGAGTAGACTGCTATTATTATTTCATTACTCTGGCACTTGAGGTTATTGATACCCATTCTTTAAAGTTCAGGGTAAGATTTAAAGTAAATGTGTTAAGCTTCTGTATGAAATGAATCCTCTCAGGACTAAATTTTAAAAAAATAGGATATATTTTTTCTGGATTGTTTGTGTGTTGAAATCTATAGTTTGACTCACCCAATTTGATGGGGGGGGGAGAAGCTGTTTTGTTTTAATGGTCTTCTGCATTATAACAGGATTCTCTTGTAATCTATAAAATTTGAGTTCCTTCTCCAAAGGGGACTGATTTTTTTAAAAAAAAAATTATTTCCCAAAAATTATTTTTATTTATTATGAAAGTTATTTGTCACCCATCTTATATCTAATGACTCTGGGTGGCTTACAACATAAACCACAATATAATAATAACAGGATTGCAAGTTAGCTAAAAAGTCAGCCAAGGAAAATGTTTTGGCAAGGCAAGAATTGTTCCAGGCAGAACATTAATCCAAAGGAATTGGGGCTAAATCATAATAAGAGAAAGAAACGGAGCTGGATTTTCTATTTGTTTCCTTGGATTTGAGAGATGTGTGGGCAGATCATCTTATTCATTTTCAACCGTTGTAGTTGGAGAAATATATGGAGCCAGAAAATAAGTTCTGGGGACCATATAAAAGCCTGAAGCGATATTTAGCACACATTGCTAAAAATGATATTATGAAGGGAAGCACTGAAGGATAACTACCCAAGGTACATAAGAGACAAAGGGTTGAGCTGCAAGCAACTCTGCTATGTTAAGGTAAAGAAGTCCACCTTACAGAGGATCCAGGTAATGACCTTAACAATGAATAACTTCATAAACTGGGTTAATCTGAATCCTGAGCAAAGTAACTAAAGAAAACTGATACTTCTATAAAAAAGCAAATAATTGAACAGATGAAAATGTGTTGCCCTCCTATAGTTACATACATACATACATACATTACATACATATATATAATTACTGTATATATGTAAATATTGTAATTACTACCAACCTTCTACAAAGGAAGAGCAGTAGGCATTGAGATAGCAAGTAGTTGTTAGAAGAAATATTACATACATCAGGATTATTCAGTCAAACCATTTATAGAAATATGATAATTTGCTTCTGAGGTCTCTGTAATCTTTGTTAATAGTAAAAGAACAGAAAATCACAAAAGCCTTTCCTCAATATCAGAAAGTAGCCTCAGGTCTGTATTATTCATGTTTCTTATGGAATCTATGATAGAGATTCTCAAACTCTGGGTCATGGTCTTCCTGGGGAGTTACAAATAATTTAGAGGCGGCATCAGATTTTTTTTTTTTTTTTTAAAAAAGCCTTAGGGATAGCAGTTGAATTTATAGTTCAGGGGCATTTTTCAAGCTTACAAATCTGTTTTCCACCTGCTTCTTTTTCTTAGCATAGGCAAACTTTCAATACTGCATCATTTACTTGATAATTTTCATTATGAAACATAATTTTGTTTGACTTTTCCTGGAATTACATATCTCTGCTGTTGTGTTTTATCATCATCTCTGAAATATTTGGAGGTGTATGTGTTAATGAAAGTTAGTATTTTAATCATTATTTTAAATTTCCTGCCTCTGAAACGTTTTGTCAGATAGTAAGAAATAATCTAAACATAACTAATCTGCTGATAGCATTCGTAAAAGTTCAAACATCTTATATATGTAAATCAGGATTTTTAAATCTAAAAAGAGTACATACTGTATTTATAAAAAATGCTATATACACACAAATACACACAAACTATATATTTACTTCTTGCCCAATGTTATTACTTTGGAGAGTTGCAGTATTCCAATTTAAAAAACTCCAAGTTAAGTAAAAGTTTAAGTAAGTATAATGGTTTAGAATATGCACATAATTTATACAGGAACCTACAGAACTCAAAATGATTCACTTTCTATTTTGTTCAGCCTGACTTTCCAAGATTCTTTATGTGTCTGCAAAAGAGCAACAGAAAAATACTCAGAAGTACTTTAAGAGAGAATAGAAGACATAGAATCTTCCCTGAATTTCAGTCCATTAGTTCAGAAGATGTTGAGTTCATGAAGTCTGCACTGGTGAACTGGTAAATTAGAAATTCACAATACAATTTTGTTATTGCAGTCTGAACGCTTTAATGGATTGAAGAGCCAGGATAGGAAAAATAAATGTATAACCTATTGTAAGCCTTAGGAAAGACTAATATATATATAGGCAATAAATGAATAATCACTGTTGATTGGGCTCTCTTCCACACTCCATTGCATGAAAAACCTATATATGAGTTCTTTAATATAATGCTATCAAATTAAATTAACTTAGTGACAACAGCTCAAAACATTGGGCAGAAAACTGAAATCTATTTGTTTTTCTAATGTCACGGAATGTAGTGATATCAAAATATAATAATAAGTAAAATAATTGACACTTATTTCCTTTAATGATATTTTGAAATTAATGTAAATTTGGTCATTTACATAGTTAATGTTTTTACAAGCATATTCACACATATTCTTCCATCTTGTCTTTCATAAGCAGAGACCTGAATCATTAAGACAGTGTTTCTCAACCTTGACAATTTTAAGGCATGTGGACTTCAACTCCACATGCCTTAAAATTGTCAAGGTTGAGAAACACTGCATTAAGAGGTCAAGCTATCAGCCACAGATAGAAAGTCCAGATCTCTAAACAGAAGGAATCACTTTCTACACCAAACACCTGTTTATTTTACCAGCTTGTTCAAAAATAGGTTGAACAATTTACACCCATATGAAAACTAGGTAAAATCAAAAGTTCTCAACAGATTATCTAAGGCTTGATAGAGAAAGGTCTGATCAGGTTCAACAGCTTGAATGGTATCAATAGTGCTACAACAGACATTTCTTCTGCATTTTTTACCATTCTCATTCAATTTTAGAACAGTGAGAAGTGTTCTCTGTGTGGATGCTGCTTCCGAAAGTCCAAAAAATTAGCTACCAGTTTGGCTGAAGTGGTGCAAACCGGCTGAATCCCACCACCGCTGTAGATGCAGGGTGGGAGTCCCAGCTCAGTTGTAGAGATGTTGTACTGCATATCAAAAGTCCCAAATCCTCCGGCATCAATCTTGGAAAGTTGATGCCACCCATATTAGGATAGACACATTTTCATAAAAGGAGTATCCCCTGTGTAAAAAAGCTGAATTTCCTACTCATGGTTAAACATTACAGCTCTTCACCAATTTCTCATCTGACTGCAAATATAAACAGTAGTAAGTCATAGTCAAAGAAGGAAGGGGGCTAATCTATTGTACTGAATACTATTCCAAAATCTGTCCATTTTCCTTCAGGATACCTTCCCAGTAAAATAACTTTTTCTACATCTTTTTCAGGTTATTAAAGACAGCCATAACTATTTATTTTAATAGTGACTTTGAAGGACACAGATCATGTGGGACACAGACATGTCCCTGTCACTGATCATGAAGAGTTACCATTCTTCTTTATCTGGAAATTTGTTCTGTACGAATGTTGTCCTTGACATCTTCTCTGGAGATTTAACTGAACCATGGAATCAAGAAGAGACCATTGGAAAGCAAGAAAGAGATGATGATAATAATAATAATAATAATAATAACAACAACAACAACAACAACAGTAGTAGTAGTAGTAGTAGTAGTAGTAGTAGTAGTAGTAGTAGTAGTAGTAGTAAAGTTGGAAGGGACCTTGGAGGTCATCTAGTCCAACCCCCTGCTCAGGCAGGAAACCCTATACCATTTCAGACAAATGGCTGTCCAGTCTCTTCTTAAAAACTTCCAGTGTTGGAGCATTCACCACTTCTGAGGCAGGTTGTTCCACTGGTTAATTGTTCTAACTGTCAGGAAGTTTCTCCTTAGTTCTAGGTTGCTTCTCTCCTTGATTAGTTTCCACCCGTTGCTTCTTGTCCTGCCTTCAGGTGCTTTGGAAAATAGCTTGACTCCCTCTTCTTTGTGGCAGCCCCTGAGATATTGGAACACTGCTATCATGTCCCCCCTTGTCCTTCTCTTCATTAAACTAGACATACCCAATTCCAGCAGCCGTTCCTTATATGCTTTAGCCTCCAGTCCCCTAATCATCTTTGTTGCTCTTCTCTGTACTCTTTCTAGAATCTCAACATCTTTTTTACAGCGCGGTGATCAAAACTGGATGCAGTATTCCAAGTGTGGTCTTACCAAGGCATTGTAAAGTGGTATTAACACTTCACGTGGTCTTGATTCTATCCCTCTGTTAATGCAGCCTAGCACTGTGTTGGCCTTTTTGGCAGCTGCAGCACACTGCTGGCTCATATTTAGGTGATTGTCTACTAGGACTCCGAGGTTCCTCTCACAGTTACTACTATTGAGCATGGTGCCACCTATGCTGTACTTGTGCATTTGGTTTTTCTTGCCTAAATGTAGAACCTTGCTTTTTTCACCATTGAATTTCATTTTGTTAGTTAGTGCCCAGTGTTCAAGTCTGTCCAGATTCTTCTGTATCTTAAGCCTGTCTTCTGGAGTGTTGGCTATTCCTGCCAGCTTGGTGTCGTCTGCAAATTTGATGAGTTCCCCATCTATCCCCTTGTCCAAATAGTTAATGAAGATGTTGAAGAGCACTGGGCCCAGAACAGAGCCCTGGGGCACCCCACTACACACTTCCCTCCATGTAGATGTGGTTCCATTGAGGACCACTCACTGAGTACGGCCAGTCAGCCAGCTATGGATCCATCTTGTGGTGATGCTGTCTACCCCACATTTTTCTATCTTGTCAAGCAGTAGGTTGTGATCTACTTTATCAAATGCCTTACTGAAGTCCAAGTAAATTATGTCCACAGCATTCCTCTGATCCACTATTTTTGTCACTTGGTCAAAGAATGCAATAAGATTTGTCTGGCATGATCTATTTTTGACAAACCATGTTGGCTTTTAGTGATGACTTTGTTTGCCTCTAGGTGTTCGCTGATTCGTTGTTTGATTATCTTTTCCAGGATCTTCCCAGGTATTGAGGTCAGGCTCATAGGTCTGTAATTTCCTGGGTCCATTTTTCTTCCTTTTTTGAAGATGGGAACTACATAAGCTCTTTTCCAGTCCTCTGGTAGTTCCCCTGTGCTCCAGGATCTTTGAAAAAGAGAACATGTGGCCATCTTGAAACTCCTACCCACCCTATGAGCTCCAGAAGTGAAATGAAAGAATTTCACTGACATTTTCTTCTTTCAACAAACAAAACAAAACAAAACATTGAGAACCGGTTATTCACATATTTGAATCCCACCACTGATCTACAGTATAAAGTCTACATCTCCAAATGTTTTACAATAAAAAGAGTTAAACATGTATTTTTTTTCAATGCATAATACCCTAAGATTTATTCAAAACAGCAAACTCTAATTTTCCCAATTCATTTTTTCTCTCTCTTTGTCTGTGTGTATGTATGGCTTTAATACTGCAACATGCTTGATTACAGCTGTGGAACTCTGATAGATTAATTTCATTCTCTGACATGCTGGTGGGTCAGAAAGGTGGTTTTATTGTTGTTAGACATGCCTTTATTTTCAGAAAATTGTTAAACCTCATTTTTTGTCTTGCCATTCTTTATCTCACTCCTGTGCTTCTCATACTACTGAAGCCTGGTTGTTCACAACAAGATCTGACTTTGCTTTATTGTTTCATCAGTTTCCTTGTATAGCTGCTATAATATAATCTCACCTATGATTTATGCCACCAAAACTAAAACTTAACTATCCATGAAATTTACTGCATATTGTTTGATTCATTTGCATTGAGCCCATGCCAAATACCATCTAAATTCCAAATATATCCCTTGCAGGCCTTTTGGTGTGAGTGATTGGCCATAGTTCGGATGCAAATATGAAATAGCTATGAGGGTTTTTTATTGCAGCATAAAAATTAGTCAGAACTCTCTTGGAAAGAATCTATGTCATTCATAAACTTTTCTCTATCGGATCTCAGCATCATGCAGGATATTAATCGTCATGCTGCATATACTTTTTAACACAGATAAGTGGCACTATATTTATAGACTTCTCCCATTTCTTATTATGCTCGCTATACAGAGAATAGCTAACGAACCAAAATATTTCATTCCTTATGATAACTTTTTTTTGCCATTTTTATTCAAGGTCTTGAGCAGCCAGACTATTCCTTTTAAGAAGCTTGCATACAATATTATAAATAAACTTAAAAAAAACCCTGAATCTAGATTCTTTTGTGGATAGGGTTGCACTTGATCAATATAAGTGGCAAGCCAGGGCTTCACTATCGCTTTCCTTTCTTTCCAAATAAGGAAAAAGGGACTGACACAAAGCTAATTTAAATGAATTTAATTCAAACTTGATTGAATTAATTATGATTTAGTTTAAATGTAAACTTAACTAAAGTTAAATTTAATTAATTAAATACTACTAATATGATTACTTCCCATATGTTTAATAATTCTTCACTCTACGTTAGAAATTACAATACATCCATACTGGCATTAGAGCAAAATGCCAAGGAAGGAGCACAGGTAGCCTTGGAGTTCCAAGTTATTGGTTTCTGTCTAGAGCAGTGATTCCCAGCTGAAGAATTCTTGGAGTTAACGTCCGTACATTTTAAAGGTCCCAAGTATGAGAAACACTAATCTAGATGAATATACGTGCACGACAGTGGTGGTGTTTATATAATATTTATCTGTAAGTAAAAGATACCTGAAATAGTGATATTTCAGATATAGAGGATGATAAGCAGCACCATTAATTGAGCTTTTATGCTGCCACAGAATATTAATACAAAACCTGATGGAATATTTCCAAGCCATTAGATATTTCATTAATCCATTTTCATGGAAAATTTTACCCATGTCCCATCTGAATCTCGACCTTGGCATGTATGCCAAAGTGATTTTAAGCCATGTTTTCCTATGCTGCAATTTTTTTTAAAAAAACCACACAATTACTAGCTGTTCACAATTCCACTATTTGTTGACTTTGATAAATGTACTAAGAACTAAAGTGCATCATATATAATACTGCATTTTAAAACTTCTTATTTAGCTTGATGGCAAAGAAACTGTTTTTGAAATGATCTGAAATAAGGGAAGAACTGAGTGGAATATGCCTCACTTCATTATAAGGTGACAAGTACCATATATATCAAGCTCATCTCCAAATATCTACATAACAGAATAATCAAGTTGGAAGGGATCCTGGAGGTCTTCTACTCCAACCCCCATCAGGCTGGAAATCCTATACCATTTCAGACAAATGGTTGTCCAATCTCTTCTTAAAAACTTCCAGTGTTGGAGCACCCACAATGTCTGGAGGCACGTTGTTCTACTGATTAATTGTTCTAACTGATAAGAAATTTCTCCTTAATTCTAGATTGCTTCTCTCCTTGATTAGTTTCCATCTGTTGCTTCTTGTCCTGCCTTCAGGTACTTTGGAGAATAGGTTGACTCCCTCTTCTTTGTGGCAACCCTTTAGATATTGGAAGTCACCCCTAGTTCTTCTTTTCATTAAACTAGACATACCCAATTCCACCAACCATTCTTTATATATTTTAGCCTCCGGTCCCCTAATCATCTTTGTTGCTTTTCTCAACATCTTTTTTACAGCGCGGTGACCAAAACTGGATGTAGTATTCCAAGTGTGGCCTTACCAAGGCATTATAAAGTGGCATTAACACTTCACATGATATTGATTCTATCCCACTGTTAATGCAGCCTAGGACTGTGTTGGCTTTTTTGGCAGCTGCAGCACACAGCACATGCCATATAATTTTCTTGATAGCAATGAATAAATGATTTCTCTTTACCTTCTTCTGGGATTTTCCACCTTCTGCAGTTCTTATATTAGTTCTCATCCAAAATTAACATGATATAACCTAGCTTAGTTTTTTTCACAATCCAATAAGTTCAACTGGATGCTATGATTAATCTTAAGAACTATGTGTGATTTTCCTGTCTTCCCATGCTGTCTACAGAATGTCTAGTTAAGATAGTTCTTTAGATCAAAAGGAGAGGCAACCAGGTAGTCTGCAAAATAAAAGGGAGCAACACCACTGCCTTCAACACCTTAAATAAAGTTTTTGACAGTAAAATGGTTAAAGAGTTCTGGAAGAATTGAAGACAGCTCTACAAAAGTGAACCTGATGACCAAAGAACTAGTGAGTAGACCAGTTCTTCAGAACTTTCCAGATAAGGAGACATGCGCTTTGGACAGCAGTTCCTTGTGAGGAAACCTCAGGATGGCAGTTTTTGATGGGTTTGAGAGCCAGGGGTAATGGAACTAGCCATTAGATATGCTATCAAAAGTAGATTTACAACTGACAGGCCAATGACTTAGAAAAGGATATTATCCTGGATTTACAAAAGAAATTGGCTGATGTTTTAAAATTACAAAAAAAATACAAATGACAAATCGAAAAATTTCTTGGATAATTGTGTTCCTATTCATAAAAAAGTCTTGTTAAAGCCTTAATGAACTCTGTGTGATGGGATGAAGAAAAAATGAAGTGAAATAAAATTCTGTGACAATATTTGAATGAACTAAAGATTAAGAAAGGAATACAAAATTGGTTTATTTCAGTAGTCTGCAGACCCCTGGGAGGCCACAATGTCATCACAGGAGATCCGTGAAGGCTTGAAGAAATGTTATGATTGAAATCTTGAGTTAAATCTTGGTGGTCCGTGGTCATGATCTATGGCCACAAAAGATATATAAAGGGGGTCCATGGTGAAGAAAATGTTGAGAACCACTGGCTTATTTGATAAAGTTGATTTGATTTAAAACAAGGTATGATGCTGCATCTGGAAATCCTTAATAGACTTTCTGCTTATACCAGGACTAAAAAGATGATGTTTTATTGATTTGTTTATTGGATAGGAAGACTTAAATGTTTAGATCTGTTTGAAAGTGAGAGGAATAAACACTCACTCTCAATCTATCAACAAGAGGAGCTATGCATAGAGTTGAAAAGAAGGGAAAAGATTAACCTACTCATTGAGAATGAATAACTCTCTTATTCATAAACCAAAAATAATTCATCATAAGGAAAAAAGCTTATCATGCTGACTTTGAGAAATACTAGCCAAAAATCGTTACACAGAATCAGCTGTCAACATTATTTTCAAGGGATAATCTGTTGACTTTTCACAAAGACTTCAGCATTCGGAATGGGTTGTCCCATTTTTTTCATTTGCACATTTTTCTTACAGGTCTAAGCTTATGTTGGTAACTAAGTTGTAAATCTTATCACCAACATTTTCTAGATACCCTGAAAAATAGGAAACAGTGCTTTACTAATTACTAATATGACCTGAGAAACAAAATTAGCTTTTAATTTTACAGGTGATGGGCAAACCCATAGGATTTAACTTAATTCTGAATTCAGAATGGCCAGTATGACCCCTATACGATACTTCCAAAAAATGTTGGAGTAGGTCAGCAGAAATTTCCTCTTAGGCAGAAAAGACCAGGGACCTTTGGTAAGATTCTATGAGCTCAGGCTGCAAGAAATGAGGTTTCTATTCCTTAATAGAAGAGAGATCTGTAAATCTGCTACCAGACACACTCAAGTTCAGACGACAATACAAAACATAGCAATACAGGGCATGGAGAAGGTACTTTAGATATAAAGATGTGACTAAGAAATATGCCTATAATATTTTTATTCCATCCTGGAATGCTGAATTTTTCAAGCATCAGGGATTTAGCTGCACTGAAGATACCATCTCAGATTCAAGAAGTCTTAGAATATGTATTAGCTTCCTGAGTAGCACATCCAAGAATTGTATGCATTGTATGCATTGATTTATGTTGACTTATCTTAATGTGGGGCTCTTTTCTTAAGATTTCTAAACATTTTGGAAAAAATGTCTATTGCAAGTCAGATAGGTACAACTCTTCAAAATAATAATTAGCTTCTAGCTGGCCCCTTTTCTTGTGAACCTGTAACTTTTTACAAACTTTAATATGTATACCTTTTAAATCTTAGATTTATCAAATTCTGTAATCTACAAATAATCTAAAAATAAACAAAATATTTCCCTACTCATTTTTACATAAATGTCCAATTGAATTATGAAAGGTGTTTAGGAACTTTTATTGAGCCAATCTTCCATTCTCTTCTGCTGCTTTTATCCTCTGAATATACTGTGGAAACAGCCCGGATTCCTAACTCTTTCCATATAAGTCAATATTGAAGACAAAATCTATGTAGGCAATGCTGCTGTCCTTCTCATTTCATATCAGCAAACGAGGAGAAACAAGACATTTTCATTCATCTTCCAGACGGCTTAAGTCATGAAGAGGTGAGTAGGAAAAAGCATTGCTCAAAAAACAGAGTATTCTCCCTCAGTGTTATCAATCACAGTATAGGCCGTAACATATTTTATTTTGGCTTAATATGAACATGCAAGCATAATCATTGTAATTTATAAATCATAATGTACAAGTAAGTTCATTATGGCTTATTCAGCAGCTTATGATTAAGACTGGCTTGCTAAATAATCATGCTACAGGTAGTCCCTGATTTACAGCCATTCATTTAGCGACTGTTCAAAGTTACAACGGCACTGAAAAAAGTGACTTACAACCAGTCCCCACATTTGTAACTGCTGTAGCATCCCCATGGCTGCATGATCAGCATTCAGATGTTTGGCAACTGGCATGTATTTATGACAGATGCAGCATCCTGGGGTCATGTGATCACCATTTGTTCTCTTCCCAGCCAGCTTGCAACAAGCAAAATAAAATGGGAAAGCTGGATTTGCTTACTGACCACATGATTCACTTAGCAACTGCAGTGATTTGCTTAACAACCATAGCAAAAAAGGTCATTAAATCAGGCACGACTCACTTAACAGTCATTTTGCTTAGCAATGGAAATTTTGGTCCCAGTTATAATCATAAATTGAGGTCTACCTTATTGAAGTAAACTGTAGTTTACTAGGAGGTTTATTAATTAGCTTACCACCCACATCCATCTTTCAAAGATATGCGAGTAAAGCTTTCTCTTTAGCAAGACCCATCAATGACAAATCCTGAAGAATATTTTCATAGCATGAAGCACAGCAATGAAAATATCCACTCAGTGTACTCAGAGAACACTTCAGAAATGAATCAAAAATAGCTTGCATAAATAAATAAAAATGCATGCCCACATTCTTTTCTCTTTGTTCAAATGACTTCATCTTTCAAAGGCATTCTTTGCCCCCCCCCCAAAAAAAATAGATATAATGAGCTGCTTACAACAACTCGGACTACTGGGTGGTCCTATTCCTCTGCATTTCTCAATGCCTTTTATGCAGCCCTGAACTCGCATGGCCCTTTTTAGAAGTGAATGCAAATGCGGTTTCATTGTACAGTCTTTCATTTGATCTCCTTTGTTATTCAAATGAGTGTCTGATAAATGATGAATGTGAGTGGGCATTAAGTTTTAATTAATTGCATAGGATAAATCAGATAATGCCAAATGACTCCAGTCTGTTTGAAGAAATGTATGTATCCTTGTGTGCTTGCTTTTAAATATAGATGGAGCTGCACCAAAGTAATGCAGGGGCTCGGGGGATGGTTAAGATATTCTGCAATTCTAATCAAAATGTCAGTTATGACCTTAGAGAGAAAATAAGGGATTTATTATTCCACTGAGAATGAAAATCTGCTCCCACTTTCTTCAAATCAGCTTAAAAAATGAGAATGATGCACACACAGGCAGAATCAAATAGCTACCCTCCAGTCTTCGAAATTTTAAACATATATTTTTTACAATTCAAATGTCTATAGGAAGACATGTCACAAAATGTTGAAGAATTGTCCAGCCTTGTTATGTACTGACCGTAGTTTACTTAATCAGATTCCAAATGATGGGTGATGTCATCATATCAGAGATTTAACTCAATGATGATTTGATCAAATGTTCAAAATTAATTAGTTTTCTAAATCAAAGTGATGACTGAGTTTAAATAGTCAAATTGAATTGAATATCTACGGACCTTTAGCACCCAAGTCAAACTGAAGCAATCTATTGAACTGAATTTACATTTCAATTGTCTCTGATCCTATTGGCCTAGCCATGTAACCTATTAATGTATGTATAATTTCTTGGCAGATCTTTAAAAATAACCCTACTGCAGACTTATCCATAATAACAATTGTCAAAGGAATTACTTAAATGGACACTCAGATTAAAGGAAGAAAGAGTATACTTTTTGGTGACGGTAGTAATGAAATTTTTCTGATGTCTTTCCCCTCAGTTGAGTAGCCTTTTTACTGAAACTCACCTAGTCCATCTAAAACTTAATTTACTAGCCTGTTTCTTTAAAGAGTCATAAAGTATGCCATCTCCTTCACTTCTGTTTTTGTCAGATATTGTATTTATGCCTTTGTTCTTCTAGCCACACTAACTCAGTAATGTATTAAGATTAACATTAACATCAGTAATTTGGCACCAACTTAGATGGAAAGAAGTTTCTTCAGCCAGCAGATGACACAGCCAACAATTCACCATTCTATTAAGGCAGCAGAATGCTAGGTTTATATCAGTCCCTACTTCTCAACTGCAAAAGTCTCTGTGGCTTTTTTTAAAGGATTGTTTACTTTCCAAGATCCTGCTCCATTGCTTTAATTCCAGATTTGTTCTCTTCTGTTCAAAACAACTTTCAATCCTTCACTCTTCATTAGTGATCCTTTCTTAAGTGACATGTACTCAATGCAATGAGGCTCTTTACAAATCCATATATTGGATTCCAGGAACAAAACCCTAATCATCTGCAGATATTTATATGCATGTCCTTAATTCACCTTCAGAAGTACTGATTCATTCTTTTCTTCCGTATCTTCACTGTTGCTTTATAAAAAATTGCACCTTTGATGCACCTTTGACAAAGTTTGAGACATATTTTGCAACATCAATATTGACTGCTCTGTCTTAGTGATGAAACAATAAATTTAGATTTAAAGAACAACAAATAGAAGGAAAAAATAAGTATCAATATAAGTATCACTAGTTCCATCACATACAACATTTACAATAAAAATCACCTTACAACATCTTCCAAATAACATCTTTCAGCAAAATGGATACCCATACAACTTGATGAAAAAATCCTTGACCACTTAATTCTCTACAACACAACCAACACAAACTATGAAAAGATGCCATATATCAAAAACATCTCAGAAACAACCTCCAAGACTATTACAATTAGGACAGCATCACATGGCACACGAACCAACTAAAGCCCTCAAAAACTTGTTAAATAAAGTAAATGACTTCATAACCCTAGAAGAAAAAAAACAGCAGCCATCTACAACATACAGCATAGCATAAGGACTATAACAGTCACTATATAATAGAGACCGACATAAGATTAGTGGACCTCATCCATAAACACCAATGAGCAGTCAGAAGATATGATGAAAACTCTTTAACAACACATGGACAAACTTAACCATAGTTAAGTGAGAAACTGTGAGCATCCTAGACCAAGCTAAATTAAAAAAAAAAAATAGAGAATTCCTGGAAGCCTGGCATTCAGATAATTCAGATAAATCAGCCATCAACAGCCATATAAAGACAAACAATATTTACATATCATTCAAAAGAGGCAATCAAAAAACAAAAAAAGAAAAAAAAACCACCAAAACACCACCTTACCAGAAATCAACACCCAGATAAGCAGGATTAGTACCAGATCAACAATAAAGCAGTAAACAATACCTCAATCAAGGAACTACCAACATAGACAAAAAAAATCAAACAATAAACAACAGCCTAATCAAGGAACTACCAATAAGAAAATGACAATCTCACCAAAACTGCAGGGCAAGCTATTGTATATAAACTGAGAATAAACCCCTCTCCTTCTAGCAGTGAAGATGTTATTTAGTTGGGTAATGTCTGCAATAAAACAACTGAACTCAGAGAGCAATAAGGATTTTGAAATAATTTTGATTTATCTAAAATCAAAGACAAAATACAAAAGGCAGACAACAGCAACATAGTATATAAAATCAATTGCAACAATTGTAACCAACTCTATGTGGGGAAAAACAGGAAGGCGATTGAAAACAAGGGTTCATGAACATTAACTAGCACTTCAAGTGGGAAGGAACAAAAATCATTGGTCATGCCAACACCCACCACACACGTGAATTTATTGAAGCCTCGTATTCTACTAAAGGAGCAATTAACAAACATATTTATTTATTTATTTATTTATGAGACTTATATACCGCTTTAAGTGCAAGCACTCTCTAAGCGGTGTACACCAGTAAGCAATGTATATATATATTTACATTGCCCCCAACAATCTGGATCCTAAATATTGATTTAGATACAGCATATGAATACATAAGAAACCAGACCATTCAAATGTCCAATCCACAAGAGAACCAATCAGCTGCTCAGAATTTAAACGTAACAGACAAGACATATCTAAGCTAAAGAGGAATAGGACAAGAAAATCCTGTTGATGATGTTACCTGGTTAAAAAAAACATTCAGAAAGTAAGCTTGGAGTGCAAACCATGGCCAAAAGAAATAAGGATTCCACAGTTCCATCACAGCTGGTTCAGTAGCTAGAACTTACCTAGAGAGGTGTTGGATAGATTTTCCCCTTCCAAATGCCAATGTACTAGTTTGGATTTATTAGTAATAGAAACTCCCTAGAGACCTCTCCCTCCAGATCAAGGAATTCTTTTAAAGATATTAGTCAAAATGGTTTCCTTTTTCTATCATGGCCTTTTGCCAGCATGATGTCCAGAAACATAATGGGTTTGTTTTATTTGTATCCCAACTTTGTATCAAAACCAGGACTGCACAGTGTTAACAATTTCCAGTTTCTATTGCATAAATACCATTGGATTTTATAGTGTATTATTTATATTTTATAATGCAATAAAATAATTGACTTGGATGACAACAAGCACCTGCAACCCAAATTATACAAGGCTTGCTGGAATAAAAATGTTATTTCACTAGACAGCTCAAACAGACAACTTTGCATTTGTTCTTGCACAAAAGATATTCAATTTTTATAGCTGTATCTTACTGAAACATTCATTTAAGTTAATACATGAATTCCACTTTAACAGACTTCAGACATCAGATTCAGCCACAATTCACATACTGTATTCTTCTGTCCCATGACAAAACAGATTTTTTGCTTGGATAATTTGCTCTTGACCCTTATATACCAATACTCTGAACTTTTCAACAACTTAAAAAAAAATATTTCTTTGCTTTAGTTGTATTATTTCTGACCCTCAAATTCACAATTCACAAAAGATTATTTATAAAATCATTGTGTGTTTTCATAATTCAGCATTCTCCAGATCTACAACTACTAAACAATAAGGTAACAGTAATATCTTATAACTGAAACAGTATTTAATAAAGGTTGTAATGGGAGCCTATTCATGAATAGGACAAAGAAATGGGTATGAAAAGGAATATATAGTATATATACAGTATATACAATATAGATATCACAGCCCAGGGCCTGCAAACTGAATTCCATTGATTTATGACAAGACTGTACAACATTCTCAGTTCTGAATTTTGCTAGGTATACACAGAGCCAAAGGCATTTGTCAATCATTTTTCCAAAATTGCCTGCCAGCTTTCCTTCTCAAACTAGGAAAAAAAATGTTTAACATAGTGTTTGGACAAATGTATTTGAGTGACAACCCCATCCTGCCTAATGTTTGAAAAACTCAATAAAAGGCATAGATTATAAAAATCCAAGATGGTCTCTTCCCTCTGAAATTAGATTAGCAATGTCATTAGTACAGGCCAATAATTATTTCTGATCCTAAAGGTCAGCCAAGTACTCCATCCTTTTAGACATTTCAAGTCTCTCAAGACCTGATTATGTTATCTGGCCTGGGGCTCCCAGGGAACCAGAGATACGCATGGATGACTCATTGTTGACAGTGACCATTTTTATCCTAGAAGGCTATATATTTATTTATATATATATATATATTTATATGTATATTTATATCTTTTGTATCTATTTTATATCTTCTGTTTATATCTGTGGTTTTTATCTAATTCTTGTTGTGCATTGCCCAAAGTTGCTTTTGGCTCAGTGAGCTATATAAATATGATTAATAAATAAATTTATATTGGAATCCCAGGCAGGATGCAACCAAATATAGACTACAACTATTGTCCCGACCAGCTTGGACTCTGATGATAAGACTGACAATGACCAGTGAGGTGCCAGATGAACTACCGCCTGAGCAAACCCAGCCCTTGAGCTTCCTCCAAATGTCTGTGCCATTATACTATTTAGAGAGACAGAAGTGCAAAATAACAAGGCTTTTCAGTTCTCCAATAAACCATTTTTCAAGCCAAGTTTTTAGCCTACATTTTTTGAGCACTGAACAAATGCGACCCAATCAATGTCTTTTATTGGTTAATTGGCAATTCTGTTGTTATATTGGAAAACTCTCAGTTTGTATGTATCCCTGTTAGAAAAATAAATGATATGATAAAGATCTCTGTTTCTGCAGCTGGTTTTATTGATCATTGTTGTACATTCAGAAAGCAGAGTAATTTTAAACTAGTTAAATCATGCATTGCTAAATTAATGCAAATGTGAAATTATTAATAATGAACCCATTAAAGCTAGTGGATTTCCAGGTGCAACTTTTTTACTCTATATTTACCATATTAACTTCTTACTGATCCTGTTTAAATTCCCATTTTAGACTGTGCATTTTTGTTCTTGCTTGTAAGTATGAACTTTATTCTGAAAATAGGAAAGGAACCTACATGATTTATAACACCACTGTGAACCAAAGGCCAAAGATCTCATTCCTATTTTAGCACACCAAATACATATAACAAATTATTTTTGGCCAGGCTGAGAAACCCCATAAACATTCCAACAAATATAGTTGGCAATTTTAACCAATATATTTGTGGAAACCAGGTGTTATTGTGGGCAAAGCTGAAAGCAGGGGAAAAAAGAGATCAAGAGTTATGTAGTAAATTATTTGCTTCAAATTACCGTCCTCAGCATCTTTTGTATACCCATTTTCAGGAAGGTTTTGGTTTTAATCAGCCTGCTTTCTCCTTCAGATGACAATAGAGGAATATACTCTACAGAGAAAAATACTCAGCTGTGATTTTTATGGTAGTTTTGAATGTCTCATTTTAATGTGTTTTTGCACAAACAGCTCAGATTAAGTGTGATGTAAATATCGAATGTACATCTACAATGTACAACTTTTCCCTACAAAACCAAAAGGTAGGAAAAGTCAAATTATTTTTCATTTCCCACAGACAGTAATATATATGCATAGATATTTAAGTACTGGAGTGCATAACAATAGACATGTCACTGGAAGGCAAAACCAAAAAACTGTATCTCACTTATTTGGGCCATGTCATGCTGCAGAATTCCTGGAGAAAGTAATTATGGTTTGAAGAGTTAGTGGTAAAAGGAAACAAGGCCAGCGCAAAAAACACATGGTGGCTGGAGACCATAAAAGCTGACACCCACCAGAGCACAGAACAACTCAAAGAAGCAGTGTAAGATCAGAAGACATGGAGAGATCTGGCCCACAGAATCACCAACAGTTGGATACAATACATAACACCATCATCATAAAGAATTTATATGGCTATGCTCATGTTAGTTGTGCATGCTTTCTAATATGTAAAGAAAAGCAAACAGGCTTTCAGGAAATGCATTTTGAATTTTTCTGCTAAAAGTAGGGATATAAATAATTGTAATACATAAATGAACATTTATTTTTTCAAAATCTAAGAAGTTGAAATTCATGAGTAAAAAGTCTATGTGGCTGATTAGATTTATATTCTATGTAGACAAATGTTTAGGTAACCTTGGAAAGCAAAAATAACAAAATGACCTACTGTTGATGGTCCACCTTCCTATGGATCAATTAACCAGTAGGAAAATTGAAAACATGGGAGATACTGTAGCTGCTGTCTTAGTTATTTTATGGAAAAGGAAAAGTATGATTTAAAACTGCAACCAGAATAACTGGGGAGGATGGTGACAAAGTGCCATAGCATTTTGGCTGGAGGAGGAGTGGACTAAGCCAGAATCAGAAGGAGAAAGGAGGTGAGATTTCCTTCCGTGGCTCAACTGCCAGTCCACATTCCAAAACTGCCTTGGTAGGGGTTTCCTCACAATGTGTGAGAGTAAAAAGGATGAATATAGGAAATCATTATTAGTAGTGTGTAAACCAATTTCAGTTGCAACAACAGTGAAAAGAGACTCAACACAATTTTCTACTTCCAATATAAAACAAGATCACACATGTAGGCACACTAAGTGCTGAGAAGATAGTCATAAGATGACTGAGTTGTTTGTTCTTCCTCATTTTGGGTAAAACACACTTTGCATCAGTAACATGTCATAGCAAAATGAAATATCTTCAATATGAATACATTTTCGGTGACACCTTCCCCCAAATACCTTTGGGTTGCTGAGAAGAAAAAAACCGCAGAATTGATAAGAATGAGGTGGCCTTAAGGTGAAAGGCATCTGCTACAATTTAAGCTTTCTGCTTCAGAAAAGAAAACAGCTATCCTGAACCTAACAAGAATTACTATTTCTCTGAGAATATAAATATCAGAAGCACGCATACTGGTTTCCCAAGGTCAGTATGTCTTCCTAAGGCAATATTTTTGTAATAAATTCAAAAATAATAATACTCCATCCTCCTGATAAAAATGCCAGCTTCTACTACTGATGTCAATTCCCTTTGGAGAATTGAAATTATCACAAGGTTTCCTCAGAGGTTTTCAAACACTCTGAAATCCCTATTTCATCATTGGTCAAACTAATATAGATCTGTGGCAGTCATAATCCTCAATAGAATGTTGAGCTATTATAGAAAAATTTATTTAAAATGCAGATTTCCTTTATTCAGGACCCAGATTGTTGGGGGCAATGTAAATATATATATACATTGCTTACTGGTGTACACCACTTAGAGAGTGCTTGCACTTAAAGCAGTATATAAGTCTCATAAATAAATAAATAAATAAATATTCTCACAGCAACACTGAGCGGGGATGGGAAAGGATTGCAATAGTATCCATTTTGTAAAATGGAGAAAAGATTTTGAAATACAAGTCAAGGAATTATCTTGCAAAGCAGATATCATTAGCAAAAAAGAAGGGTAGGAAACTAGAAGTGGATGGGCAATTTATTCTGAGCATAAGCAACCCAATTCACAGCTCCTGAGCTGTGCATAAATTGGTATGCGTCCACACTAGGACTGTGTACATCGTTCAAACAGGTGTATGGTGGATATAGGACAAAGTGCCAAAATGATTAAAGCAGTTGTCTTTTTCAAGTCTTGCATGGCTACTTTAAAAGCAGCTCTCCCATGAGAATGTACTCATAGGCACATTGAGTCATTGCACACAATAAAATACATAGTGTATATTAAAGAAAAATGCACTAAGGGTTCACATACAAAAACACCTCATACTTGGTATGATGATAAAATGTACCTTGCAGTTTCTTTTTTTCTTTCCAACATAAAAGGCTTCTGCTTTTTCCCATATTTTATGTTTGAAAATTTATTTGGAATTTCTTTCTATGGTATTTTCTTTTCAGTAGAATGGTGCTATATCTGTTTTTGACAATTATTATTGTTATTCATAATACTCTGAGACTTCTAGGGCTGATCACTCATTCTTTAAAACTCAATAGCTGCTACCATTACCAGATGGAGTTATTCTTTTTTTAATTCTTCTGTCTATCTATCTATCTATCTATCTATCTATCTATCTATCTATCTATCTATCTATCTATCTATCTATCTATCTAGGCTGCATTAACAGAGGGATAGAATCAAGATCACATGAAGTATTAATACCACTTTACAATGCCTTGGTAAGGCCACACTTGGAATACTGCATTCAGTTTTGGTCACCATGATGTAAAAAAGACTCTAAAACATATAAGGAACGGTTGCTGGAATTGGGTATGTCTAGTTTAATGAAGAGAAGGACGAGGGAGGGCATGATAGCAATGTTCCAATACCTCAGGGGCTGCCACAAAGAAGAGGGAGTCAAGCTATTCTCCAAAGCACAGGGAAGCAGGACAAGAAGCGGATGGAAACGGATGGAAACTAATCAAGGAGAGAAGCAACCTAGAGCTAAGGAGAAATTTCCTGACAGTGAGAACAATTAACCAGTGGAACAACCTGCCTCCAGAAGTGGTGAATGCTCCAACATTGGAAGTTTTTAAGAAGTGACTGGACAGCCATTTGTCTGAAATGGTATAGGGTTTCCTGCCTGAGCAGGGGGTTGGACTAGATGACCTCCAAGGTCCCTTTCAACTTTATTATTATTATTATTATTATCATTCATCGCACAGTCAGCCAGATGTTCAGCCTGGATTTGGCATTTTGTCTACCTATCGAGTCCTTACCCAGGACCTGGGATAGGCAGATGTGGATGTTTGATGGTATTACAGGTATCGTCGCAGGATGGAAGCAGTTCCTAATAAGGCCGCCTTTTGCAATTGACTAATAGCGAATTTGTCAATGCCAATGGTGTTCAAGTGGTGCTCCAGTTGTTTTGGGATTGCACCCAAGGAGCCTATGACTATTGGTACTACCCTTGCTTGCTTTTGCCACAGTCTTTCTATTTCTATTTGTAGGTCTTTGTATTTTGTTATCTTCTCCAGTTCTTTCTCTTCTATTCTGCTGTCTCCAGGCACTGCCACGTCCACTATCCAGACTTTTTTGTCTTTCTTATCGACAATTGTTAAGTCTGGGGTGTTATGTTGCAGGTGCTTGTCTGTTTGAATTCTGAAGTCCCAGAGCAGTTTAATTTTATCATTTTCTATGACTTTCTCTATTTTATGATCCCACCAGTTTTTGCTTACAGGCAAATGATATTTTTTGCAGATCTTCCAATGCACCATTGTTGCTACTTTGTCATGCCTGCTGCTTGTAATCAGTCTGTGCAATCTTCTTGCAACAGCTTACCAAGTGGTCCACTGTTTCTTCAGCTTCTTTGCATAGGCGGCACTTACTGTCTGTTGCTGTCTTCTCAATTTTGACTTTGTATGCATTTGTCCTTAAGGCTTGGTCTTGTGCAGCCAGAATTAGTCCCTCGGTCTCTTTCTTCAATTTTCCTGCTCTTAGCCATTGCCAGGTTTTATTATTATCTGCTTTCCCAGCTATTTTTTTCATGTATTGGCCATGTAGTGCTTTGTCTTCCCATGCCTCTATTCTGTTCTTCATTTGGTCTTTCTTGTAGGCCAGTTTGGTCTCTCCAGTAGTTAGTAAGCCTTCCTGATATACTAATTTCAGTGCATCTTCATCATTGTTCTTCAGATATTCTTCCAAAGCCATTTTTTCTTCTTCAACCATCTGATGTACTTGTAGCATTCCACGCCCACCTATTTGCCTTGGTAGATAAAGTCTATCAATGTCACTGCGTGGATGAAGGGCATGATTCATTGTCATTATTTTTCTGGTCTGCCTATCCATTGCTTTTAGTTCTGCTTGAGTCCAGTCCACTATTCCAGCTGTGTACCTAATGACTGGGATTGCCCAGGTGTTGATTGCCTTTATGGTATTTCCTCCATTGAGTTTGGATTTTAAGATCTTCTTCACTCTCTTGATGTATTCACCTCTAATCTTTTTCTTGACTTCAGTGTGCTTGATGTTGTCAGCTTGAAGGATACCCAAGTATTTGTAGTATTCTTCCTCGTCCAGACTCTTAATGTTATTTTCGTGGGGCATCTTGATTCCTTCAGTTTTCACTATTTTTCCTTGTTTGATAGTAAGTGTGGCACATTTGTCCAAGCCAAACTCCATTACAATATCTTGGCTATATATACGGACAGTGTTGAGCAGCGATTCTATTTCAGATGATGTTTTTCCATACAGCTTCAGATCATCCATGTAAAGGAGGTGGGATAGTCTAGCAGATGTTTTTGATGTTTGATAGCCATGTCCTGAGTTATTCAGTATTGTTGACAGAGGAAACAGTGCAATAACAAATAGTAATGGTGATAATGAATCTCCTTGAAATATTCCTCTCTTGATATTAACCTCTCCCAGCTTCTCACCATTGATCTGCAACTGTGTCTTCCATTGTGCCATCGATCTTTGCACAAATTTTCTGATGTTTCTACTGACTCCTGTTATTTCTAGGCACTTTATTATCCAATCATGTGGCAGAGAGTCAAATGCCTTTTTGTAGTCAATCCATGCCACATTCAGGTTGGTCTTCCTTCTCTTGCAGTTTTCCAAGATCATTTTGTCTATTAGGAGTTGATCTTTTGTTCCTCTGCTATTGGGGCGGTTTCCTTTCTGCTCAGGTGGAAAGAGATTGTTTTCAACTAGATGCTGTTGTACTGCATCAGCTACCACACCAGTTAGTAATTTGAAAGTTGTTGGTAAGCAGGTAATTGGCCTGTAGTTACCTGGTGTTGCCCCTTTTGCTGGATTTTTCATTATTAGGTAGGTTTTCCCAGTTGTTAGCCACTTTTCAATTTCTCCTCCTTGTAGTATATTGTTGAACTGCTTGGCAATGAGTGGGTGTATAACAGTTAGATGTTTCAACCAAAACCCATGCAGTTCATCTTCACCTGGTGCTGACCAATTTTTGATTTTCTTTGCTCTTTTTTCTACCATTTTTGTTGTTATTACTAGTTCTTTCATTTCAACTTCTGTTTTATTTGCATCCACCTCTTTTAACCAAGCCGCATCCTTGTTGTATTTCTTTGGGTTATCCCATATCTGCTTCCAGAACTGCACTGTTTCTTCCTTGTCAGGTACTGACTGATTCCTTGCAGTTTCTCCATTGATGGATTGGTAGAAACGTTTCTGATTGGATTGAAATTGGAGGTTCTGCCTATAGTTTGCAATTCGAGCTTCATATCTACTGATTTTCCTGGCTATAGCTGTTATTTGTTGCTTTATTATTTCCAGTGCTTCCTTGATCTTCCTTGTTTCTAAGTGGTATTTCTTGATTAGGTATTCTTTGGTCTTCTTGTTCTTCAGCTTCTTTTCTTTCATCTGTTCTAGCTTGCTTGCATGTGATCTTAACTTGCTGATCTTATTTTCTAGTCTAACCTTCCATTTTTGTGGTGCACTGTTTGTTTGTTTTTCTTTTTTGTTGATTTTACATCCCAGGTATTCTGTTATAACTGCAGCTGTGCTGTACATTAGTTGGTTTGTTTCTTGCAGTGAATTGGTGCTTATACTTGCTATTGCAGTATTTGCATCTTTTAATGCTTGTGCTAGCTGTTTCTTTGGAACAAGCTTCAATGCAGGCAGCCTTATTCTGTTGTTTTTGTGCTGTTCTAGATGCTCAGTTATTCTTTGTTTCAATTCTTTTATTTCTTTAGTTAGAGGGTTTTGTTCTTCCTGAGGAAGAGGTGCCTGGTTTCCAAATGAGAACAGTTGTATATCTCTACTGGATTCTTTCACTGCCAACTCCCCCTGGTTTGCCTCTACATTCTGAATTACTTCTTGTAAGGCTTTGATTTCTTTGCCCTGGGTAAACCTTTGCAGTTCGTCCAATTCTGTTTCTGTAAATACTTTATTTCGTGTTATAAATCGGCGTTGATCTGCTAGTCTCTGTTCTGTTATTTCTGATTCTGGATGTTGTTCTTTCCAGAATTGGTGCATTCGTTTTAGATATCCTCGTCTTGTTGGACTTGATCTGTAGTAACAGATCATTATTTCTTTGTTTTCCATCACTGTGTATCTGCGACGGGTAAACACCTTTTCTTCCAGTAGTTCTGCAGCTGCTGGCCCTGGTTGCTCAGCCAACAGTCCTGAGTCCTGTAACCCATTTTTCACCAGATATCCAGGAACTCCAATATCTAGTGCGGACCTTGTTAACCCGGGCGACGTCCGAGCCGGTATGGCATTCTGAAATTTACGTCTCACCATATTTTTTATGGGAGAGACACTCTTTGTCTGACTCCTCTGATGAGACCTGTCCAGTATGGTTGAACCTCTGGCATAGCTCTCATCTTCCTCAGAGTACACAAGCCCCACAACCACGTCAAGGTAGTGCCTCACTGGGGGATTATTATTATTATTATTATTATTATTATTATTATTATTATTATATCTAGTATGTATGTATGCATCTATCTATCTATCTATTTATCTATCTATCTTCTATCACCTATAATTTATCTATGTCTCCATTTTTCTATCATCTTTCACTAGAATTTCTCAGAACGGAAGTCTGAGAAATCAGAAAGGCTGCCAATTCCTGGAGCAATTAAAGAAACATGCTGATACAAACCTCTCAGCCACTTCATAATTAAGGAATGTCCAAGAACACAGCATCCAGGCAAAGCACATGCCACAGATTTGCTTATCCTGTGAGGAAAAAGAAAATTCCTTTTTCTCAAGATATGTGAGAATGGTGGGAATAATGAACGACTTGGGTCAGTCTCTCTCCCTTAGCTGAACACACCTCATAGGGTTGTTGACCTGAGGAGAATGAAAAAATAACCCCATAAACAAGCGAACAAAATAAATAAATAAATGTGCCAAATTAAATGTGTTACTAATTGCCCTGACATCTTAGCATATGGAGAGATACGGTCTGCTTGTCCTGCCATGCTTCTGACAAAAAAACTAATTGTATCTACAAAATAAACACAACTTGTTTATTCCTAATGAGGTCTTTCAAGACTGTGTAAATTGATTCAGAGCAGATCTTCAGCATTCTTCCCATAATTCCTGAGGCTGATCTGAAACCTCTTTGTGCCTCTGTATTTAAATTTTCACAATTAGAAGAATCAAAGATATACCTGGCTTAAATCAATAAAGATTTAAGTCTGGAAATTCATAGAGGACTGGCTTACCTATAAGGAGGACCATCCTTTACAAATCTCCTATAGATCTGGAGTTTGATCACTTGAGTCCTGCTCCCAGACAATTTGGGGAAGGTGAGAAGAGTTCAGAGTTTTGATCAGTTCTCCTTCTTCGCTACAACTGGAAAGCATTCTTTACTTTGTGCTGGTTCACCATTTAGATGGGGACAATTCAGCTTGCATCATTCATCATTGTTTAACTCTGTGACAGATGATACCTGCTGCAAATGATGATCAATTGTAAAGCCATTTCAGCACCTATCACTTTAATGAAACACGTTTTTAAATGTATCTATGGACAAGGAGAACAATTAACCCTTGTCTATTGGAAGGCTCAGACATGGTACACTTTATGCAAACATTAAAGATCAGTGCAATTTCCAAATAAAGGGAAGAGGGAGTGCATGTGGTATTAATGGATTGTCTTTTGCTGTTTCAGCTATTCCAGTTATATGGAAATGGAATGGTCTTTGTAGAAGCATCTTAGAATATGAAATCAAGAAATGTCATGATGTTTCCTAACTTAATAGTCGAGTCAAAAAATATGAAATTGTGATGACATCAACATGTATTCATTGTGAACCATTTATTAAGGCAAATTTCTCATGTGCTCCTTTTCATCTTGCAAGTATGTTTGCAGGCATGATAGTATGTGTGGGGAGGAGAAAAACTGTTGCACAAATTTTCCCTGTTGCCTTCATTGCAAGACCTGTATAGACTAATCCATGTGAAATTGTGTAGTCTCACTATCTGATTTAGGGTGGACTCAGGGCCAAGCTCTATGACTCATTTTATACATACAAAATGTTTTAGTTAGACATTTATTTATTTTGGAAAAACAGCTGGTTTAAAATAGTTTAAAACTGGATCTGAATTGTTTTGCTTTAAGCATAACTTTTAAAAAAGTAAGAATACTGTAATTCATGAATGCAAGAGCAGCAGTTATCACTCATTCTCAACCACTTATATACTTTTCAGTGGCATATCAGCTGTGGGAGAAAGTGTTCTTCTTTAACTACAACAGACACTTCATCAGGAGTTGTGTTTGGCTCACTTGTCTCATGATATAAAAATATTTATAAAGTCATAGCATTATCCTTTAAAGATCAGTGATTTTTTTTAAAATTTTAATATTCCATATTTTTTAATGTTTTAAATTATATATTGTGTTCCTTTTGAACCAAACGATGTCAAAATAATTAAGTAAATCTATACAAACATCCTGCATAAAAAGATGAAGTCAGTCCATCAGTCTATCCTTTCCACCATTTAGTACAGAGTGGTATGTTTATGTCTTTTTATATTTGTTCCCAATTGTTTATGGTATAAGTATCTTGTCTTCTTGATTCCGTCCTGAAATATGAATCATATGTAGCGAACAGTTATACCTGTGGTTTTTTAAATCCAATTTGTAAACATTTCCTTTGGCATTATCAAAAATAACATTGGAACATTTACTTGAAATTGTCATGGTTTTTGTACTTTACTTTGTTACCTTTCCTTCCTGACGGGGAAAAAATAAGATGAAGCATGCTAGGGAAATGCTGTTTAATTGCCTTCCATAGCTTACTCTGAATGCTTCTTTTTATTGTCTTTGGGTTGTAATAATGTAACATATTTGAATTTAATATCAAATTTGCAGATGACACCAAACTGACAGGAGTAGCCAACATCCCAGAAGACAAACTCAGGATTCAAAAAGATCTAGACAAACTTGAACAATGGGCCCTATGCAACAAAATGAGTTTCAATGTGGAGAAAAGCAAAGTTTTACATTTAGTCAGGAAAAGTCAAATGTACAAGTACAGATTGGGCAAGACCTGGCTTAAAAACAGTAACTGTGAGAGGGACAGTGGACGATCATTTGACTATGAGCCAGCAGTGTGCAGCAGCAGCCAAAAAAGCTAATACAATCCTGGGTTGTATAAACAGAGGCATAGAATCAAGATCACACGAAGTATTAGTACCGCTTTATAAAACCCTAGTAAGACCATACCTGGAATACTGCAGCCAATTTTGGTCACCATATCACAAAAAAGAGGTTGAGAGTTTGAAAAAAAATTCAGAGAAGAGCAACTAAGATGATCAAAGGCCTGGAGACCAAAACAAATGAAGAACCCCTGCAGGACTTGGGCTGCCACAAGGAAGAGGGGGTCATGTTGTTCACCAGAGCACCAGAGGGAAGGATGAGAAACAATGGTTGGAAACTGATCAAAGAGAGAAGCAACCTGGAATTAAGGAGAAACTTCCTGGCAATGAGGACAATCAACCAGTGGAACAGCTTGCCTTCAAAAATCGTGGGGGTTCCATCACTGGAGATTTTTAAGAAGAGACTAGACAATCACCTTTCTGAGTTGGTATAGTTTGTCCTGCTTGAGCAGGGGGCTTGACTAGAAGACCTCCAAGGTCCCTTCCAACTCTATTCTATTCATTCACTAATAAGACAGATTAAATCTACAAGACTAACAAAAGATCTGAGTCATAAGCCTAGTTATGCAAATAAAATTCTACTGCAATTCAAAATAATGGCAAACATTCAAAACATATTGAGAATATGTACAGTATTTCCTATTTAAGAAAATGGGTTATAGTAACAACCCTGCACATAGGGAAGGGCATTTTCTGGGCAATTAGTAGAATGGCTACATCGATAAGCTTTCCACTCAGCCATAAATCCAATAGACTTTAAGAGAAAGTAGACAGGTACTTTCCTAGCTGTTTTCCTACCCTTTTCTTACAACTTTAGGTAAATATTAGAGTATCCATGGATATTCACCAAATTATGCACTAAGTGAATTTCAACATGTGCTGATAAACAACATAAATATACTCCAACAGTTCCTTTTTAAAATTGTCCAATTTTATACTGAAGAGCCTGTTTTGCATAGTAGTTAAAATGATTTTTGGTAAAAAAAAAAAATTATAGCATCAAAGAAACTGGGAGACCGTAAGATCTAGACCAGGGGTAGGCAACCTGGGCCCTTTTATGACTCGTGGACTTTAACTCCCAGAATTCCTGACCCAGTTAAGTTCACAAGTCATAAAAGAGCCAAGGTTGCCTACCCCTGTTCTAGACTTACGTTAGGCACAAAACCAACTGGGTGACCTTGGGCCAGTCACTCTCTCTCATCCCTTGGGCCAGTCACTCTCTCTCATCTTTCAGCCATTTCTGAAATCTTGTCAAAAAAACTGCAGGCAGTTTCCAGGCAGTCATCGGGATGACTCAAAGGCACACAACACACACACACACACACACACATACACACACAAAATAGATAAACATACCGAATAAATCAAATTCATGTTTATTTTTCAAAAATATTATGCCACATTTCCTTTCAGTCCTGAAACTGGCAATAAATCATGATGCCCTAAATCTTGATAATCCCACAGTATCCCTTACTGTGCACCAAAATGGGTTTGTGCAGAATTACAGTCCATATTGCAAGGCTGTGGCTGGGATTCCCTGGAGAATTCACTGTTACTCAGTGAATGAAAAACCTCTTCCAACGGCATGCACAATGCTCAATGAATTGCATTTTTTTCTTTTTTTCTTTTCTAAATACTTTTCTACATACCATTCTTTCATACGAGCTTATGCAAAATGTTAATTTGTTGTAGAATTTACTGATCTCATTAACAGAAAGAGGGATAAGGAGTCTCACTGGTTTCAGACAATTGTTAGGCTTTTTTGGAGTGTCATTGGCTTTTTCAGCTATTCTTTTTTTATTATTTAAAAAAATCTAAGCCTATTAAAATTGTTTACAACTGAGCTTTTCTTATCTCCTTTTTAAAGAAACTTACACTTACTCTGAGCTCTTTTTAATTATTTATTTGATTGATACATGCCCTGTCTTCTCCTGCCATGAAACAGTTCTAGTTCATTATTGCTTTGTTAAGCTCTGCTTTTTTGAAATCTAGTATATGTGTTTGGCTATATTCAGCTTTATATTCTCTTAACATCAAGATTTTCAGCCTGAATAATCACTTTCTGTCAGTATTCTTATTACTTCCAATCCTTCAATTATGTCTTCACTCCTGGTTAATAGGAAGTCAAATATAACTGATCTTTTTCAAACCTTCTCTTGCAAGAAAAGTAATGATTTTCAGAAAGATGGATATAAAAGAGTCTTTGCTTTGTTTCTAGGCTCCTGACCTTCCCTCCTTGATCTCCAAGGTGATGTGTTTGTAGCTGCAGTTGGCAGGATTGTTTTCACACAGATTGGCAGAAAGGAATAATTGTCCACGAACTGGATAACTCCTGGGAGTTGATGTGTCATCATAACACAGTACATACAGGAAATCTGAATTGTATGGAAAAGCTAAAAGTCAGAATTAGTTTGGATACACAAAGAATGCTAAGAACAACAAAAATGCTTCTTTAGATATATCCAAACTAGAAAAAAACAAGATAGAAATATAAATATATCAAACATGAAGGCAGCAAAAAATGATTACAAATGGTAAAGAAAAGAATGAAGTCACTCAACTCCTATTTTACATTAATCTTGTCTCAGAAGACAATGTGTGTTCTGATAAGTAACTGTGAAGAGCAGAAGAATGGGCAGGAATGAATCTTGAAACAGATTGGATCCTTCTGTCTATATCAATAATCTACAGTTGATTGCTTTTAATGAGCTTTAATTTTCAAGACCAGATAAATTGTGTATTTATTTATTTAGTCCTATAATAAGATTCTTACCTGAATAGAAGAGTCTCTGATTCTCTTCTTTACTGCAGTAAACCTCTTTCTTTATGCTTGTCATAAGCTATACTCATTTGCTCTGAAATAATTTCATATGAGGGAGGGAAACTTGATAACTCAGACCAAATCTATTTTTAGTTGCATTTCCTATTGTTTCATGATCAGGACAACATGCCAATAGCTCCTCAATCAGCAATATCCCTTCAGGCTATCCAGATGTGGTGGAATTCCCAACAGAAAGGAACTTCATTCGAGCAGAACAAGAGACAGATTATTGTAGATTATTGATATAGACAGAAGGATCCAATCTTTAATGATGCAAGTAGTTTGCTTTAGTTTGGCAAGATTTATATCTATAGGTGACAAACAATAAAGAAAATTGAAATAATTTAGCACGTCTATCTTAGTTTTTTGAACCTGACACCAGTATCTCAAAGGATCTAGTCAAATGTTGCACAATGGATTTGGTCATGTAATGTCACAATGAATCTGTGGTCTGGCTCATTTAGCAAAATTTTTGATGGATAAAGGAAGTTATGTTAGTAAAATAGGAATTTAAAAGTTATTTGAAACAATTGTGGCAAAGATGGTTTTGCCTCAGTTATCAATAATCTAATAACCTCCTTACAGTTTACTGCAACTTAAAAAACTTTCACATATATCTACCAGCAAATTTGTTTTTAAGGGCTGATTCTAAATCTTAAAATTGGAAAGCATCTTGTAAATATTTATATCTACATGTCAAATTACACTCAGATGGGCTTTTGTAACTAAATATTAATAATAATTAGCATTATTAAAGGCCTTTAACTGAAATTGACTAAGTTCTAAATTAAATGTCTCAATTCCCATTGGCACTAGGACAGTTTTATTTTTCTATGTTTCTTCGTACTAGCATCAAAGTTCTGACATCATTCTTCCAATTATATAAGCATTGGCCCTTTGAGGCCAATTGAGTTTTGCTCCTGTATATGCATAATGTTGTGACAGCTGATATGAAAGCTTGACAAGACAAGCTTGCATTTCTGAACCCATCAAGAGCTATTCTTCAGACAAAATTATATGTGGCCCTATGTTAAAAGATTACAACTCTTTTCATTCATCCTTGGCTATAGCAAATTAGCTTTGAAAGCCAATCCTCCTGGATATGCAATGCCTCAAAAGAATAGTAATTTTTCATCAGAGGAATGTTTAGTGACCTTTTCCAGAGCAGCTCACACTGACAAAAAAACTATCCAGATGAATAACATGAAGAAAGGAAGATTAAAGCAAGGTTCTGCTCTTAACAAAGTATATGGCAATGTTGTGCCAATCAGTTATGTTGAACATTCATTTTTATCTCTGCTGTCATGTTGTTTAGCTACAGTTCACAATACTGACTTGACTAGTGACTTTGCCTGAACTAACCTGAATATTTTATTTATTTAGAAGAGAATTAAATGCATACTTTAGAAAGTACAGGGACCCAGGGTTATCTAATCTTTGTGGGATAAATAATAGCTCAAAGAACAGCTCAAGAACATCAGGGCTCAGCTGGTGCTCTCACCCACCCTTCCAGTTCATAGAAGAGTACAATGGTTTAATTACTTCTGAAGAGATTATTTCTGCAATTAAACAATTGAAGGTTGGCAAGACTCCAGGTACTGATGGACTAACAGCAATTTATTATAAGATGCTATCTGAAGAAATGATAGAACCATTAAGGGAGCAGAGCTACCTCCATCTTGGAAAAGGGCCTTCATATCATTGATTCCAAAGGAAGACCAGGATCTGTCCCAACCTAGAAATTATAGGCCTATATCTCTTTTAAATACAGATTATAAGATTTTTGAAAAGATACTGGGAAATAGATTAATGCAGGTTTTGAAACAATTGATTCATACTGACCAATCTGGATTTATAATGGGAAGATATATGAAAAATAATGTAAGACAAATTGTTAATTTAATAGAGTATTTGGATAAGAACAACCAAATCCCTGCTGCTTTAATATTTATAGATGCTGAGAAAGCTTTTGATCAATTGGATTGGAATTTTTTATTGAAAGTCATAGAGGAAATGAACTTTGGAGATAAATTTTTGTGTGCTCTCAAGGCCATATATCAGCAACAATCGGCACAAATTATAATTAATGGGGGATTAACAGATGTATTTAAAATAGAAAAAGGTATGAGACAGGGTTGTCCCTTATCCCCCTTGCTATTTGTATTAACAATGGAGATTCTACTTATTAAAATTCAAGATTCATCTAGATTAAAAGGAATAAAAATAAGTAAGATTGATTATAGGCTGAGAGCTTTTGCTGATGATTTGGTTATCCTATCCAACAGATTCGGTCAGAGATTTGGTTGAAATTTTAGCACAGTATGGACAGGTCTCTGGTTTTAAGAATAAAATAAAATATTATTGAAAAATATGTCTACGAAGGGAAAAGATATTATAGTTGAAGCAACAGGTTATGAAGTAGTTAATAAGGTTAAGTATTTGGGAATATATATCACAACATTTAATGGAAAATTGTATAAGAATAATTATGAACGCTTATGGGTAAAAGTACAAAAAGATTTAAATGATTGGCAAAAATTACAACTATCGTTACTGGGGAGAATCTCAGTAGTAAAGATGAATGTTCTACCAAAGTTTCTCTTTTTGTTTCAGATGATACATATTTTAAAAAAGGATGCTAATTTGGATGAGTGGCAGAAGGGTATCAATACATTTATTTGGGGTGGGAAGAAATCAAGGGTAAGTTTAAGATTTTACAAGATGCTTGAGAAAGAGGTGGACTTAAAGCACCTAATTTGAAATTATATTATGATGCGGCCACTTTAACTTTAGTAAGTGAATGGCTTAATTTAACAAATAAAAATATTCTTGCTCTTGAAGGTTGGGATTTATTATATGGTTGGCATGCATATTTAATTTTTGATAAGAAAGTAGATTGGGTTTTTAAGTCACATATTTTAAGAAATGCTTTACTTCAAGTTTGGAAGAAGTATTATTGCAAGTTAAATTATAAAATACCTATTTGGGGGATTCCTGGACAAGCAATTCAGGGGGTTTCTCAGGGGGTGAAGTTTGATAATACTTCCTATAAAGAGTTACTTATTTGGTCGGGTACTGATTGGCAACTAAAGTCTTCAGATGTGTTAAGGCAAGAAAATATTTTACAATCATGGTTTCAATATTTGCAAATAGTGGAGAGGTGGACCTTAGATAAGAAAATGGGAATTACTTTAGCAGATGAAAATTTGGTAATTCAGATTAAAGATCAGAAATGTGCTCATATTAAAAGAATTTACAATGAGTTGATAAAATTGGATTCGGAAACAGAGTTAGTAAAAGATTGTATGATTAAATGGGCCCAGAATATTCAGGAACCGATTTTATTGGATTTATGGGAGGTAATTTGGATTAGAAATGTTAAATTTACGCAGGCTCAAAATTTGAGGAAAAATTTTTATAAAATGTTTTACAGATGGCATCTGGATCCTAAAAAGTTCTCTTGTATGTACCTGAACCTGCAACCTAAATGTTGGAGATATGGTTGCTTGGATGCAACCTATTTTCATGTTTGGTGGACTTGTAAAAATATTAAAGCCTTTTGGATTATGATTTGGTGGAACATTCAAAAGGTTTTTAAAAGAAAGATTAAGTTTACTCCCCAGTTATTTCTTTTGGGTATTTTTGTGGATTTTGATGCTAAAGAAACTATTTTAATGTTGAATTTAATAACAGCAGCAAGATTATTGGTGGGTCAATATTGGAAGAAGGACTCTCTGTCTTCTTTAGAAGAATGGGTATTTAAGGTTTCTAATTTAGCAGAAATGGCTAAAGTTTCTGCTTATTTAAAAGACCATTCACAAGAGAGATATGTTATTGTATGGAGAAGATGGATAGAATATGTTCAGAAGAAATATGGAACTACGAAGTTTCATTTATTTTATGAGTAATAGATTTGTTTATAAAATTATGATGTTAAAGTTTGAAGAGAGTTAAGGGTTAGTATGATTTTGGTTATTGTATAATTAGTAAACTTAAATAGATTATGTTTAATATGTTTGTATAACCCTGTACTTGGCTCTGGGAAGTCGGGGGGGATGGGGTGGGGGGAGGGGGATGGGGGGGATGGGTTGAAGGTTAAATAGCTCAGATAAGTAGAAATAGTTTCATTGTATATAATATTATGTTTTATTTTGGAGAGAGGAATTGCTCGGGTATTTCTCCTAGACTGCATCCAGAGTGAGAAGATAGGAGGAAGGGGAGAAGTAAATAGGAAGGTTGAGGAGAAGAAGGAGAAGGGGAGAGTGAAGAAGAAGAGGGAAAGAGGGAAGTGAGAGAAGAGGTTAGAGGGTGGATGCGGTTTGGGTGAGAATGGGTGAGCAATACCGAAAGTTATGTGTATAAATTTATTTTACTCTTTATCTGAAGTATTTTTATGATGTAATGTAAAATTGAAAATAAAAAAAATTACAAAAAAAAGGGTCCTGAGAGTGAATTACTAGTTATACAGATGGTGTTAGCAGAAGAAAGGTTTATGGGATCATGGCTAGATCGGCTATTGGCACAATGTGAGGTATTGGGTTAAAAAGAGTTTGGCTGAACCTGGTGAGCTTAATCAGAAAGACTTTCAACTTAATTATATGGCAGTTGAAACAACCTTAAGGAGGCATCAAAGTGTTTAGTAAAAGAAAGTGGGAGTAATTATATGGACTTATTAAACTTAATAAAAACTCGGGTCATAAAATTTGTGCCCTTGTTATCTAACTATTAATGCTAATGGAAATCAACAATTACTAGAAGGCAAATATGATTTAAGAAACATGACAGAGATCTGGTGGGACGATTTGATAAATTAACAAGCAATTGAAGAATGCAATTTTATCAGGAAAAAGCAAAAGAAACAAGGAGTTTAAGTTGAATTTTTGAAATAATTCTCAAAAATTCAGGTCAGAGAAAATCAAGAATATCAGGGGAAAGTGTCTAATGCTGAAGTTCTTGGTTTAAAGGGAAGTTAACATTTAGTGCAGTCAAATGGTTTTAATATTGAATCTGTATTCGAGAAATGTAATAAGCACAGTGGAATGATACTTGTAATTCCAAGGCAGAAGGAATTAATGGGAAAAAATCAAAATGGGTTGTATGCCTTAAAAGAAGAGATAATAAAAGGATAGTTGTCAGTCCTCGAGGTAATCCAGAAAAGAAATCTCAACCTGAATACTAATATTAACTTTTCTGTAAGGTTACAGTAGCAGAACCTTGCTAATTGATATCTAATACAGAAGGTAACATCTGAAAATACCTCTCCCTTCCCTTACTTTTACTGTTCTGAAAACTAGGGAGATTCTTTTCTGAGATGCTTTCTTCACCCTGTTCTTCCTTTTTGCTCAGATTGGCTCTTTTATGACTCGTGGACTTCAACTCCCAGGAATTCTAGTTGAAGTTCACGAGTCAGGGATAGGCAACCTTGGCTCTTTTATGACTCGTGGACTTCAACTCCCAGGAATTCTGGGAGTTGAAGTTCACGAGTCATAAAAGAGGCAAAGTTGCCTACCCCTGGTCTAGGCTGTGGCTCTTACCTGTATTCCCCAGGGTTATTCCCACATACCATCATGTTTGCTAACAGCTCAATAAAGAAAATAAACTATTGCATGTTGCTATATAAAAAGATTAGAAGATATGAAAATAAAAAGGGCATATAGAAGAGATAAAAAGAGAGCCATGCCACTAAGAAAATTAAGCTCAGAATGAACTGAGGTTGATGAAGAATTTGAAGGAAAATATAAAAGGCTTCAGAAACAGTACACAACTGCATGAAGAAGGTAGCAAAGTGCTAACAGATAACAGAGAAAGAGAACTTGAATTCCTATTTTGGTTCAGTCTTCTCTGAAAAGGGGATACATGTCTCACAAGGGAACTGTGAAGGGAAGAGGCAGAGGCACAACTTTTATCGCCTGAGACTGATAAAAAATATGTTCAGATAAATATTTAATTGATTTAAAATCTCATGGGCCATATGACTTATATCCCAGGATCCTGAAACATTTTGCCAATGGCCTGGGCAATCTGTTATATATTATTTTTGAAAAATCTTAGAGAACAGCTGAAGTGCCAAATGAATGGAGGGAGAGAATACCTCTTTCTTCAAAATTTAAAAAAAAGGACCCAAGGACCAAAACTAGTGTTAGAACATAGGAAGAATGAAATTGAAACATAGAAATATATGATATATAAGTACTTGAGCACAAAATGCAATAATACACAAGTCAGCATGGATTTATCAAAGAAATGTCTTGCCAGATTAAATTTGTCTCATTTTTTTATTAGGGTCAGAGTCCCCTGGATTTTTCATCCTTGAAATAAAGCTATACAGGAAATAAAAATGATATAGTGTACTGTAGACTAGTTCAAAATCTTCCTAAGAAATCTACTAATGTAGATTTTGAATCAAACCTTCCTGCTTGTCCTTATCGCCAGGTCTTAAATGTCTAAACCAGCTGGTAGCCATAAAAAGAGTGGGTTTTTTGGTGTATAGTCAACCTTTTGATTAGACACAAAGCCCCAGCAAGGAACATTAGCTACAAACCATTTTAAAAATAAGGCAAACTCATAACAGTTTCATTCAGGTAAACTTTTTTTACAAGCTTTGGAAGCATGACTCTCTGAAAACACATCATGGAAATGCTATTATTTTTCTGATTGGCCAACTGCCCATCATACCTGAAGCCACTTTCAATTTCTGAAACTGAAATGAAAATCTCAGCAATATTTTTCAATGATTTTTCTCGTTGCACCACCAATAGTTGGCAAAATAGCGGGGCATAAAGAAAATTTGACACATGGGCTACCTGAGTCTATTTATTATCCCTTACTGTTTAAAAGACAAAGGTGTAAAGGCTTTATTGTAAATGTTTGTTTATTGTTACAGAAAATTTCCAATAAAATTATTAATAGAAATTTTATGTGGGGCAGCAATTTTATTAATTGAACAAACCGGCACATTTTTAACAACAGTTTTCTTCAGAGGCAATAGTTATATATCCTTCAATTTTGTGATATATCACTGCATGATTTCTAAAATCAATATATTTGCTCCATTGAGACAGACTTATTTCCTGGAAAATGGGAGAAACTAGCTGAATATGTGAAATTCTGTACAAACCAGGGCAGAAGATGGAGACAAAGATGAAGAGGAATCAAATGAGAATTTGTATTGGAATACATAACCATGCCTGTCAGCATTCTAAATTTATGTACATTCCAATGCTCTTTTTGATCTCTATTCATAGATGTATTGAGGTTTATATGAACATATATGCAATATAAGAAACCAAATTTTTGAGCTTCAGGGCAACACTTTGTAATAATAATAATAGTAGTAGTAGTAGTGAAGTTGGAAGGGACCTTGGAGGTCATCTAGTCCAACCCCCTGCTCAGGCAGGAAATCCTACACCATTGCATTGTAGAGTGGTATTAATACTTCACGTGATCTTGATTCTATCCCTCTGTTAATGCAGCCTAATGTTGGCCTTTTTTGGCAGCTGCAGCACACTGCTGGCTCATATTTAGGTGATTGTCTACTAGGACTCCGAGGTCCCTCTCACAGTTACTACTATTGAGTATGGTGCCACCTATGCTGTACATGTGCATTTGGTTTTTCTTGCCTAAATGTAGAACCTTGCTTTTTTCACCATTGAATTTCATTTTGTTAGTTAATGCCCAGTGTTCAAGTCTGTCCAGATCCTTCTGTATCTTAAAGCCTGTCTTCTGGAGTGTTGGCTATTCCTGCCAGCTTGGTGTCGTCTGCAAATTTGATGAGTTCCCCATCTATCCCTTCGTCCAAATCATTGATGAAGATGTTGAAGAGCACTGGGCCCAGAACAGAGCCCTGGGGCACCCCACTACACACTTCCCTCCATATAGATGCAGTTCCATTGAGGACCACTTGCTGAGTACGGCCGTCAGCCAGCTACGGATCCATCTGGTGGTGATTCTGTCTACCCCACATTTTTCTATCTTATCAAGTAGTAGGTTGTGATCCACTTTATCAAATGCCTTACTGAAGTCCAAGTAAATTATGTCCATAGCATTCCTCTGATCCACTAATTTTGTCACTTGGTCAAAGAATGCAATAAGATTTGTTTGGCATGATCTATTTTTGACAAACCCATGTTGGCTTTTAGTAATGACTTTGTTTGCCTCTAGGTGTTCGTTGATTCGTTGTTTGATTATCTTTTCCAGGATCTTCCCAGGTATTGAGGTCAGGCTGATAGGTCTGTAATTTCCTGGATCCATTTTTTTTCCTTTTTTGAGGATGGGAACTACATCAGCTCTTTTCCAGTCCTCTGGTAGTTCCCCTGTGTTCCAGGATCTTTGAAAAATATAGTTCAGTGGTTCCGATATCACATCTGCCAGTTCCTTGTGAAACTTGGGGTGTAATCCATCTGGTCCTGGTGATTTGAACTCATCTAGGCTGGACAGGTGCTCACGTACCATTTTCTTGCCTATCTTAACTTGTGTTTCTATTTTGTTTTTTATGGCACTATTTTTGATAGGTTGGTCTGTTTTTTCCGTTTGTGGATGATCTGTGTATCAATTCACAACATCACATTTCTTTCTTTTTTTTTAAAGCACCTATTTAACACATAAAACATGGTAACATGGTAGCAAATGAAAAGAATGTAGTACAAGCAGCAATACTGTGTATGTGAAATATCCATTTGAAAAAGATGTCTAAGTTCCTATGTGGTGCAACTTTATTGGCAACTTTATAGTTCAAAATCTTGGGCATTTTTCCAACCACTGGAGGAAGTTATTCAGAACCTTGGAGGTGGATGTCATGAATATACTTAGCTTTATTGTTCCTTACCTTCCAACTCCAACAATGCCCTTGCACATTGTCTACTGTAATTAATGGACTGCATGAAACAAAAGCTAAAATGAACAACCAAAAAAAGCGACCATTGATAAGGAAAACAATGTGTGCCTACCTATTTTTTTCAGTGTTTGATTTATCAATTTTAAACAGCATTGTTTCACTTTATATTTTGTACCTTTTTTAACACTCGTAAACCACCTTAAATGCTGAATGAAGTTAAATCAATCAATCAATCAATCCTGTGTGTGTGTATGTGTGGAGAGAGAGAGAGAGAGAAAGGGAGAGAGGGAGGGAGGGAGGGAGGGAAATAAGAAAGAACTCATGGAAATGTACAGAACAAAAAGACTTATGAGAAGAGCTTCAATACACAATAGCATACTTTATCTAGTCTGAATGTATACAATACTTGCCCCCTGGGTCTTTCTCGTTGTTTTTCTAATTATTATTATTCCTTTGGAATATGATGAATGTGTTGTTCTTCTGAACTAAGGTGAGTTTGCCAAATTCTTAACTTGTGGGCTTCAGACTGTTTGCTTGATACTCTGCTCTAAAGTTTATCTTTGAACCCAGCCTGAGAATCAAACCTAAACCTTTTCATACAGTGGAGTCTCTGATTTTCTCTCCCCAACTCTGTTTTCAGCCTGTTTTGATTTAACCCTTCTTAAGAATACGTTTATTTAGTTGTCTTGTTAGCTTTGGTCATAAAATTAGTAACTTAGTTTTCATGCTAATTTGTGTTTTGCATGCTCTGCAAATAGGGCCCTGTAAACATCTAAAGTTTTGAACCATTTAATTTGACAATATTTTAATTGAATTACCTTCATCAAACAGATTTATGAAATAAAGCAGACTTGCTTTGAAAAAACAAAACAATTCATTTTGAAGTATGTTGGACCTTCATGGCTTTTCTGTTGCTTCTGCTTGTATACTTAGCAGTCAATATACAATTTTGCAATTTCTGTTTCATATACAGAAAACTCAGGGCCAGGGGCCAAATATTCTGACAAGCTCTTTGACGTTGACAGAAGTGATAAGCAATAAGACTGATCACCTCACTGAACTTTCTGCCAATCAGAACTCTTTTGATGTGGCAAGGCGTCATTCACTTTTTCATCTCTTAGCTTCTTTAATGTGGTAATCACAAGTCCTAACTTTTTCCTGTATTTGTGGAACATTTCACTTTCTGCAAACTCAGCAGGCAGCTCACTGGAGCACTCAGTATTCTACATATGGGCTCTAGGCTGCCTTTACTTTTGAGTTCTGCCTGAAGGGAAAGAGTGAAATCTTTTGACAAGACGTGAATGAACACCAGGCCAGGGCGATTGGCCCATTGCTTTTCTGCTTTATACGATAAAGGGCAAAGATTACAAATGCCACTTTCTCTGAACTAATCTATTTCTGTGCCAATTGCATCTCATTGTGCCTGCTTCGTCTCCTAATTAACATTACGAGTATGGCCACAAAGCAGATCCAAATGGGTCTCTTCCTCTCTTAGTACCCCTGAAAACCTAGTGATCAGTAAGAGCAAGATACAAACCTGTGACAATTCAAGAAAATAAGTGGAAAAGTAAGCGCTTATTTTTTTTAATACCATTTTTGCAAGACTGTATTTTTAATTTTGACTAGGCAGTTTTCTTCATTGATTCAACCAACTTCCTCATGGCTTCTTCACTAAGCTATTCAGGGTCTTCTGTGCTGACTTTTCCTTATCTCTGCTATCCCTAAAAGAGGATGTTGGAGTGTGTGTGTGGGGAAGAGGATATTTCAAAATTTATTATAATATCTTTGAAGATATCTATCTGAAACCAGGCAAAAAACAACATTTTCTAAAAGGTCTGCCATTTCTGCTATTTTTAATCTGAAGCTTGCCAGAAAGTGAAACAATTTCATGTGTTTTGAAATTATGTACTATAGTCATATAAAAATTGTTTCTGGAAGCAAATCTTTAATTCAAAGTGTCTTATACTGAGTTAAATTGCTCTGAATTCTGAATCATAAAATTGAAGCTAATCTTTCCATATATGAATCTTGATTCTTCAATTCAATTCAAATTAAAGCTGATTCACACAGGCTTGCTGAACTGCCCATACTCAACTTAAGATATATTCATGTGGATGATGGTGGAACTCTCCTAGAACAAAAAATTTAGGTGCCTGGCAAATTTACTTATTTTGAAAATTGGTTTCTCAAAAGTATGTTTCTCAGCATGTTAATTTTTCTGAGAATTAATTAATCTGTAATTAAAATATGCAGAGATATATGTGGTATGAAAAACTACAGGTTCTTTAATAGTTAAAAAGATGATGACATTCTTTTTGTCTTAACCCAAAACATTACCTTGGGTGTTAAAATATGACCCCAATCTGACAAAGGAATGAACAGGTAGACCTATCACAACGGCATTTTGTTCTGGTCATTGGTCCATTTATATTTTTGAAATAATAAAGATGCAGTGACAGGTCAAATGATCCCTCCCAATATGCAAGGTTCACAACTCTGAGTTCACTTCTAAGACTCATGAGCTAATAATATAACAGTATTAGATCATTTGTGTAGTCATATCATATAATCCTGAAAATATTGTTTTCAGTAGATTATTAGTAATATCATATGTTAAGTCTGTTGTAATATTACAAATTTAATTTCTGTAGAAACATAATTTTTATATTGTCCTGAAATTGAAACCTGTATTTGAGGCTTTTTTCCTTGATTTTAATATTTGTAATTAAAACACTTTTATCCACCAAAATATACTTCTGCAATTTGATTTTAAATACAATGCTTTAATCTACAGTAGAAAAGACAAAAGATAATTTAATCTTAGTATAAATGTACTGCTGTTGCTATTCAGTGTTGTTTATTATCAAAGTAATACAGATTAAATCTAGGACTTTTTAATTGCTTGGCTCAATAAAGCAAATTCTTCAGCAGTTTCCTAATCAGATCCACAGTTAAATCATATCACTTATGCATTAACACAATACCGTATGAAGTTTGTACAGCTTGAGGCTAGATGACTCATCAGATAGAAATCAGAATAATTCCTAACTATTTGTGTTTGAGAACATAAATCCTAAGAGCAATAGACACATATTTTCCTGTTGTGATTTTCTCCATTTCTTTCTCTTCTCTTGCTATCTCCAACATTCACTATCCAGGCTTTTTGTTTTTCTTATTAACAATTGTTAAGTCCAGGGCGTTATGTGGCAGGTGCTTGACTGTTTGAATTCTAAAGTCATATGGATGTGTACAATTCTAAGTGTTAAATTGTTTTGGTAATGGTGATATTTTCCATCCAGCTTTTTGGCATTTTCTCTCTTCTCCATAGTAACTGAATACAAGTTTTTTTCTGCTCTTGCGCTGTACTAACTTTGCTGTTCTTTATCATGCATTTTTCATGGTATTCATCATGTTAGTAGTTTACATGACTATAACATTAATTATAGAAAATATAGCACAATGATTTGTGTCATTTAAACAATGTGATCAACAATAAATAGTTATCTTTATACAAATGAATTGAATTGCACATGCCAGAGTCTAATCCAGGCAATTTAGTCAAATACTTGGATGTCATCCCAGGATATAATTTTGTCTTTCAGTAATATTGGTGGACAATGAATGATTGGTTGATGGGGTGCTGGGAGAGACATAGAACATTGAAAAGCTTAATCAGAAAGTAAATTGTAAAAAAAAGATTGATTGTAATAGTATACAAACTATATCATTAGACATTTTAAATAACTGATAGATAACTAGTGTTTACTAAAATCTTGGAGCCAAAGCATTTAGCCATTACATACTGTAACTATAAAGCAAAGCTATATGGCAGTTAATTTATTTTTGACTTACAGTTTTATAGCTGAGCCAAATGGCCTTTCAAAATTCTCCACCAATTTTTTAGGCAGAGCAACTGAGTGGAGATAGATCATGCCATTATTTCTATGTTGTATATGTAAATGTGTATACCCACACACATATGCACACATTTCCCCAGAGGCATTGGCAAATTTAACTCACTAATGGGAACAAAATTCCTAAAGATGCTATACTCTAGTTAAATAGGGCACAACATGGAAGTCACAAAATGATGTTTTATATTTTTACAATTAAAATGCATTACATTCTGCAAAAGTCAAAAGCAACCTTACTTAAATAGTTGTCCAACCAGGCCAAAACCAAAACTAATATGCATCCATGAGAGCCAATATATAGCATTTAATCCTTCCTATGATTCTGTGTTGCTTGACAAAACACAACAAAGCTGTTATTTTTGCTATTTTTAGAGCCGTGGTGGTGCAGTAGTTAGAATGCAGCATTGCAGGCTAACTGTCCACTACCAGGAGTTTGATCCTCACCTGCTCAAGGTGGACTCAGCTTTCCATCCAATGGTGGGATTCAAATATGTGAACAACCGGTTCTCTGTATGGACACTGCTTCTGGAAGTCCATTCAGAGCCTGGGCAACAAAAAATTAGCTACTAGTTCTGCAGAAGTGGTGCGAACCGGCTGAATCCTACCAGTGCTTCCATCCCTCCAAGGTTGATAAAATGAGGGCCCAGATTGTTGGGGCCAATATGCTGACTCTGTAAACTACTTAGAGAGGGCTGAAAAGAACTAAGAAGCGGTATATAAGTCTAAGTGCTATTGCTATTTCTATTTGTACAGGAGGAGAAATTTTAAAATTTCAACCAATATTTTTAATTCCCTTAGAATTTTACAGTCCGTATTCACAAGGCTCAGTTCAGCAATAATTCCTGCATTATTTTTTCTCAATGCAACTTTATTTGACTGCATTTTGAAATCTTGTAAGAAGAAATATAGTGAAGAAGCTATGAATCAGAAATTTCCCGATTCAAAATTTCACTGTTTAAATTGCATAGCTGGCCATACAATAGTTTACATCTCTCCAGCTTCTTTCTTTGTGCCCTCAGAAATGCTTTTTAATAGACATAGAAAGAATGCAGAAATGCAAATGGGGAACTCAGCTATCTTCCAGAAACTCTCTCATTGCAGTTCAGAAAGCCATGATTATATCTTCACAAGTTCGGATTAGGCTGAACAATGCTTTTTTGAAAAACTGCCATATTGAGGGAATTTGAGATGAATTCACTTTTTACATAACTGTATGTAATGCATCTCTCAAGAAACAGCTTTTTTAATAGATTGAAGAATACTAGATTATTCTTTTCTTTTACTGCGTACATTGAAACCTCATAGAAATTCAGAGTGGTAAACAAGGAAGTAATCCTACAAGCACATAAGGTTCCCATTAACCTTCATCTCCAAGCTATACAAAATGAGTCACCACAGGCCTGAATCTATTTAAATGACTTTGGTGTAATTTCCAGATTCAGAGGCACTAATGCTACTAAAATAATTTTTAAGTTAAGAACTTTGTCACAAAATAAAAAGTGTAATTATGCTACTTACTTTAGGAGCAGAGAATCAGCTCAATCTGTATCAGCCTTTGCATGCTAAATTCTTCAAGTCTTTGTCTGTAGTTAGTACAAATTTTCCCTCAGGGCATTTTTTGTGAGAGGTGCTCCCCTGCATTGGTGAAGTACTCTCATCCTGGCCAGTTGTACGGTAAGTATAAATCAAGGGTCCTTGGCATTTCCTGATTCCAGTACTACTAAACTGAGTGGTTCTTTTACCTGCCCAAATTACTAAGCAGCCAAGATGCATGTGTAAGTATCCTGTTTTTCACATTATTATTTCCTTAGCATCCTACTACTTCTTGGGCTTTTTGTATTTCATTTACAGGTACAGGTTGTCCTCAACTTACAACAGTTCATTTAGTGACCGTTCAAAGTTACAACGGCACTGAAAAAGGTGACTTATGACAGTTTTTCGCGCTTATGACTTTTGTGCCATCCCCATGATCACATGATCAAAATTCAGATGCTTGGCAACTGACTCAAATTTACGACAGTTGCAGTGTCCTGGGATCTTGTGATCACCTTTTGCAAACTTCTGACAAGCAAAGTCAATGGGGAAGCCAGATTCACTTAACAACTGTGGCAGGAAAAGTCGTAAAATGGGGCAAAACTCACTTAACAAACGTCTCCCTTAGCAACCTAAATTTTGGGCTCAGTTGTGTCCTAAACTGAGGACTCCCTGTAGTTCTTGTTTAGCAACTGCCTCATTTACTATCATTCACAGTTATGACCATCATGAGGAAACTAACTTTGCAACCAATCCTCAAATGTATGACCTCAGCAGGTCTGTAAAGCAAAAGAAAGCTGAAATAAGATCATAAACATAGAGGTGGTTTCATTTAGCGACTGCTTCATTTAATGACCAGGTGCTAAATTAGGATCACTAAATTAGGATTAGCTGTAATGGAAGTCATAAAAGCTCTTTTTTAATTTCACACCAGAAGCAGAAGCAGAAGAATTATGAGAACACATGTAACTGAAAACTGCAACCACAACACTATCACCCCCACTTCTGCACTGCTACAGTAAATGATCAAAGAAGACCTAAAACAGCTGTGGATGAAGTAAGAAACAAAAGACTTTTTTAAAAAACTAATGTTTTCTAGGGGGTGAGGGAGAATGAAAGCCATGTTTCAGGACAGTATTTCTTCACATTGTGCTTCATTTGCATTATAGTATTCCACTTCCCCCCCCCCCCGCTCCTTGATATTCCTTTGAGCATAATGCTTCTGCATGACTGGAAAATTCTTCTCCAAATTACCCGTTGATAGACTCAGTTGAAGAAGGAAAGATGTACTGCTTTCTATAAACAGCTAATCTTGCAAAGTGTATACTTTGCACAACACATATTAAGAAGGCACAGAAGAAAGTAGCATTTGCCAAGACTCTCTGTATAAATGGGGCACTGATTTCAGTGTTACTATGGGGTCCCACATCAAACTATAGATCATATCATCAACACTTGTAAGCTGATGGCACATAACAGTCAGTATCTGATTTTTTTAAAATACAATGGTTAAAATATAATGCGCTTCAATGGTTAGATGGCCTAGACATTTATTTGAATATAGATCTTTTAACATTTCTATTTTATTGTGTTTTACTAATCTAGATGAAATGTTATTATATATTGCTAATCTATGTATGATATGCCAGACACTAAATAAATCAGCTTATGGCTGGACATAATGATAATGCTATTTCATATGAGACCCATATGTTGTAATATTTAGGGATTTTATTGGGGTTTTGGAGTATTTGAAGGTGAAACATATGCTGAAAAAAAAATGACTCGGTCTTTAGAGAAGGAAATTTCTAGGTAAGAAACCCCTAAAATCCTTAAGGTTCAAAAAAATCCCCAAAAGACAGAAAGAAAAAGCTGAAAATTTGGCTCTGTGAACCCCAAGGTCAAGGAGTCTGGAGATTACATACAGCATAAAGGCAGCCCTGCTTTAGAGATGATTTCATCTTGTAAAGTATGGAGTGGACCAAAGATCTCTTCAGATCTGACACATTAAATTCACTGCAAATAGATTTATGTAATGGGTTGAGCATATTAATTATATATTCTAGGAGATGATAGGTCTGAATAAATTAGCCATATATAAACATCTATGAAATGGTGGCCTGGCTTCCCTCCCTCTCATTTTCATTGACATGAATCAAGGAAAAAGACAACCAAACAATTGGTAAGCTAATGTCAAAGAGACACAAGTGATTTGTAAAGGTCATCCACTTGCACGTTAAAGAAAAGAAACAGAGATTCACCCTTCTATAGCATTAGGAAAAATAAGAGAAGAAATGTAACAGATACTGTAATTCTGATATTTTAGTTTCTGCTCTTTGGGTTACAAGTTTGTATCTTTATTAAAAAGGGCAAGGACTCCTTTGAACCAAAGCAAATGATGGAGATACTGAAAAAATTGTAATATGTTACTAGCTCTCCATTTCAGGTCAGATGCAGCAGTGGTTAAAGATGGTCAAGAAGTCATTGAGGCAATCTAACATACTTCAGGTAATCTTTAGAGAAAATACTTTGAATGGCTATGGAGAGGCTTTATGAGAAATTGATAGATTGGTGGACAAGGTTGAGTGCAAATGGGGGCAGAGCTATCATATTTTATTGACCTGAAAATCCTTACGAGTGGAGTTGTGTAAGGAGGAAAAGAAAGCTCTAAGCAGAGGAAGGAAATAGCTTTTGTTGTCACATAAGGAGATAAAAACCCAAACCATCTTTCAGCTTTGATAAAATGTACTTAAGAACTCAGTGAGCATTCTGAGGAATAATTGCACTGGAACTAAATGGAACTTCTAAGGAGGATTTTCTCACTGGCCCAGTTCTGGAAGCTAAGTACAAGGGGGGGTTGATATCCCTAACTGAGACTACAATATGCCTCATTTAACACTATCAAAACCATGGGGGGAAAGTAAGAAAATTATGACTCACCAGTATAAGTGTCAAAAATGATCCTCCAGGACCTTGTCATTAAAGCAGCATTTGATGGAGGCCAGGGCTGCTGGTGAAAAACCAACTTGGCAGCATTCAAACATCTGATTCATATTCATGAAGAAAAGCATGCTATGGATCGAAGAACAAGATAACAACATCAAGACTAGCCAGGGCTGAGGCATCTTTGTACAGGAAAGCTCTTTCATAAACCTGAACTTTATATGGTCCATAAAGTAGAATCTGCACTTCTTGGAAGGGTTGGCAGAAATGAGAACCAGTCTGTGGGAGATGGTGCTCAAAAATTAATGTGGGTAATTTCCAGTTTTATTTGTTCTCAGGCAATGCCTATATCCAGATCAAAGCAAGTACACATATCACTCACATCAGTTAGCAAAAAATATAACTTGATGATTAATTATCAACAAATATCAAAAAGTGTAAAATGAAAAAGTAGGGGGAAAGACTGCCAAAGAGGGAAAGAGACAGAGCACAGCAGATATTATAGTATAGTAACAGGCTATATTATCTACAGTATATCTATTTATCAAAGTATACAGAACCTTCAAGAGCTAGACAAGAAACAATATTGTAGGGACATTGCATAGATAGTCTCAAAGAGAGTGGCTTTTAGTCATTCCAGCTTTAACCGTTTTCTATAAATAATGGAGACAGGTGGAAAATAGAACATTGGTGATCCCTTCTCTATTCTGCACCATAAAAGAACAATTTGTAGGTGAGGATGATATCCAACAGATGAATGCTTTGTTGCAAGCCACATCTATCAAGGTGAGACAAGTGACATAGAAGATAAGAAATATTGCATTAAAGGCTTCCGGTTCCGGGTCACAGTGCTGCCGTCGTGCAGAGAGGCTTCTCTCTTTGCCGGCCAAGATTCCCCCACCGGTAGACCCTTGATTGGGTCGAAAGTCGCCCTGGAGGGGTGACCACTGTTGAAGAGGCTGCCTGTTTGACTGCAGAGGGGTGGCGGCACCCTCTGCTGTCCAAGTAAGCTCCTTTGGGCCGACGGAGTAAAGATCGGTCAATAAAATGGCCGATCACTTAGCTGCACCAACTGTAAGCTACAAGGCATCTAACTGAAATAGAACCACCGTAGAAGATTCAGTGAGACCTTTCCTTGCCTCTCCCTTTCCTATTTATTCCTGTCAAAAGCCTTTGGAATCATTTCCCTATCTTTTTAAAGCGGCTTTATTGATGGGGGAAGGAAAGCCTTGGAACAAAAGAAAAATTAATTTTAACTTTTTCAATGGTTGATTTTATTTTTGAATATTTGGTAGTCCTAAAATCCTTGTTATAGAAACTTAATATGCTAGCAATTTGGAAGATTTTTTTTTATTTTATTTTTATTTTATTTTTATTATTTATTTACTATTTTTATAACTAAAGAAAAGAAGGAAAAAAGGAAAAGATGTACTTTGGGTGATTCAAAAATGACTGTAATTAAACTAGATGCAACTTCTAAAAAGATGAACCACGAACTATTGAGAATCGCTACAACTTTTTCACTAGCCTATCCAAATGGACAATGGGAGATTCTCCTCTGATTTATGCGTTATGGCAAGAAAAAGAGGGAGTTTTATTTGTGGACTTAGAGACCTTACTATGGAAACCCGTTTGGAACAGAAAGAAAGCTAGAATAAGATATAAATATGGAATTTAAGATTACATTTATGGATTGCAATGGCTTTATAGAGATATGGATTGATTTGGATTTAGATTTTTAAAAGGTGTTTTTAGGATAAGATTTAGAATTTAATATTGAAATATAGTAAGAATATATCTTTTGGAATAATAGATCTTCCTTCTTTTCTCTTTCTTTTTCTTGGTCTTTTTTTGTTTCTTTCTATTATTTTTTTCTATTTTTTCTATGCTTTCTTATTATTAGATATGATAGTTAATTTGTGGAGCTATAATGATAAAAAGATTGTAATGATGGAAGAGATGAAATTAATAAATGAAGAATTACTGAATAAGAAATAGAATATAGTTGAGAAATGTAAGAATGTAATTATGGAAATAATATGCTTAAATAAGAGAAATTATGGACACCCAAATTGTAAATAATATTTTTGTTTAAGGCTAAGTTAGATATGGTATATGGTATTTGGAAATTAATAAACCTAAAAACAGGGTTTGATTTACATCGATGAAAAGTTGTTGATAATTTCTATTGATTAATTGAATTCTTATTTAATGAATTAATCTTATCTAGAAATGTATTAGTTTGACTATACTATTCTAATTGTTAGAGTGGGAAATTTTAAGGAGCATTATTTGAGCTATAAATGTATGATATTATTGTACCTAACTGATTACCCTATCTCTACGTTGTTTCTTAAGCTTTCTGGTGTAAAAAGGGAAAAATCAATAAAATTGTTTGGGGAAAAAAAGAAATATTGCATTAAAAAAGCAAAAAAAATGGATTTAAAATAGGAATACAAAATAGAAGTGCTAATGATTTTCTTAAATGATTAACATTTGTTTTAGCACTGTTGCTTAACACTGTTCAAAGAATATTTTGATTCATGTTCAGCTGTTAATATAATGGGCTGTGCAAGGCTGCCATTTCAGCAAATGCAGTATTAAGGTATTGTTATTTTAATACTGCATTGTTATTTCCTTTGCTACTTTAGCATAAGAAAATCACTAGAGATGACATCAGAATGAACAGCCAATTTCTAATCTGTTTCTGTTTATAATTAGTGTTGCATTTATGTTCTCTCTTTCCTAATTTATACAAAAAAATCTCACCTTACATTTTATATATGTCTATTTCTAAAAAGTCAGCTGTTTCCTATTATTGGAATATATTCTAGTTTCTCAGTGAAGGATTTTTAAGGCCCATGAGAAATCAAAATAACTATTGACAATCTATTCAAGCTGGCAACAATAACCAAGACTTTACCTCCATGCTGTCACTCCAAAATATTTCTGTGGAGATTGAAAGAGATTAATTATGTGTCTCTGTCAATTTCATGTTACTCAAAAAATCTTAGTGCAGACAGTTGTCAAAGCAGATAAAATTAAAAATTATATAAATAAATTAATTTTTGTTATTGCTATGGTGTCATTATGACACATGTACTTTCCAAAGGGCATATCAATCTATTTCAACACTTGCAATGAAAAAGTCTATCTCAAACAAGTATGTAAATGACATGTTAGAAAGGAATTAAAATATAAGTGGAAACATGGAAAAATATTCTCATTGCAATTATGCTTTCAATAATAATAATAATGACAGACTTTATCTACCAAGGCAAATAGGTGGGCGTGGAATGCTACAAGTAGATCAGATGGTTGAAGAAGAAAAAATGGCTTTGGAAGAATATCTGAAGAACAATGATGAAGATGCACTAAAATTAGTATATCAGGAAGGCTTACTGACTACTGGAGAGACCAAACTGGCCTACAAGAAAGACCAAGTGAAGAACAGAATAGAGGCATGGGAAGACAAAGCACTACATGGCCAATACATTAAAAAAATAGCTGGGAAAGCAGATAATAACAAGACCTGGCAATGGCTAAGAGCAGGAAAATTGAAGAAAGAGACCAAGGGACTAATTCTGGCTGCACAAGATCAAGCCTTAAGGACAAATGCATATAAAGTCAAAATTGAGAAGACAGCAACAGACAGTAAGTGCCGCCTATGCAAAGAAGCTGAAGAAACAGTGGACCACCTGGTAAGCTGTTGCAAGAAGATTGCACAGACTGACTACAAGCAGCGGCATGACAAAGTAGCAACAATGGTGCATTGGAAGATCTGCAAAAAATATCATTTGCCTGTAAGCAAAAACTGGTGGGATCATAAAATAGAGAAAGTCATAGAAAATGATAAAATTAAACTGCTCTGGGACTTCAGAATTCAAATAGACAAGCACCTGCAATAGGTGGCGCAGCAGTTAGAGTGCAGTACTGCAGGCCACTTTAGCTGACTGTGTTCAGCAGGTCAGCGGTTCAAATCTCACCGGCTCAAGGTTGACTCAGCCTTCCATCCTTCCGGGGTAGGTAAAATGAGGACCCAGATTGTTGGGGGCAATGTAAATATATATATACATTGCTTACTGGTGTACACCGCTTAGAGAGTGCTTGCACTTAAAGCGGTATATAAGTCTCATAAATAAATAAATAAATAAATAACACCCCAGACTTAACAATTGTCGATAAGAAAGACAAAAAAGTCTGGATAGTGGATGTGGCAGTGCCTGGAGGCAGAAGAATAGACGAGAAAGAACTGGAGAAAATAACAAAATACAAAGACCTACAAATAGAAATAGAAAGACTGTGGCAAAAGCAAGCAAGGGTGGTACCAATAGTCATAGGCTCCTTGGGTGCAATCCCAAAACAACTGGAGCACCACTTGAACACCATTAGCATTGACAAATTCGCTATTAGTCAGTTGCAAAAGGCAGCCTTACTAGGAACTGCTTCCATCCTGCGACGATATCTGTAATACCATCAAACATCCACATCTGCCTATCCCAGGTCCTGGGTAAGGACTCAATAAGTAGACAAAATGCCAAATTCAGTTTGAACATCTGACTGACTGTGCGATGATCAATAATAATAATAATAATAATAATAATAATCCCCCAGTGAGGCACTACCTTGACGTGGTTGTGGGGCTTGTGTACTCTGAGGAAGATGAGAGCTATGCCAGAGGTTCAACCATACTGGACAGGTCTCATCAGAGGAGTCAGACAAAGAGTGTCTCTCCCATAAAAAATATGGTGAGACGTAAATTTCAGAATGCCATACCGGCTCGGACGTCACCCGGGTTAACAAGGTCCGCACTAGATATTGGAGTTCCTGGATATCTGGTGAAAAATGGGTTACAGGACTCAGGACTGTTGGCTGAGCAACCAGGGCCAGCAGCTGCAGAACTACTGGAAGAAAAGGTGTTTACCCGTCGCAGATACACAGTGATGGAAAACAAAGAAATAATGATCTGTTACTACAGATCAAGTCCAACAAGAAGAGGATATCTAAAACGAATGCACCAGTTCTGGAAAGAACAACATCCAGAATCAGAAATAACAGAACAGAGACTAGCAGATCAACGCCGATTTATAACACGAAATAAAGTATTCACAGAAACAGAATTGGACGAACTGCAAAGGTTTACCCAGGGCAAAGAAATCAAAGCCTTACAAGAAGTAATTCAGAATGTAGAGGCAAACCAGGGGGAGTTGGCAGTGAAAGAATCCAGTAGAGATATATAACTGTTCTCATTTGGAAACCAGACACCTCTTCCTCAGGAAGAACAAAACCCTCTAACTAAAGAAATAAAAGAATTGAAACAAAGAATAATTGAGCATCTAGAACAGCACAAAAACAACAGAATAAGGCTGCCTGCATTGAAGCTTGTTCCAAAGAAACAGCTAGCACAAGCATTAAAAGATGCAAATACTGCAATAGCAAGTATAAGCACCAATTCACTGCAAGAAACAAACCAACTAATGTACAGCACAGCTGCAGTTATAACAGAATACCTGGGATGTAAAATCAACAAAAAAGAAAAACAAACAAACAGTGCACCACAAAAATGGAAGGTTAGACTAGAAAATAAGATCAGCAAGTTAAGATCACATGCAAGCAAGCTAGAACAGATGAAAGAAAAGAAGCTGAAGAACAAGAAGACCAAAGAATACCTAATCAAGAAATACCACTTAGAAACAAGGAAGATCAAGGAAGCACTGGAAATAATAAAGCAACAAATAACAGCTATAGCCAGGAAAATCATAGATATGAAGCTCGAATTGCAAACTATAGGCAGAACCTCCAATTTCAATCCAATCAGAAACGTTTCTACCAATCCATCAATGGAGAAACTGCAAGGAATCAGTCAGTACCTGACAAGGAAGAAACAGTGCAATTCTGGAAGCAGATATGGGATAACCCAAAGAAATACAACAAGGATGCAGCTTGGTTAAAAGAGGTGGATGCAAATAAAACAGAAGTTGAAATGAAAGAACTAGTAATAACAACAAAAATGGTAGAAAAAAGAGCAAAGAAAATCAAAAATTGGTCAGCACCAGGTGAAGATGAACTGCATGGGTTTTGGTTGAAACATCTAACTGTTATACACCCACTCATTGCCAAGCAGTTCAACAATATACTACAAGGAGGAGAAATTGAAAAGTGGCTAACAACTGGGAAAACCTACCTAATAATGAAAAATCCAGCAAAAGGGGCAACACCAGGTAACTACAGGCCAATTACCTGCTTACCAACAACTTTCAAATTACTAACTGGTGTGGTAGCTGATGCAGTACAACAGCATCTAGTTGAAAACAATCTCTTTCCACCTGAGCAGAAAGGAAACCGCCCCAATAGCAGAGGAACAAAAGATCAACTCCTAATAGACAAAATGATCTTGGAAAACTGCAAGAGAAGGAAGACCAACCTGAATGTGGCATGGATTGACTACAAAAAGGCATTTGACTCTCTGCCACATGATTGGATAATCAAGTGCCTAGAAATAACAGGAGTCAGTAGAAACATCAGAAAATTTGTGCAAAGATCGATGGCACAATGGAAGACACAGTTGCAGATCAATGGTGAGAGGCTGGGAGAGGTTAATATCAAGAGAGGAATATTTCAAGGAGATTCATTATCACCATTACTATTTGTTATTGCACTGTTTCCTCTGTCAACAATACTGAATAACTCAGGACATGGTTATCAAACATCAAAAACATCTGCTGGACTATCCCACCTCCTTTACATGGATGATCTGAAGCTGTATGGAAAAACATCATCTGAAATAGAATCGCTGCTCTACACTGTCCGTATATATAGCCAAGATATTGTAATGGAGTTTGGCTTGGACAAATGTGCCACACTTACTATCAAACAAGGAAAAATAGTGAAAACTGAAGGAATCAAGATGCCCCACGAAAATAACATTAAGAGTCTGGATGAGGAAGAGTACTACAAATACTTGGGTATCCTTCAAGCTGACAACATCAAGCACACTGAAGTCAAGAAAAAGATTAGAGGTGAATACATCAAGAGAGTGAAGAAGATCTTAACATCCAAACTCAATGGAGGAAATACCATAAAGGCAATCAACACCTGGGCAATCCCAGTCATTAGGTACACAGCTGGAATAGTGGACTGGACTCAAGCAGAACTAAAAGCAATGGATAGGCAGACCATAAAAATAATGACAATGAATCATGCCCTTCATCCACGCAGTGACATTGATAGACTTTATCTACCAAGGCAAATAGGTGGGCGTGGAATGCTACAATTACATCATATGGTTGAAGAAGAAAAAATGGCTTTGGAAGAATATCTGAAGAACAATGATGAAGATGCACTGAAATTAGTATATCAGGAAGGCTTACTAACCACTGGAGAGACCAAACTGACCTACAAGAAAGACCAAATGAAGAACAGAATAGAGGCATGGGAAGACAAAGCACTACATGGCCAATACATGAAAAAAATAGCTGGAAAGCAGATAATAATAAAACCTGGCAATGGCTAAGAGCAGGAAAATTGAAGAAAGAGACCGAGGGACTATTCTGGCTGCACAAGACCAAGCCTTAAGGACAAATGCATACAAAGTCAAAATTGAGAAGACAGCAACAGACAGTAAGTGCCGCCTATGCAAAGAAGCTGAAGAAACAGTGGACACTTGGTAAGCTGTTGCAAGAAGATTGCACAAACTGATTACAAGCAGCGGCATGACAAAGTAGCAACAATGGTGCATTGGAAGATCTGCAAAAAATATCATTTGCCTGTAAGCAAAAACTGGTGGGATCATAAAATAGAGAAAGTCATAGAAAATGATAAAATTAAACTGCTCTGGGACTTCAGAATTCAAACAGACAAGCACCTGAACATAACACCCCAGACTTAACAATTGTCGATAAGAAAGACAAAAAAGTCTGGATAGTGGATGTGGCAGTGCCTGGAGACAGCAGAATAGACGAGAAAGAACTGGAGAAGATAACAAAATACAAAGACCTACAAATAGAAATAGAAAGACTGTGGCAAAAGCAAGCAAGGGTAGTACCAATAGTCATAGGCTCCTTGGGTGCAATCCCAAAACAACTGGAGCGCCACTTGAACACCATTGGCATTGACAAATTCGCTATTAGTCAATTGCAAAAGGCGGCCTTATTAGGAACTGCTTCCATCCTGCGACGATATCTGTAATACCATCAAACATCCACATCTGCCTATCCCAGGTCCTGGGTAAGGACTCGATAGGTAGACAAAATGCCAAATCCAGTCTGAACATCTGGCTGACTGTGCGATGATTGATAATAATAATAATAAAAAAAATACAGACAGATCGCCATTTGAAACACAACACACCAGATATCGCAGTTGTAGAGAACTGAAGCATATAGCTGATTGATATCACTGTACCAGGAGATGCCAGAGTCGAAGAAAAAGAAAAAATTACAAAATATTACAAAATTACAAAATATTGTGACCTGGCCATCAAAACTGCACAATTATGGATGAAACATGTAACAGTGATACCCATTGTCATAGGGGCACTGGGAACTATGTCCAAAAACCTTGCAAAATATTTCAAGAAACTGCAGTTTCCTGCAATAACTCCAGCAATGCTACAAAAAACCTGTGCTACTCGGAACATATTACATTTTAAGGATGTGCCTAGTTGATACCTAGGATGGTGGCAGCAACCCGTGTCAACCAACAGCGCCAGTCAATTTGAATGTTCAGTTGACTGAAGTTCATGTCTAAGATTTGTCTGGTATGATCTGTTTTTGACATGTTGGCTTTTGGCAATGACTTTGTTTGTCTCTAGGTGTTCGCGGATTCGTTGTTTGATTATCTTTTTCAGAATCTTCCCAGGATTGAGGTTAGGCTGATAGGTCTATAGATTCCTGGATCCATTTTTTTTCCTTTTTTGAAGAACTACATCAGGTCCTCTGGTAGTTCCAGTTCTCTGGTAGTTCTCTGGTGCTCCAGGATCTTTGAAAGATATAGTTCAGTGGTTCTGAGATCACATCTGCCAGTTCCTTCAGAACCTTGGGGTGTACTCCATCTGGTCCTGGTGATTTGAACTCATCTAGGGTAGACAGATGCTCACTTACCATTCTCTTGCCTATCTTAACTTGTGTTTCTAATCTGTTTTTTAAAGTACTGTTTTTGATAGGTTGGGCTGTTTTTCCCTTTGTGTAAAGACGGATGCAAAAAGCAAGTTAAGTAGTTCTGCTTTCTCCCTGTTGCTTGTCACCTTCTTGCCACTTTCTCCCACTAACGGACCAATCATTTTAACTTTTTTCTTCTTTTTTTACATGTTGAAAGCAGCTTTTTTGTTATTTTTGACTTCTGTCACAAGCCTTAGTTCATTTTTAGTTTTAGCATTCCTCACTTCATCTTTGCAGGCTAGCACTATTTGCTGATATTCTGCCTTAGTTATGTACCCCTCTTTCCACTTTTTATACTTTTCCTTTTTGTCTTTCAATTTATCAGAGGTTTTTTTTAGACAGCCATGCTGGTTTCTTTTGAGAGTTGTTAGTGCTAGACTGGGCTTTTATAATCTCACTTTTCAAAATTTTCTAAGCTTTTTGACTTATTTTCCCCTTAGAATAAATAGAGCTAGAAGGGATCTTGGAGGTCTTCTAGTCCAGCCCCCTGCTCAAGCAGGAGGACCTATACCCTCTCAGACAGATGATTGTCCAGTCTCTTTTTAAAAACTTCCAGCGATGGAGTGCTCACGATTTTGGGGTGTAAGCTGTTCCACTGGTTGATTGTCCTCACTGTCAGGATTTTTCTGCTTAATTCCAGGTTGCTTCTGTCTTTGATCAGCTTCCAACCATTGTTTCTCGTCATTCCATCTGGTGATCTGGTGAACAACCTGACCCCACTTGAGAATCCTTGAGGAATTAGCTCTCTTAAAGTCCAAGACTCTAGTTTGACTGTGTTCTATTGCTTGTGCTTGCATATTGTTGAATTCCAATATTGTATGATCATTCCCCCAAGATTCCTGTGGCTTCAATACCTTCTATCTTTTCATCTCTGTTAGTGAGAATTAAGTCCAATATGGCTGATCCCTTAGTTCCCTTCTCTACTTTTGGGGAGACAAAACTGTCTGCTAGGTTTGTCAGGAATCTGTTTGATCTTCCACTTGGTGCAGAGTTTGTCTCCCAGTTGATGTCAGGGTAATTAAAGTCCCCCATTACTATTGTGATGTGCTTCCTACATACCTTAGTTAAGTGACTAGCAAAAAGTTCATCTATTTCCTCAGTTTGGTTGGGTGGCCTATAGCATATAGCTACGGCAATATCATTTTTCCCCTTTTATATGCATTCAAGACAGTTTTCATCATTGTTGTGCTCTATTTCTGTCTTCATGGAAATATGTAAGAGCTGAATGTAAGAGCTGTTGCCAAGGAAAAAGGGGCTGAAGTAGTTTTTAAGTCTACAACTGGAAGGTAACATTCAGAAGCAACTCAGGCAGACATTGAACTATGAAGATAAGGAATAGGTACAGCATAATTACACTTGCAAGATTCTGTTATTATAGCCAGTTTCAATAAATGTAGTTTAGCCTTCCTATGGAGTTGATTTCCTGGTCTGGTCTACCTAGTGGAACTGGCACTAATTAGAGGAACTGTTAGCCAGTAGAACAAGCTGTAGTTCTTCATTGGAGGTTTTCAAACAATGGTTGGATGCTCATTTATCAGAGATGCTTTATGAGATCCTGCTCTGATCAGGAGATTGGACTAAATGACCCTAGCTCCATGACTGAATGCTTCCCTGGTGCTATAAATGTGCTGAATCAAATAGCCTATTAAATTATCATAATGTACTCTACCTTGGTGGTTCATTAAAATAAGTTCAGCATAATACTGCCTTAAACCTGAACTCTGTATCTTTGAACTTTTTCTACTCCTTGTGGGAAAAGTGGTTTAGGGTAAGGGGTATTTTGCAGGGAATAATTTATTTTTATAAGGGCACCTTGGCTCAGTGGTTAAAGGATCTCAGCTTGTCAGCTGGAAAGCTGACAGCCCAGGTTCAAAACCAGAGAACTGTGCAACAGGTTGAGTTTGCTCCAGCTCCTGCCCACCTAGCAGTTCTAAAGCATGCAAATGTAAGTAGATAAACAGGTACCACTTCAGTGGAAAGTTACAGCATTTTGTGTGCCCCGGCATATAGTCATGCTGGCCACATGATTATGAAAATGTGTTTGGATAACACTATCTCCCTCAGCTAAGAAACAGAGAAGAGCACTGCCCACTAGAGTCAGACATGATTTGACAGGGAAAACCTTTACTTTTTAAATTTCTTTTTATTACTTCATGGAAGAAACTAGAATAAGGAATCCCTGCTGAGTATGTACACAGAATAAAAATAGAAATGTAAGAAAGCCACCTCCACCTCTTTCTTCTCCCCTCCATCACTAACTATATCACTATTCTCCTCAGATACAGTTAGTTCTCTTTCATTCATCTCCAACCCAAATAATCTGAACAACTGAAAGGGACATGTGGCTCTGCACTAACTCTGCCCCATTTGATCAATAGTAGGCAAGAACTAATAAATTGCTCTGATACCAATACCAATCCAATCTATTCAAAGAGTGTGTCTCCTAAACTGGATCAAGGATTGTTCAGTAATGATGAATGGTAGGTTTAAGAAAGAAACACTTCTTCACACTAAACATTCCTAACAAATAATGTAACTTTTACAATACACACTTAAAATCACCACTATAGATTTAAATAGATTTCAAAGTGGGTTCAATTTCATTTCAATATTTGACAAAATTACAGAAAAGTAGTGGAAATTTATAGTGACCTCTATAATTTACTGCTGGAAAATAATGTACAGTTAAAACATTTTATTCTTTCCTGCAGAAATACTATTTTTCATAATTAAATCTACAGTTAAAACAAGCTATGGGTGTTTAAAGTTGTACTAAAATCAAATGTAGTTCTATTTCACTTTTTCCTTTTCCCCTTGCTCTTGCCCTATGTTCTTTCATTTATGTTGGTTTTTAAATTTTTCTGAGTGGTTGGCAAGAAAAGACAGAAAGGAATGGTGTTAAAATATGCTGAATTACTCTGATTCTCACTATTTGGAGAGCATTTGAGTTTAGAACACAGATTGGAGACTCTAATGAAAATATCTATGTTACAAATGTGAAATAAAGTCTGAGTTACAAGTCAGAAATAATGTCATGCATGAAAATAATAGGATTCCCCACCCCCCCAAATATAGCTATAGATGCTAGGGTTGAATATTACTTTACATTACACTGGGGCAAAAAAGTGCTTCAGAACACATGAGACATGCATTTAACACCTGTCTGAAAATTCCTAAAGCAGCCATGTCTTTTCTTGGCCCCATGTGGAAATACACATGGAAAAATATATTTGGAACCAATATATTGGGAATTGCCATTGAATCAAAGCAATGCATAGCTGTAATGGTCTTTTCTGAACCTGAGAAAAAGGATAAGGTTTTTGAAAACACCACAAATTCAGAACATCTGGAGATCATTCCTTTATCTAATCAGTGGTTAGTTAAATTTCCTGCTCATCAAATGGCTGTTAGCAACTTAACAAAAGCTCTGCTCTATGCATATTCAGAAATAAATGTGATCCTAAAATATTTCATTGTCAGGATTTATATAACAATATGCTGTCCTTCCCCATCCAATAAAGAATGTAATTGGCTATCAAATTTTGGATAACAATCCTAATTGATAATATGCTGATGTGGGTCAGGTGAAGAGATGACAATTAATGAACCCTGACTAGACTGATATTATTATTAGACTATATTATGCCTGTCACACTTTAGCATAGATTGTGCTCAGCACAATCTATGTTTTAATTAAAGTATAGGGAACCTGAAGTCTATTGGCGTTCAGAAAATCCAAATCCAGAGACTCTAGCAATCAAAATGCCTCATTGGGACTCATGTTTATCCCACAATATTCTGTAGTATCTGTAACATTCTTCATTCCTATACCCCACTTCTCCCACTTCTCGCAAGTCAGTTTTCTATATCTATCTAACCATACACATTGAAAGGTATGAAGAAATAGCAGGATTCAGATATCATTTCTTTCGGTCTGTATGAAGCTAAAACAGTCAGTTAGCTTTTCTTGCCAAGTTTTCAGTACAAAGTTTCAAAAATGCATGGCTTCCATTGATAAAGCAACATCCATGCACTAGAAATATAAATACATAATGGCTATCTGGTAAGAATATAGCATATTACATTTTTCAACTGAAACTGAATGACAAGCCAAAAGAACTTAAATAGGTGCAGGAAATATATTTTTAATTTTCCGGTTTATAGTCTAAGATAAAATGTTTCTGTATTTCTAGCAAAGCAGCATTGTAAAACTAGTTAAAAAAACAATTTGAAACTCACAGGGATGAGTCCTAAATGTCATATTGAGAAAATGGATAGTTGGTCACTATATTCAAAAGGCCTAAAGAAATAAAAAAAATGCAGATATTATACTTTTTTTTGCGTCTGGAATATAAATGATAAGACTAACAAGAACTGCATACTTAACTGAATGCCCAGTTTTAACAACAGACATCATCCTTCAAAGAATCAGTGTTTCGATTTTCAGCATATTGATGGAATTATAATTTATGCAGAACACATTTCCCAGGTGTTCTGACCAAGATAGTAAATGGAAAACATCATATATATGACATACTGCTTTCCATTAACCCCCTGGCACCAGCAATTTCATCCCACCCATTTACTAAAGACTAATCCATTTTTCTCTTGGTACTTAGCATTCAAATAAAAATTCTCAACTTTTGATGCCAAAATATGTATATAGTTTTTAGAAGAAGAAAGGCATGTGGTAGTTTTGATCCTTTGCTAACAATACGTCTTATTATACCAAATTAATGACAAATATGCTTTTAAACTAAAACATTTTTCAGGTTATTGCATCAGAGCTCCTCCTCTCAAAGAAAGATAATGCATTCTTTGATTCATATAGTTCAAGAGCTGGATTTATCCTGATCCCTATGTTTGCCTTGCTTCTCTGCCTTGGTAGTCTTTGTTGCCTATTTATCTTATCTTATGCAGCTTCCCTTTACATAACCTTACCTCATAGTGTCCCTGGCCATGCCATCAACCTCTCTGTGCATGAAATATATCTTTGACTTCCTATCCTTCCCTGTTCCAAGAGGTAAAACAGAAAAGCTCTGCATCCTTTTCATTCTTTAGAAGAAATCAACTTTCAGAGGCATTGAGCTAACTAGTATGGAAGGAAGGACATACAAAAGCTTCTAGTGTTAGAAGCTAACACTAGAGTTCCCTCTAGGTCAGTGGTTCTCAACCTTTTTAATGCGCGACCCCCAACCGGTCGTAAGTCGAGGACTACTCAACCGGTCGTAAGTCAAGGACTACTCAACTGGTGCAGTACCATTTGCAGAATGGGACTTTTGGCGGGCTCAGCAGGGCAGAGACAGCCTGGACAATTCCTATTGGCTTTTGAAAGCCAATAGAATTAGACTCTATTCAAGAGAGTCTATTCTACTGGCTTTCAAAAGCCAATAGAATAAAAGGGAGTAGCACAGCTAAGGAAAAGGAGAAAAAAATGGCGGACTGCGTTGTTTGGCGACCCCCGTGAAATGGTCGTTCGACCCCAAATGGAGTCCCGACCCACAGGTTGAGAACCACTGCTCTAGGTGGAAATTTCTGAGTCAGGATTAGTCATTTCATGTCTAGCAGTGTCATGGAAACTATATGCACAGAAAGTTATTCAATACTTTGAAATATTAAGTAATGCAAGTGAATTTTGTTTCAAACAGGGATAAGCATTAGCAGCATCTATTTTCAACTGAGTGTTTAATTTGTGCTTATATACCTTTCTATAGTATGACCTGAACATGGTGAATTCTGTATCAATAACTACATTGGAATGCCTCTGTTCTATTTTGTATCATTAGATATTTTGCACAACCACAGGGTGATAAAGCACACAATAGTCTAAATCAGCGGTTCTCAACCTATGGGTCGTGACCCCATTTGGGGTCGATCAACCATTTCTTGGGGGTCGCCAAACAAGGCGATCCGCCATTTTCCCCCCTCGGGGGGCCGGCGCCGCGCATGTGTGCCGCGCATGGGGGCAGCGCCTCGCATGGGGGTGGCACCGCGCATGGGGGTGGCGCCGCACATGGGGGCAGCGCCGCGCCGCACATGGGGGGGGGCGCTACGCATGCGCGGCACATTTGTGTGACGGGGGTCGCCGTCACACAAACGTTGAGAAGCACTGGTCTAAATATATGAGCTCTTATGAATTTAGAGATGATAGTATCAGTATAAGAATAAAAATTTGTCAGAAGCCCTTTCGATACATAACCACTCTTCAAATAGATATAGATATATCTATAATAGATATAATGAAGCATCATCATCAAGGTGCAGTACAAGTCACAATAATTATGAACTTCCATACAATAAAATAGTTCACATGTGAGAAGCCAAGCCAGCAAAAAGCTATTAACACAACGTCTATCTATACTAAGCCATTCGACAAATAGAGGTATTTAAAGCCATTTTACATACCATCAAAGTTTTTCAGAGTTGAAGGAACTATTGGAACTGATTCCAGATTCATGAGTCCACAACTCTTGACAAGCTGAAACCTGGAGACTTCAGCACAGGTGTCAAGAACAAAAATAAGGAACTTCTCCTAGGAAAATAAAGAGCAATCAGGACCATACAGAGAAATAAGGAATGACTGACATTCTAAACACAAGCACAAGTAGTTTAGTTCCAGCTCTAAATAGGCAACCAATGAGCAGCACCCTGTTTTAATGAGATATAAAAATAGCATGGAAGATCCAAAACAGCAGCACTACTCTAGATTAAATCAGGAAAGCAACAGAGAACTCAAGGACACTTGATAGAAAACTATTGCAGTAAACTAGGTTTGGAAGAAGGAAAGCACTAATAAAGCCCTTCATAAAATTAGCCTAAATGATCAATGTGTACTTTATAAGGAAAAGGGAAAATACAAAGAGATGGCTTCTAAGTGAGGTTCTATGGAGCACTAGACATCTCCAAAGGATAAGTGATGGCTCTGCAATATAAACAGTGACCAGCAGTTATTTCTGCTGGTGAAGTCTTTCTGGATAAAGGAGAAAGCAAGAAATTGCCCGTCTGTGCCCTGGATAACTGTTCTTTGAGAGAGAAACTTGAGGTTTTCTCATGAGTGAAGTGGCTGGGGACCATGTGAAAGATATTTTGCTCTCACTTGCAATGTGCAATCTTTTAAAGGACACTAAGTTCAATCAAACCTTCGCCAGAAGTTTTATTGCTTGGATTAATGGACAGCCAATTAGAAAAGAGCCATGGAAGATCTTGTTAAGATTGCATGACTATTATATGAACAAAAATTTTGATGGAAAGTTGTGAAGCAGATGGCAGACTGCACCTTCCTGTTTACCTTCTGCAACTCTGGAATGTAATTTAAAACATATTAGCAATTCCACCCAGAAAAAATAAAAATAAAAACCCTTTAGATCTTTGTCCAAATAAGTTCTAAGCTGAATGCAATCATTTGGAAATTAGGAGCACTAATAATAATTAAGTGAGACTATGAGGAGAAGTGCCAATAACCATAAATAAATCGGAAACTAATGTTGCTGCATTTTAAATCACCAAACCAAATAGAATCCACTAAAAGATTTGCAAAAGTTCAGTTTGGCCATTATTTGAACTACAACAGTAGTTCAGGTGGTTGAAAAGTTTTAAAAATAGTCTTTCTCAATCAAATCATGATTGAAAATTAGTCACCAAAGAGAAAACCTACTCTTTAAAGAATGTTTAACCATCAAATTATATCCCAATTTATACCCAGAGCAGAAGCATTGAAATGAGCAGTGTGGTGGCCTACTAGTGAAGACGCTCACCTCCCACTTGGAAGTTTCAGAGTTCAGATGTTTCTCTCTCCTAGGGCAAAAAGAAAAAAAAAATCTGCTGCGAACTCATGTGGGTGTCAGGAAGGGCATCTGTCCAGTAAACACTCAGCTCCGTCCAGTCACCCCAACTCTAACCTACTAAGGCATTACAGGGTCGTAAAAAAGGGAGTTAGCAGAAGCATTGAAATGATTTTTTAATATAGTCTAATAGATTCTTACTTACAAAACTTTTAGTGTTTATCCAGCTCATGGTGGATTGCCACAAAATGATAAAATAATGGGCCTGATCTTGTGATCCCAGATTGCTCTAGGCATGTATCTTAGTTATTTTTCTGCCTTCCTTTCTCTTCATCTTCCAGTTATTATTTGCACATTCCATCTCCAATCCTGGAAAGTATTGTCTATTAATAAAGGGTACAGTGGGTTGAAAAAACTGCAGTTGCTTTGTTCTTTCCAGACCAAACTCAGAAGATTGGCAGGTCACAATACAAAGCTAAATAAGACCAGATGGGGGAAGCAGATATCATGCAAGAAAGCTGAGCCAGTATTATGTGGCTATTTCTTACTATTGATTAGCTGTTATTTCCAAATGCTCCCATTCTTTGGCTGATTCACCTTCTTTCAAACTGTGCCACTGAAGTAGTGGCAAATGAGGAAAAGATCTGGTAACACAGAACCATCCCTTGCTACAGCAAGAAGTCTGTTTACTTCCAAGGAAGGAATGGAATATTGTAAGAAAACTGAGAAATTAGCCCCTAGTAAGGAAATGAACTAGACGACCCAAGAGGATTTTCTTTCTGATGCCTATAATTCTGTAATTACAAAGAGCCAGAGCTTCTCAATGCCCACTTGGAGGGGTTAATTAGACATTCAGACTGAGATCATGGTATATCAGCAAATGCTAATTCTTCTTCATCTCGACATACGGTTATGTATCCTCTTTTTTTACCCTGAAGTGGCTATTTTCCCCACAAAGATATAAAAATTACATATTCCCTCAATATGTGGCAATTTGTAATACTCTGATGGTTTTTGGATCCTATTAAAAAAATCACAAGTACTATGCTTGCATTAGTTCTGGTCTGATATGAGTAGCTATTGATTTAATGGAAGATATAGAGGATAATCTTCTTGCTATTTTGTACTTTGTTTTCTCAGAAGGCCTCGGAACCACTCCAGCACTGATTTGGAACTATCAGGATACACCAAAGACTAAGGAAAGAATAAAGAATGTAGAGTTAGTATAATTATTTTTTTAAGTAGGATAGAAATTACAGAAGAAAATACTTAACCCATAATTAAAATGTGAACATAGCATATTATAGATGTACATTCACAAACAACTCCTATCAAGTTCAGAAAGACCGCATCCTGGGAACAGGAATATAGATTGCAAATTAGCAAAGTATAGAGAGAACTATATCACTCCTTAGAAGACAATGGAGTATGTGCCCAATTGATACATCTATTATAATGTTCAGAATACACAGACCCTTCTGCAATTAATAGATCTGTTTGCTCGGATTCTCAGAAAAGGCATTGTTATGTTACTGATAAAGCATATCCATATTTTTAAGTAATAAAACAAAACAACATTTCTACAATAACATTTCTACAGGGCAAAAATGGGGATCATTGGCTTCTACTTGTCCCTACCCCACTGCAAATGTAACCTCCTTTCCTGCTCCAAATAGAAAGTAATATTTTACAACTTGTGCCAATTAAAGAGTCCTTGTCCAGTTTGCTTACTAGATCTCATTTTCTTTCAGAAAACCTCTGCACCTTGCCTATCTATTGCATGGCGGCAGGAATTTCACTTAATAATTTTTCAAGCTTTGCCCCAATTAGATCTCCTAGCAGAAATATATTTTCAGGAAATTACCTAAGCTACCTACTTTTTTGATTGCAGGAGTGTGAGTGTGTGTATATATAATTGTATATACTGTATACACACATCCAGTCATCTAGAGGACTATTTCATATTTTCCAGTCCTGCAAGATAGAAAAGTTTCATCTAAGCACCAAGTAATACAAATGTAGAGGAGAGGGGGAGTGTCCTGTATCAGGTTTCAAGTTCACACACACACATACACACACACACACAATTGCTATATAAGAATGGCAATTTACTGAAAGCTAAGTAAATAACTAGCAGACAAGAAAAGGAACATAAATTAGAGCAGAGTCACTGGGAAAAAAAGTTTTTCTGGGTAGTTTTCCTTTAAATGGGAATATAGGAGGAGAAATCAAAATTCAGTCCACAGAACCACTGAGTTTTGTCAGCCAGTCCAACCTTCAGAGTTTCAGGATTTCTTGTTTTTATTATAAAGAATAAAATACAAAGCAATAAAACAAGCAAAATGAAACAAAACAAAAGCATACATTCAATCCTAACAACAACAAAAAAGAAAAAAAGTCTCCTGAGGTTGACATGCTACTGGTTCAGTTGCAGAAGCTTTTACAAAGTTTATGCCTAGACTGATAGGAAAGGATGTAACAACTCCTCCAAATGTCCAAGTACAGAAAAAATATTGTGAACCCTCAGAAACCACATATATAGATTTTCTCCATGACAATCTATCTGTAACATGGTCTTTCAGAATTTCGAATGGTGCACTCATAGCCATTGTAACTGAATCCATCCATCTTGCTACTGGCCTTCCTCTTCTCTTTCCTACTATCCCGACATTAGAGCATTCCCTAGAAAAATAGGTCTTTTCATAATGTGTCTGAAATAGGATAATTTGAACCTGATCATTTGTGCCTTAAATGAAAATACGGGTTAATTTTTTGATGATATATTTGTTCATTTTCAGAAGTCCAAAAGCATCTATATTCTTTCTCTCCTGATTTTTCAAAGTCCAACTTTTGCTTCCATGGAGTATCATAGGGAATACCATTGCTTGCACAATTATAATCTTTGCAAGCATAGACACATCATAGCATTTGAATATATTTCAAGTGCTAGTCTGAAGCATGTTTCTTGACTGCTTGTTTCTTTACTGTTTATAGTTAATCCTAAAGGCCAGAAGCTCTTTATTTGGGGGGGGAGAGACCTTGGGTGGAGCACTGTGGTGCATTCGATCATGATTAGCTCAAGGCTGAACTCAACTTTCCGTACTTCCAAGTTGGATAAAATGAAGATTTAGATTGTTGGGGGCAATATGCTGACATTGTAATGGCTCAGAGAATGCTGTAAAGCATTATGGAGTACTAAATAAGTCTAAGTACTATTGCTGATATTCGGTCATAAGAAAAAGGAAAGAGTGAGGAAACAAACTCAAAATAACCATGTCATGTTTTATTTATTTGTACACTATAGTATAAAATGGGGCAGAGAATAATAAATGGGGAAAAATAATTACTGTTCTCAGGAAAAAGAGAGATTGCTTTCATGATGCAAGCTCTTGAACTCCACGTTAAGTTCTTCGACAAATATTAGCCAATCTTCCATTCTCTTTCATCCTAAACACCTGCCAGCTTTCAAAATAATTACCTGATTAATTAACTTTCATAACAACATATTAGTTTAGAAATGTGTATTCATTTTCTCTCTGTGACAACCCTTGGTGTTCTTAATATTTACTTATTTCGCATGCCTTGTTCTTTCTGTCAAGAACTCATTACAATGCATACAATGGCCAGCAGACACCAAACCCAGGCAGTTAATAGAGTACAGATTTATTTAACTACAAAAGTGGCGTTCTGTTATTATTCCATTCCATTTCTAACACTATTGGAAACATAAAAAAGAAAATAATAAAATTTGTCCCTCTACTGTAGCCATTTTCACCTATCACAGAGCTTATCTCTGTATCCAAGCAATGCAAGCAATTCTCCTACACCATTGCTTGTATAATGACATTGCATTCCATGCATCTAAAAAGCATTTTCAGGGGCAGGTGTAATGTCCAAGGGTTTTACTTGAATGAGAATTCTGCACTATCAGGGATCTTTTCAATGGCATCCATTTTAAGACATGAACAAGTTCATATTGCAGCATGCAATCCCTGGACCAAAACTATTTAATACTTGACAGATTAGTAGACACAGTCAAGGCTTTTTTTCTCATAGAACGCCCAGAACGGAGTTCCACCACCTTTTTGGGATGGAACCTTGTAAAGTAGGCAAGGCAGGTTGTATGACATGTGTGAGTTCTGGCACCTTTTTTTTTTCTTTTTAGAAAAAAAGTCCTTTGTGGATTTCCTGGCTGGTTCATCTAATGTCATTTTAAGAGGGCTTTAAAATATTTGCTTTCTTTGCCTTTAATTGCAGATTTGGTTGTAAATGCTGATCCATTACTTGGCTCACTGAAATATTGGATTGTTTTGCCTCAGATAGGATTTCACTGAAACTGGCTTATTCTAAATTTGATGTCTAAATATAAGGGATAGCATGGTATTTATAGCATAATTAATCTTGAGAAGCAAATGGGATTGAGCATCGTTAACAAACATATTAAATATAGATAAATAAATTTATTACAATATTCTGCAGCTGATGCCAAACTGGTACCTTCCAAATGTGTTACTTTTCACCACCCAAAATGTCAATGAATAGCCAAAGTTAATTCTGCATTAAAAAAATCTTAATATTTAATGTTACAACTTTACTTGTTTTCTCTAATTTACATATTGTACATTAATAACAACCATTGTAGTTATAAAGTTGATAAAAGGACATTTTCCTTCATGCTTCCCACACAACAAATATAGCAGGAAATGGACAAAAGCTGGCTTTTCAGTCAGTTCCTTTATGTATTATTGGATATAATTCATAAACATTAAGCCAACTAGAGAAAAATGCATTAAGTATCATTGAGAATGTATAATTGCTAACTGATGTTTCTAAATTTATCATTCTTTACAAAGGCATGCTAACATCTAAATTATATTAAGTCAGCAACAGATAAGAAAGCCTATTTATAAAATAATTTATAACTCTAGTTCAAGAAATCATTCCAGACTTATGACCTTATTCAAACATTTTCTTATGTATTTATATGATTTATGTCCCACTTTTCTCCTTATAGTGGTCTACCATATGTGGATTGCAAAATCCAGAAGACCATTAGGGAACAATCAGAAGACAGTTAAATAATAATGAAACTAAAGCTTAAATATACTGAGATAGGCTTTCATAGATGGTTGAGTAGTTTTGGGCTTCGGGATTTAGTGGTTGTGATCTAGAGATCTATTTCTTGATTTTTCACTGGGAGTTATGGCTGGCATTTATTCTCTAGACCATTGTCACTAAACCCTAAAGCCCAATATGCCTAAATCTTAAATGTTTAGGACATACAAGGTGGATAACTATGATGTTTACAAAACTTTATGGCAATAGAAAAAGAGAGCAGCAGAACACAAGATGGATGAACTCTATAATTTAGAGAGAAGCAGTTACAGATATATACTTTCTACTGGATTGTGAAGTCAAAGTAACTAAACAAAAACTAAATGGCAGTAAAGAGATTCAAATTAACTCCAATTTTTCAGCCCATATTGAAGCTCTACAGTACATGGAAGCTATAAAATGATTAGTTTTATTGATAACACACACAAATGAAAACTAGCAGTGCAGTCCTGTGAGATTTCAGAAAACAATGGACCTAATTCTAATTAGGATTAACTGTAACTCATCTAATGAGTTACAATTAATAAACATGGTTTATTTTCACATAGAGAACTGTCCCTCTGTGCTGGTAGTTTTTCAGCTCCTCCTTGGGCAGGGGGGTTGGACTAGAAGTCCTCTGAGGTCCCTTCCAGCCCTAGAATTCTATGAAATTCTATGAAAATACTGAGATTAGAATTGGTAGAAGGTTTTCTTTTCTATTACTAGTAGAAAAGATCAGTGCCACTATGGAGGCTTCCATAGCAGGAAGTTTCAACTAGAAGGCAATCATCAACAGAAACTTTTATCTGCTATATCCAAAGGCCTTCTATTTCCTTAGCAGACATAGATCTTTACTTTCTCAGGCTGAAGCTTATAGAACAATCTTTTTTTCTACTTGAAGCCAGAGAAAGTAAAATGTAAAAGGAAATGTAATTCCCCAGATATGTCATTCCTCACACTTATAACTCTAGCTGGAATAGGTCAACTTTAAATGGGAATATTCATCTTGCAAGCCCATTTTGGGCTATTTTTAAATAAAAGACTTCAGCCTACTTGTTTTTTTCATATTCAAAAAAATCTTGATACTTAACATTTCTACGATTTGAAAAGAAAGTGTCATATAAGATATATGTAAGAATTTGTCAAATGTGAAACGGTCTATTAGTGAGTTTTAAAAATTTTATTCACTTTATTCATTTGTTTAGATATTACCTTACATCTTTGGCACCTATAACAATTTTTTTAAAAAAAAATAAATAAATCAATTGCATATCTATCAAAGGGAAGATTTCAGGTAAGAATGTGTAAAATTAAGATGAAAATCAAATAATTTAAACCCTAACTGTTATGTCCCGAGCCTTGCAAATGGCTCGGGCGTTTGCAGGCAGTCCCGGGCAGGTGCAAAGCTGCCCGGCACCAGACAGGCTGTCGCCAGCGCCGTGCGCATGCGCGGGTGCTGGCGCGGGAAAAGTAACCCATTTACCCGGGAGTTGCCTATATAAGAAGCTGCGAGGCGTTTGGGCGAGGCTGAAGCCATCTTCCTGTAAGCTGAACGCTGAATAAAAGAAACTGAGAACTCCAGCTGCTTCTCGTGTCTGCTTTCCCGCCAAGGACGCAACACTGGCGACGAAGGTGGGATGCCTTGCACTACCTGGAAAGGAAAAAGTGTAAGCTTACCCAAGGAGTCCTGAGCGGCGGAAGAGGAACGGCGTCGACTCGGCAGCTGCCCGCCCATCCGGTGCGCATTCGGGGGTAGGCTGGCTGATAGACCCGTCTCCTGAAGATCCGAAGATGGCGAAAATCGGAAGGCTTTCGGAATTCGCCGTCTCACATCCAGAGCGGTGGGAGTCCTACGTATCCAGAATGGAGAACTACTTCAAGGCAAACCAAGTGAGGGAAGATAGCTTGAAGGCGGCCACCCTGCTTTGCGTTTGCGGCCAAGACGCATTCGAAATCGCAGAAAACCTTGCAGCACCTGTCCCAGTAGAGTCTGTAAGCTACGCAGACCTGAAGAAGCTGCTGAAGGAGCACTTCCACCCCAAGGTGTCCATTATCTCATGGCGCCACACCTTTGAACAAAGGGATCAACGGTCCGGTGAGTCAGCCAAGGAATACATCGCCGCGTTACGGAAGGCCGCCAAGCCCTGCGAGTTCAAGGACCTCGAGGAACGACTGAGGGACCGATTCGTGTGCGGTTTAAGGCATCGCGAGCTACAACAGAGACTTTTCGCAAAGGAAGAATTATCCTTCCAAGACGCCTTAAGGGAAGTCACCGCAGAAGAAGCAGCAGGCGGCGCCGTCAAAAACATGCGGCCGATCAGAAACAGTGCAGAGGGTGCGTCCGTGCACCAGGAAGACGTCCGACGAAACTCCGAGGAAGATCCGGACGAGGAAGTCGACCGTCTACACCCCGCGAAGGAAGAGAACCAGAAGGGAAGCTCTTCGGCTCCGCTCAAGTGCATCGGCTGTGGAGGTCGCCACAGGAGAACCGACTGCAAGTTCCGCTCCGCTACCTGCCGGGCATGCGGTAAACAAGGGCACATTACAGCTGTGTGCCTGGGCCGACGAAAGGCACAACCCCAAGAAGAACGCCTGAAGGGTACCAGATTCCCCAGCCAGAATAGGGTAGGTTTTTGCGCTTCGCGAAGAAGCATCTGTAGAACAGGCACACACAAGCCCATGAAGAAAAAGCTGTCACTCAACGTGAAGCTACAAGGGGTTCCATTATCTATGGAACTAGACACAGGGTCTGCCCTGTCCATCATTTCATTGCATACATTTAGGAAGATTTGTTCCAGAAGTGGGTCTAAGGCCAAGTTAAGGCCTTCTGATATTGTATTAACAGATTTTCAGAACTCAAGAGTGTGTGTTAAGGGGGAGGCCACCCTTAACGTGCAATACAAGAGTTTTGAAGGTCCACTAGACTTATTAGTAGTAGGGGGTGAACGAACGAGTCTCATAGGACTCGATTGGTTTGAGGCCCTGGGGATACACGTCACAGGACTCAACAGCTTACAAACACTCGACCTACAGGAAGTCTGCAAAGAATTTGCAGATGTTTTCAGCCCCCAGCTGGGCACATTCAAAGGACCACCTGTGTCCTTAAAGCTAGACCCCACTGTCACTCCCATTAGGATTAAAGCAAGAAGGGTCCCTTTTGCTTTAAAAAGTAAGATTGACACTGAACTAGACAAACTAATCCAACAGGGAATCCTAGAACCTGTTGATTCCAGCCCGTGGGAGACCCCCATTGTCACGCCTCTAAAGGCAAATGGGGACATTCGCATTTGTGCTGATTACAAATGCACACTCAATAAGGCATTGCAGCAACATGCCTATCCTGTTCCTGTGGTCAGTCACATCCTGGCCTCTCTCAAGGGGGGGCGTGTTTTTGCAAAGCTTGACCTAGCTCAAGCATATCAACAGCTGCCTGTTGATGATGATGCTGCCATAGCTCAGACCATTGTGACCCACAGGGGAGCCTTTAAAGTAAAAAGGCTACAGTTTGGAGTAAATGTCGCTCCTGGGATTTTCCAAAGCGTAATGGAAAACACACTACGAGGTATACCAGGGGTCTGCCCCTACTTTGACGATGTCTTGATTGCAGGAGACTCCACACACATTCTAGCTGAAAGGCTTAGGGATGTCCTGTTAAGATTCAGGAAATCAGGCCTCAAGCTCAGAAAAGACAAATGCCAGATTGGGGTGCCTTCTACTGAATTTCTGGGATTCAAAATTGATGCTGCTGGGATTCATCCTGCTGAATCCAAACTAACTGCTATTTTAGATGCACCCAGGCCAAAGTCTAAGGCCGAACTTCAGGCCTTTCTAGGCCTCCTGAATTTCTACAATTCTTTTCTTCCACATAAAGCTAGTGTAGCTGAGCCTCTTCACAGGCTACTAGACAAACAGGCTGTGTGGCTGTGGTCACAAGCGCATGAGGCTTGCTTTAAAGAAGTCAAGGCCTTGCTCACTTCTAACAGTGTTCTTGCACATTTCAACGAGTCTCTCCCTGTGTGCATCGCTTGTGATGCGTCCCCCTACGGGGTTGGAGCTGTCCTGAGTCACCTCAGGTCTGATGGAACTCAGGTTCCTATTGCATACTACTCCAGAACACTGTCTTCTGCCGAGCGCAACTACGCTCAGATAGACAGGGAGGCTCTGGCTGTTGTTGCTGGAATTAAAAAATTCCACGATTTTCTATATGGCAGGCATTTCACGGTCTTCACTGACCATAAGCCTCTGCTGGGACTGTTTACCACACGTAAGCAGACTCCCCACATCATTTCCCCTAGAATGCTTAGGTGGTCTATTTTCTTGTCTGCATATGATTTTTCATTACTCCACAAGCCTGGGAAAGAAATGGGCCATGCTGATGGCCTCAGTAGGTTGCCTCTGCCAGTAGTAGAAGCTGACCCCGCGCCAGCTGTCAACATTCTATCAATCCAAGCCTTGCCCGAGCTCCCTCTTAGTGCCAGGGATGTTACCGCTGAAACAGGTACAGATCACACACTTTCACGTGTCCGCTCCTGGGTCCTGTCCGGGTGGCCTGAGCACTGCCCTAGTCCTGAGTTTCAGAGTTTCTGGTCCAAAAGGAACGAACTGTCCCTTTCTCAGGGTTGTCTGCTTTGGGGAAACAGAGTTGTCATTCCCACCTCAATGAGGACTAGGGTCTTAGAATCCCTCCACGAGGGTCATCCTGGCATTGTTCGTATGAAGGCTCTTGCACGAAGCCACTTGTGGTGGCCTGGTTTAGATAAAGATATTGAGGCTAAGGTACACGCATGCCACCTGTGCCAACGATCTCGCCCAGAGATGCCCCAAGCTCCTGTGCATAGATGGGAGGAAACACAGTCCCCATGGTCTAGGGTGCACATTGACTACGCTGGGCCCTTTCAGGGCCAGTTCTTCTTGGTCCTTGTTGACAGCCATTCAAAATGGCTTGAGGTTGTGCCTGTCTCATCCACCACCACTGCAAAGACTATTCAGGTACTGAGGGGGATTTTTGCTGCACACGGGCTGCCAGATGTCATTGTGTCCGACAACGGCCCTCAATTCACCTCCTCCGAATTCCAAGCTTTCGTACAGGCAAACCTGATTCATCATGCCACATCTGCACCTTTTCACCCGTCCACCAACGGTATGGCTGAACGTATGGTGCGCATCGCAAAGGACGCCTTGAAGAGACTCACCTACGGGGACTGGCATCACAGGTTGGCTGACTTTCTCCTTTCTTATCGCACCACACCGTCCACTTCTACAGGGAGAAGTCCAGCTGAACTTCGTTGGGGGCGCCAACTTACTACTAGACTTGACCGGTTGCATTCGGACAGACTGCCTTCATCTACCTCACATCCTAGGGCACCTAGACAACTACTTGTGGGTGCCCCGGTTTGGGCTCGCAATTACGGGCCTGGTCATACATGGGTCCCCGCTTCTGTGTCCAGGATCACAGGTCCTCTCTCCTACGAGGTTGCCCTGGACAACGGTCGTGTCCTGCGTCGGCACATCGACCAACTTCGCTCTAGGCGAGACTTTCTGCTGAGACTCCTGGGTCTTTTCCAGGGGGGGAGGGGGACCCTTTGGAGCAAAGGGAAGGGCAAGAGCTACTGCCCATCTCCACTGAGGGAGCCACAAACGGCTCATCCCAAGGTTCTGCAATTGCTCCGAAAAGAAAGTCATGGAGCTTACCCACACAACAGGCACTCACGCCTACTCCAGCCAGGGAGTCACCCCGGGGGCATACTCACTTTCCACACACATCACACAGCACTCCAGCAACGGAGGATACCCAGGGGCATCCCAACAAATCATTCCCCGCAAGAGAACTGGCACACAATTCCCAAGGTTGGCCTGACCTTACCCCAAATCCTACAGGGGGTCAAACATACACAGAGTTAGTCGAGGAACCAAGTCCCGACTACAACAACCCTAGCACAAATCAGGGAACACCTGAGTTTTGGGAAAGTACAGAAACCCACACGAGCCCGAACACAGAATGGGGTTCAGGGAATGGACAGCCTCCTGACAGGTCTTGGACTGACCTAGGAGGTTCTACAGAGACGCCCAGCAGCGGCTATCACTTCAAGGGGCCTGAGGGTCTACAGCTAGGTAGGTCAACCAGGTCACAAAGTAACAGAAGCCCTGGCCTGACGAGCCCGGTGGGCAAGCAAGCAGGCCAGGCATCGGGGCACAGTCCTTGGAAGACACCAGGGCACAATAGAGAGAACAGGCTCACGCCTCCCTCCAGTCAGGGGACTTATGCCAGTAATCCAGAGCTAAGAAGGTCACAGAGAGCAAAGAAATCTCCCAAGTACCTAGAAGACTACATAACATTGCTGGCAAAGCAAAAGCCAGTAAACAGTGGGAACATTGGGGAGCAAAATGTCGTATAAAATAAATGTTGTATGTTGGTAGTAGTTTTAGCCCGGGGGAAAGGGGTGTTATGTCCCGAGCCTTTGCAAACGGCTCGGGCGTTTGCAGGCAGTCCCGGGCAGGTGCAAAGCTGCCCGGGACCAGACAGGCTGTCGCCAGCGCCGTGCGCATGCGCGGGTGCTGGCGCGGGAAAAGTAACCCATTTACCCGGGAGTTGCCTATATAAGAGGCTGCGAGGCATTTGGGCGAGGCTGAAGCCATCTTCCTGTAAGCTGAATGCTGAATAAATGAAACTGAGAACTCCAGCTGCTTCTCGTGTCTGTTTTCCCGCCACGGACTCAACACTAACCATAAATAAAATTAAGCAGAAAGCTAAAGCAGTTCTTACTACTCTTCTGTCTTTAGGCTTATGTAGGAGAGAAACTCTTAAGACTCACCAAACTGAAATTCTAAGCATCCAACATGTAGTCAATAATTCTTTACACTGTATTCGGATATCACACACTAGATTTGGCCCAGCTAGGTAAATATGGTCTCCACTAACTAGCAGTGCAGCAGGGCAAAGCTTCAGCCCCACCTGCAGATGCTAGTATCTTTTTTACCCTAACCTAGTTATGCAAAGCACACTCTATGTTCATTTTCAATTGTATAATAGAAAATCTGCAATATTTGTGCTAATTTCAAAATGCCTATGCAAGAGAAGTTTCAACTTCTGATAAGAGTTACCTATCCTGCAAACCAACTGTTTGGGAAAGTACCAGAAAGAAGGCCTATGCCAGTGGTGGCGAACCTATGGCACGCATGCCAGAGGTGCCACTCAGAGTCTTCTCTGTGGGCACACGTGCCTTCACCCCAGCCCCGCCTCCACCCACAGCCTCTCCTCACCAGCAGCCCCCCTAGAGGAGAGTCACCCCGGGCATGGCCTGCACATAGCAGTGCAGCCAAGGACATGGCAACTGGGCAGCGGGGACAAGACTCCACCCTCACACCCATTGTACACAGATGATGCTGCAGGGCACAGGTGGAGGGCGTGGCCACCATGGCACTGCAGGGCTTCCTGAGTAATCTGCTGTGGCAAGTCGTGGAGGCAGTGGGTGGCCCTGTGGGCAGGCAGGGGTGGGTGGAGCAGGTGGGGGTGGGCGGGAGGGGTGGGACGGTTTGGGGGCCTATGCCTAACTGTACCTGGCACTATCCTCTCCTTTGAAACAGCTTCAGGGCCTGACAATCCTGAAAGAATTTACATGTAAGCATCCTTTCCAGGCAATCATGACTGGGAATGGCCAGGAGAAAAGGAAGAGAGTCTGATGGCCACTTCTTCCCTGCCATCACTGCAGACACATGAGAGTTTCCCCACACCTTCTCAGTCCTTGTGAGCAAGAGAATAGCTGATGCGGCAGATGAGGAGGTAGTGTAGTAGGTTTAGTGGCTCTCCCTCCTTTCCTTCCTTGGCACCTCACTCTCAGTTTCTTGATCTAGAATTGGCCAGCAAGAAACTTGCCATTGCCCAGAGCACACACAATTGTGATTGAACAAATTAAGTTCAAGAAGCTCACAGTCTTCTAGGATGCTCCTTTTGCTTCAGGAGCAAACCTGAATTAGAAGATGAGGAGAGAACTAATGGAATAAGGAATAATCCCAGAAGAGAATATGGCTGAGGGATCTGATCTTCCCTGTGTTACTTGGAGGACATTGAATAGGTTGAGGGTGGGAACGCCTAAGTGTAAGACCAATATGCTCAAGTGGGGGTTGATGGTGAAAAACAAGACACTGTGCAAATGTGGAGAGATGCAGAGTTTGGCCCATTCTTGGTCTGTCAATTACTATCAATAGAATGCACTGAAAGTGATTTATTTCTAGCCAATTATAAAGCCAAAAAGGTGGCCTCATTTTGGCAGTTCATAGTTTGATCTGGACAAGAAAAGAAATGAATCTCAACTCCTTAATCAGTGTGTTGCTCTTTCTTTTGTTAGATAGGTAAATGATAGAGATGGGTGTGTGGGCATGAATACATCTGTGGGTATGATGGGAAGATGAGAGTCAAAATATTTCACAACTTTAGATACGTCTGGCAGATTTTCTTTTAAGAGTCCATCAGCTTTCAAATGCTGTCCTCTCTGTCTGGTATAAACAAGTGGCTACGTCATTTACTTATTGATATTCTGAGGCATTCTGCAAGTTAAATTACACTGGCACTTAAATCAAAGAAAACAAGCTTTAATACCAGAAAGGAAATAAGAAAACGCTAAAATCCTTTGAACTGAAAAAAATGAAAAAAATGAAAAAATAAAGAATAGATGCATAGCAATCATAATAAAATGATTAAAATATATGCTAATATACAGTATTTATATTTCACGAGAATGATTTAAAAATATCTGTCAGAAAATATTTGTAATAAATAAACATTTGCACAAGCTTTCCCTGTAATAAATAAGGTATTATATTGACTACTAAGAAGCTAAGTCTGCTCAGTCTGTAGGAAATGGATTTGCAAATTATTCTGATGTCTTTCTAATAAATTTGGCTTGATTAATAAGATTTAAATGATTGGGTTCTATTTATATTTTCAAATCCTAACAACTGTTTGTCAACCACCTTAGTTTTTATTCCTTATATTTTTCTTATGAAACTATGTATCCGTAGGATCTGACTGCTTTGTACAAGATTATGTAATTAATTAATAAATTAGCTGGTGTGGATTTAAACAAAAGCAATGTGCATATTACAGAACAAAATGATGATGTATGTCTTTTTTTCAGAGTGTCAGTGTAACATTTATTTGCCAGTGAGGGTTGCCTGAGCAGGCTACGTTCAAATAAAGGGAAAGAAATTACATATCGCCCCCACTTCCAAAAAAATCTGTGTTATCCTCCCCTCAGTCACAACCAACCAGGACCAGGACAATGCTCTTTTTCACCCATAAATTTACAAGCCAGGAAACAGGACTTTTTCTCCTTTTTTCTTCTTATGGATAAAGCTTTGTAGAAACCAAATATGGCAAGAGGCCAAAAAATTGACTAATGTTGAGGTTTTATATTGCAATTAAGTTCTTATCCTGTTCTGCATTCTCAAGATTTATATTAAATAGATTTATTGCAGAGCATTAAGAAATCATATATACAAAGCATTCTCACTCTAACTGCCTTCTGATTTCCTGTCATCTATGATATTAATCCCCAGGTTTACATTGTTGGGTTCTTCCTCTCAACTGTTCAAGTCTATAGTTGGGTGGTGGCTTATTTCCCAGCCTTGAAGGTTCTGCTGCCTGTGCCATCTTTTCAAAGAGCTTTTTCTGGGAGGAGGATCAAATATTCCTGTCTCACCAGATTCAAACTTTACAGCCTCAGCAGTTCCAGTTCTGCACACATCAAGCTAATCTAGCTAATCTACCTGGGAATATACATTATTCTTATCCCAGGGTTTGCAGGGGTGGGCATCCTGGGATCACAACACCAATACCAATATGGCAAGATTTCAGCTGTTTTAAATAGGATGGATTTGCCCACTCTTCTTCTTTTTCTTGTGCCATATCTGTTATCGGACGTTGGCGATCATGTTGGCGATCCTGTTTTTATCAGCAGCCTCACGAAAAAGTGATGTTGAGTTTTGTCCAAACCAATCCCTTAGATTTTGAAGCCACGATCTTCTTCTTCTGCCTGGACCTCGTTCTGCCCACCCTTAATACCATCCAAAATAGACAAAAAAGATCACTAATGGTGACGTTGAACTCTTCAGACATAGCCCAGTTCTAATATAATATTAATTTACAAAACATAATTAGTGAATTCATGCACCATCACATTAATCCAAGGCATGGTTAACTTTGATTTACTAAAAACAATGCATTAAATAATAAAATGTGGTTTACAAATCATGACAGTATATATAGCACCGTATGCCAAAATTAAGAAAAGAGGTATCAGTGGGATTGATACCAGGTCAAACTCTACAATAGCTCAACTTACATAGTCAACCCCTGCCCCTCCCCAATCCTCTGCTTTAGTAATTAATAAATAAATAAATAAATAAATAAATAAAACCCAGCCACTGTTATATATTAACCCTAATTTATAAATAGTAACATGCACACATGTACAAAAAAAAGGGTTCTTTTCTTTTATATACATTTGTGATTGACTGGGACAATTCCTTACCCCCTCCCCTCCCTTTCTTTTTTCTGGTCAGATAGCAGAATGTGTTCTGTGCACCACAACCAATTAAAGCAAGCCCTTTTGTATTACAAGTATCTCCATGATTAATGGTTTTCACAAGTATGCCACATATATTACTACTCTCTAAGAAAAATTATGCTGATGACATTGTACCCCAAACCGTGAGACGGGAAGCAAATAAATTTGATAAATTATTTACTATGGCTAGTAAAAAGAACACCAATTTTAGCAATTAGAGATTATAGCATATTTTTCCTTGTATGTTGGCTTGGTTTTCCTGTGCTTGTTTTCCACTTTCATTTTCACAATACAAATTCCTTCTGTAGGTAGATATATTAATATGCAGAAGATATGGCTAGTATTTTAACTCCCTATCCCAAATCAAAACGACATGAATAATTTTCAACATGTTTCATTCAGTCATGGAAATCAGAAGGAAGTTTAAACATTCTGAGTTTTAGAATTTAGAATTCCTGTTTAATAGTTTGCCTAGTACTGAATATATTGCAGTCTAACTAATGTTTTTCAAACTTGGCAACTTTTAGATGTGTAGACTTCAATTCCCAGAAATCTCAGTCAGCCATGAAGTCATTTTAAAGTTGCTAATTTTGAGAAACACTGGTCTAGACATTCTAAGTTTCAAATCATAGTCAATCATTATTTCTCCTTAATTATCTTCAGAGAGTATTTTGTATATTTATTTATTAAACTTTTATTTATTTATGAGACTTATATACCGCTTTAAGTGCAAGCACTCTCTAAGCGGTGTACACCAGTAAGCAATGTATATATATATATATATATATATATATATATATATATATATATATATATTTACATTGCCCCCAACAATCTGGGTCCTCATTTTACCTACCCCGGAAGGATGGAAGGCTGAGTCAACCTTGAGCCGGTGGATTTGAACTGCTGACCTGCTGAACACAGTCAGCTATAGTGGCCTGCAGTACTGCACTCTAACTGCTGCGCCACCTCGGCTCATTATATATTACTCTCAATTCCTTGGCATGTTATATATCTTCTGGACTTAATCTTGCTCCTCCTTTTCTGCTCATAACAACATTTGAGAGGTTATTATCAAATGTGAGTTAACCTTTCTGAATGAGACTTCAGTCTCCTGATGCAGAATGGGAAGGCCTTGTTTGGTTTCCAGTGAGTCCTTGAAATAATGAATAATCCTGTTAGAGCCAGTTGCCTGTTAGTTTAATATAGGGACTCATTCTAGAATAATGGAAACAGTCTGTTTTACCTCATTTGGGATGTTATTCAATCTGATTCTGCCCAGATCTGATGTTCCATTCTGTCACTGACTAACCCATGAAGAACATAGCCTTTTATCACTGTCCCCTTCTATAACACCTTAAGACCATCAATTAGGATCATGTTCCTTATGGAAATTACTGCCCTGGATTGGCTGAAGTTACTACTGAAGTTATCAAATCTTTATCTCCCTTTAAAATTTTACAACCTAAAAGAATTAAATGAACGTTATCATGGTTCATGGTTTATGCATTTTATTTTATTTAGTTTTATTTTAATGTTTGCCTTCAAGTAAACATTGACTCCAAGCAACTGCCTGGAAAAGTCTCTTTAATTTTCTCAGAAATATTACATAAGTGGTTTGCCATTTCCTCCTTCCTAGGGCTGAGAGAGAGTAGCTGGCCCAAGGTCATCCAATTGGCTTTGTGTCCAAGATGGGACTAGAATTCAAGGATTTCCTGTTTCCTGATGTACCAAATATACCAAATTGGCTCTCTCGTGTATTTTAACTGCTTTAAAACTCTATGAATTGCAAATAAATATTTGTTAGACATCATAATATTAAATACTCTTTGAATAATTACATTTTTACATTAAACATTTGAAGGCTTTATTGTAAGTTTAATATTTTCATGGCCTTGTACCCAAACACAGGTTTGTTAAACATTCATTCTACTCAATATAAAGTCAAGGTTACTACAATTACTTTCTACAATCTGATTACAGAATAAAGCAAGTTACAATGGATTTGTTAACAGTTTGCATTCTTCTTATTATTGTACTCTCCATGTTTTATTAAACTGAAAGTCCTTTTCTATATTTCAAAATATATTGTATTTTCTCAACTCATTTAAAATCACTGGGGCATTTTATTGTGCTGGTATTTTCATAAAGATTACAAGCAACACAGTCTAACTATATTCAAATGGAACCCCTCTGTCTCCATCACCACAATAGATAGTTGAAATTTATAAAAAGAAAAGAAAACAAGTTATATCTATAACTTGTGTCTGACATTTCTAATATTCTTTGAATAAATAATATATTAAAGTTGATATTTACAAAGCTTTATAATATTATATCAAAACATCAAAAGCAAGGGGCTAAAGTAAATCTGATGGATAGCTGTTGTTGTTTTAATTGTTATTTTCTCGGAAATAAAATTCCAGATAATGAATTTCCATGGTCAATACCAGAAACCATTTTTTATCAGTTACTTGGCATTCAGCTGGAATTGTGGAATCATCATGTTTTCTGAGCCAGGTTGTTTCAAATAATTCATTACTCAACTACTGTAGGTGACAACCTCAAGGCAAGTGAATGTGGAGTTTGTTCCATGTTTATATGGAACTTGTTCTGCCACCTTTATTGGTGGTATGCTTTTCCCCTTGATACTTTCCCTTTCCCTCTTTATTTACTGTATTGTCTATATCCAGGTTTTAAAAAGCTCTTTTTAAATTGCTTTCTCATAGAAATTAGATAAAAAAAAATTTTCCATGGCATAAGAATTAGCAAAATTTTCTTTAAATCAGTCCCAATTCCATTTTTGTATATCTTTTGTATTCCTTAATTTTGTTCCCCATTTAAAATTTTTCACCACTTTTAACTCCCTTCTTCCCAAATCTTCCTGGGGTCTTTGCTTTAGAAATTTTATCCAATGAGGGGATTTCTATTTCCAAGTCCACAAGGAAGAGGAATAAAAAGAAACAATCTCACCCAGTTCTCAGCAAATTGTTGACAATCAGCTATTTGGCCGGTTGTCTATGACTTGAGCTGCCTGTGCATTTACAGGCAGCCTTTCTTCCGTACGTTTGAAGAGATTCCTTGGTTTGTTTGGGCCGACCACCATTGGCTCCAAGCTCCCAAGGCTTCCCTTCTTCTTCTTTACCTCTCCAGGGAAACCTTCCGACCCCTTGAGGTCTCCAGACAGAACAAAATCGGGCTAGGAAGCCGAAGCTCTGGTTTCTTTTGCCCGCCTCATCATGACCCCAAACCAGAAGCCTTAAGCTGTAACCTTTTATTTCTGTATCAATATGCAGTTTTTTAAAAAATTCCATATATTGAATGATGCATTATTCAACATTGTAACAACAATTTGCATTAAAATATAGCTTTTGTTCTCAAATATACATTTCTGTGGATGTTAACATACCTATTTCTTTACAGATTTCATTTTGTTTCTCTTTTTAACTGAAGGTTTTTTCCAAAGGTATTGATCTGGCATTCAAATGACTCCAAAACCTTTCCCTTATTCAATTTTCCATCTGTTGCACAACTTGTTATGGGATTAGGAAATCAACAATCCACTGCATTCTAACTAGAATGTTGCCCTGAAAATGATTATGCAAGCATTTGTAGAAATATAAAAATAAAAGCAAAATGTATTCCAATCCCTCTATTTATTGGGGCAATTCCGGCAAGTCTCAAAAATCTAGCGCATGGGTGTCAAACTCGCCACATCACGTGACGTGTCACAATATATCATGACTTTTTTTTTTTGCATTGCCGGAGCTGGGGTGGGCGTGGCCTCCATATGATGCAACCGGCTTCCGGGCCAGCAGTGTGACACCTCTGATCTAGCGGATACCAAATTGGTTAATCCTACATTCTGTTTTCCACTAATGCAAATCAAAGGCTTTAAGAACAATCTTCTTTCAAACAGGGTGTGAGCTCTTTAAGTTAAATTATTTATGCAGAAAAATTCAGGAAAAAGCAGGTATCGCACTTCATTATCAGCTAAATGTACAATCAGAAATTACCATACGATTACAACTAAAAACATGAACTACAGATACAATCACAGCAAATTATCATACATTTACAACATGAAACTATATAAAGGAGAGATATAATCAGAGAAGAAAGCACAAGTGATAGTTAATCTAAAAGCAATTAACTTCGCCTTTAAAGAATGGAAAGCCCATTTTCAGAGCTTTAAAATCAACAGCAACAATGTTCTCTTTTAATTTGGCACATATATATCACTTCCTTATCAAATTAAACTGAATTGTGGTTCCCGCTCATGAGGAACTAAATTCACTGCTGTCATTGTTGCAAATAAGTTACAACTAGTTACAGACAACTTACAAACAATACTTTCATGATTTTACATTTTGTTCTATCCATACTTTCTAGCAATGCTTATCTTACATACAAATTACTGAGGCTACTGGTTAATTGTAGTCAAAATTGCAGTAAAGCTTTCATTGAAGGATTTATAATATGATAGAAACTAGAACCACATTAGGAATATATCATGGTTCAGAAGCACCAGATATAGTCTTGGCTGTAGATCTCTGATATCTTCAAAGAAATGCCACAGAATTTTGTGTCAGAAGGTAACAGAATAGAAAAGGTGAGGATCATTGTACCAACTGTACTGTATTAGCATATGGTAGACTGTGCCATTAAGTCAGTATGGACTTTTAATAACCGTACAAATAGTTGCTGCTTGAAATGAATGGGTAACACAGGTCTTGGATCTGATCATCTTGCATAGATCCTTGCTGTTGATAGATTCAAAAGATCCCTCTGATGTTCAGAGAAGCTCTGAGACAGTAGAAAACATACCTAGAGCACCTTCTTTTGACAGAAAATGAATAGCAAATCTAACCAAGCATGGCTAAGAGCTTGATGATTTCTCTGGTGAAATATGCATTCACATATTGTTAAACAATGGTTTCATTTAAGGTGACCTAATTGCTCCTAGTTAGGAAGGGAGCAGGGTGGTACCCACAAGGCCACTGAGGACTTGCAAACAACATTGGATTTGCTCTTAACTAGACAAGTCTAATGGAAGTACTGAGGCACAGGCTAGCTTTGTTTTTTGGAATGTCTTTGAGTTTGTTATTTTTCAGGAAGTGGAAAGTGTCCTTGGGGCTATTAGCTCAGTCATTTTCATTTTAGATTCCTATTCTTTCAGGGTAATCATGGCCTTCAAGAGGTAACATAATGTTGAGTCCATATGATAGTGAAGGTATTCTTGAGAGAGATCATTCTCCAGTTCTGAAAGCATGGTCTGGTCCTTCCTCAAGAAATCTGGATCCAGCAGAATTGAGCATTTTTGTCTGATTGCCATTATTTTTAGACAAAAGTATTAAGAAAGGGGTTGGGTTACAGTTGTATAATAATAATAATAATAATAATAATAATAATAATAATAATAATAATAATAATAATAATAATAAAGTTGGAAGGGACCTTGGAGGTTATCTAGTCCAACCCCCTACTCATGCAGGAAACCATATACCATTTCAGACAAATGGCTGTCCAGTTTCTTCTTAAAAACTTCTAGTGTTGGAGCATTCACAGCTTCTGGAGGCAGGTTCTAACTGTCATGAAATTTCTCCTTAGTTCTAGGTTGCTTCTCTCTTTGGTTAGTTTCCATCAGTTGCTTCTTGTCCTACCTTCAGGTGCTTTGGAGAATAGCTTGATTCCCTCTTCTTTGTGGCAACCCCTGAGATGTTGGAACACTGTTATCCTGTCTCCCTCATCCTTCTCTTCATTAAACTAGACACACCCAATTCCAGCAACCGTTGCTTGTATGTTTTAGCCTCCTTATGAATTGTAAAGATAGAAAACTAATAAATTATATAAAAAAGAATTAAGTACCATCAGTATGTTGATGATACTCAATCGTGTAAGCCTGCCCCTGATCAAATATAATGATTTACTGCTTTTTCAATGCCTAAAAGTTTTGATTTAACTCTAGCAAGACTATAGTATCGGGGGGGGGGGGCTTAAAATCTTATATGAAAAATGTATATATTTGGTTCTGGATCAGGACTGTACACAATTTGGAGTTCTCCAAATTCATGCATTCATGACTCAAACCCTATGTTTCCCCACCTTGGCTCCCACATCCTCCTTGATCTTTGGGAACAAACTTCTCCCTGTGTTTTGACTGGTCTTCAACCCTATCAGCTTTCCTCTCAGACACTGGGTCAGGATGGTAATTGAGACCATTCTGTTGGGACAGTGAATGTCTGTTCTGTCCCACTTCAGCATTCTACATGTTCCAGATGTTACATTATTTTTGTTGATTTTTGACAATTTTGATTTTTATGCCACTGAAAGTAAATCATGAATTGCGTAGCTTTAAACAAAGAAAATGTACTAATCAATCATTTAAATGATATTTAATAATCAAAGTATAACATTTACATAGAAAAATATGTAACAGGGATAATATCAACCTATTATGAAATTCTCTATAAAAATCACTTTATGGTATATAATAAACCAGATTATTCAAATTACCCACTCCTGACATCAGGAATATTTCTGAATCTTCTCTCTAAGATTACTGAGAATAACATTTGCATTGATCCACGATTGACACTACATTTTCTCTGTTTCCATGATGTTACTGGCCTTCTGAGCTCTACTGCAGCTGAACCAATTGATTTCCAGCTCAGCTGTGACTCTAAGAGCTGTAAGAACAGCTCTGCAGCATAATGCTGAAGCTGTGAACTAGGCAGTTTTCCAATGGCAAGAACCCTAAACTCATCTCATCTCATCTCCTGGCTCCCTTTTCCATGCTGACACCTGAATACTATGGCAATTAGCCATGATTTCATTATGTTTTTTTTATCTGAGTGACGGGAGTAGTCTTCTCTGCAAAAATAATCAATGTGAGCAGACATGGGGAAGTTGGGCGAAAACTAGATATAATGCCTCTCCACTAGTTAGCTGGAGAGAGTGCTGTTCAAATCATGAAGAGTATTGAGCACTACATAATAACAACATTGTCATGGTTGAATCGGTAGATCCATGGCAAGACTTAAACCTGCAACTTGCCAGTCTTTCTAATTCTTCCTACGTGGACCTAGAAATAGGAAAAATGTACTTCTGCAAAGTGTTTGACAAAATGCTAGTTGAAATACTGATTAGCAAGTTAGTTAAGTGTGGTCTGGATAGCATATTTAACGACTACATAGCTGTGTCTGAAATTGTATTCCTCAATGGTTACTGGGAAATTGGAAAAAGTGTACTATAAAGATGAATCCTTAGTCCTCTACACTTCAATACAAAATTATCTGTATGAAGTGATCAAGAGAATGCTTATCATATTAGCAGATGAGACAAAAGTGAACAGAATAGTTTATAACCCTGCTGATAGCAATAAAATTCAAACTAGTATTGATAGGTTAGAAAAATGGATTTAAATTTAATGTGAAAAAATTAACAAAGACTAGGGCAAAGTTCTTTATATATTACAGTGGAAAAATAAAATCCAGGTATGGATGTTATGAGTAGTAGTAATTATGAAAAAGTTCCTAGAATAGAGTTGATTGCAAACTGAGTATGAGTCAGCAGAGGAATGGCAAAATATAATTTTAGGGTGTATCAATAGCTGCTTAGTTTTCAAACAGGAACTAATTGTTTTACTTTATTCTTTGATCAGACACAAACTTTAATACTAGCTCCATTTCTGGGCATCAAAAAGATCTGGAGAACCTGCTGAAACTATAAAATAATTTCTTAAATAAAGACCTGAGTTCCAAGTTCCATGGTGACAGTACCCCTTGATTTTTTTCACTATTATATGACCCTTAATTAAGTTGATGGTAGTTACAGATATAAGGATAGTACAAATCTGTTTCCAAGACAGATTCTTTTCTGTCAGTTTTATGTCCATTTTTTTATTAAACATTCTGACTATAAATTCACTGGTTCATTTTTCTTTCTTTTCACAGAAAAAATTCTTTGTTAATTCATAGCAGTGTGGGGCTCTTTGCAGAAATTGTTGTTTCTTAGCTTCTTGGAATTGTCATGTGACTTTGTATAACCATTGAAAGTATAACCACATAAATGAATTATAAATAATAGTGCTGTGCATGTATTCTTTGAAAATGATTTGGAATAAGTGCTTTGGACCACTCATAGGCAAGCACTTCTCTGCTATTCATTAACACAGCTGGCTTTTTTTTTTTCAGACTTCTGCATGAGACAGGAAAAAAGTGCTTAAAACAAAATCCCCTTTAATACAACTCTTAAAACAATGTCGGCACATACTTAAATTAGCTCGAAGAAGACAATCCAGTGGCAAATCTGGATTACAGTTTCATTATAAATGATACACAAATGCCTTAATCAAAGCACTTAATTATAATGTAATTAAAATTACACAAAAACTTTATTTTTATGCTGGTCCAATTCCCAGCAACTCTGGGCCGTTCACAGATAAAGATACAAATTAAAATAAAACAATGATAAAAACAAAGAACAATAGACAGCACAAAACCAGACAACAGCCAAGGCAAACCTACTTTACCCAGAAGTGGGCTTCAATCAACCTTACCCAAGGACTGGGCGAACAGCCAGGTCTTCAAGGCTCTCCAAAGTAGCAGCAGGGGAGAGGGGGCATCCTGATCTCACAGGAAACCTCATTCTAAAGGCAGGTGCAATGGCAGAGAGGGCGTGTTTCTAAAGTCCCAATGGACGGAAGTATTTCATCAAAGTAAACCAAAGTGCACCAACCTTGCCAAATCAAATTGTAGAATACAAGTAGTTCCTTAAATAATTAGACCTCATGCTTTGTAGGTAATCTTGAATTACACCTGGAAGCAAATTAGAAAGAATCCAGGGCAGATCATAAAGCACAGGTATTATATAGGCATACTGAGGCATGTCCAACATTGCCAGGTTGCTGCATTCTGGACCAGTTGAAATTGTAGGTGGTCTTCTTTGTGTAAATATGTTGTACTAGTCAAGCTATGAGGTGACCAGAGCAGGATGATGGTTTGAAGGACTCCAGATCTAGGAGGTGCAACTAGCACACTAGATAAAGCTGTGCAAAGGCCTTCCTGGTCATAATTGTCATTGGCTCATAAAGCAGGAGCTGTGAGTCTACAAAGATACCCAAATTGCATATTACATGTGTTACAAACTTGTAATTCCTAAAACAATCCTATGAAGTAATATTCAGATGACAGACAGTGAACTGAAAATGACCATCTACTGTGTTTGTGGGATACAGTTTGTCTTGTATAGTTCTTACACTCGAAAAATGGTTGATATAATTGAACTGAAAAACATTGAACTGTACCACTGTAATTGTTAGGCATTAAAAATCTCTTATTTTAAGGACATTTAAACATTTTTCTAGATTACAGGTAGTACTGAAATGGGCCAAACAACAGCAAGTCTCAAACAGAGGGAACTCCAGAAATCAGATATTTTGTGTCCTAGTCAAAATATCCAGTATTTTGTTTTATTCAACACCTAAGCAGTATTCTTACAGAAACATAGAAAAATAAGATCAGAAGAGATCCCTAAGGCCAATTTATGTAACTTTCCACATATCTGAATGTGCTCAAGTTATTATTACAGAAAGTCCATTCATGGATATTTGGTTAAAAGAATGCTTTTGAAAATACTCCAGGTTTGTAACAGTCTCCTAAATTCTGTTAGGCTTAGCTGGAATTGAAGGGAGAAGGGAAAAAGTTTCTTTACTGCTATATTCTGTGGATACTGGAATTAATTATAACTTCAATCTTCAAAAATCTTCAGTCGGATTTTTTCCCCCTGTAGCACTAGTATCACCCTTCAAAGTGAGGCTGGAGCTGTCATCAAAGCTCCATAGGCATTTTGCCTCCAGAAAGACTAAAGACCATCTGTGCCATTTATTGAAGTACACAGAATGCTTCCTGCTGACATCAGTTAGTTTTTAGCAAGCCAATCTTAAGATCTAACACCTAAAATTTCTTCTTTTCTCCCCTCAAAGAGTTTGACATGCTTCATCAATGATATTTTGCACCACTTAATATTCCATCCTGATATATTTAAATTTTTAACATTTAAGCCAGAACTTGGCAGATTTCAGATTTTTTGTGGAATCTTTGTGTGTATTAAATTTAAATCTCTGAGGTTTACTGATCAGAGGTAGGCACTAATTAGGTTGGGTCAGTATGGTTAATTGTTTTTTTGTTAATTGCGAAGTCGTGTCCGACCCATCGCGACCCCATGGACAACATTCCTCCAGGTCTTCCTGTCCTCTACCATCTTCTGGAGTCCATTTAAATTCATACCTACTGCTTCAGTGACTCCATCCAGCCATCTCATTCTCTGTCGTCCCTTTCTTCTATTGCCCTCAATCTTTCCCAGCATTAGGCCCTTCTCCAGTGAATCCTTCCTTCTCATTTGGTGGCCAAAGTACTTGAGTTTCAACTTCAGGATCTGGGTTAATTGTTTACTATATACCTTATAAGCTACACAGCATAGTAGAACTTTTAAAGACAGCAGTAAAGTTAGTGAAAGGCTAGTGTGGGATGTTGGTTAAAATGTTGGTCTTTAACTGAGAAGACGAAGATTTGAATCCACTTTCAGTCAGGAAAGTTTATTCGGTAACTTTGGGTCATCCATTGGTTCTTTGGATTTCTGGGCTTATTTTGTTCTAGGTCCTAGAGTGTGGACATTGTAGCACACCTATTAAACTGCCAAGATGGGGGACAGACATATTGTAAATGTAAAGAATAAATAATTAAATAAATTCCCTCTCAGACCTATCTGCCTCATGGATTTGTTGTTGTAGGGAAAAAGCATAGGGAAAAGGTATCAGTCAATAATGAGTTGATCTTGTTTTCAAACTCTGATCTATTTTTGGGTAAACAATTTATATTCATAAATTATATTTATTTTTAAAAAATATTTATTCCTTAACATGTTTTACAGAAAGGAATGGCAAAATTGTGTAGATATATAAAAATACAGGGGGGAAAATACATAGAAACCTACAAAAACAAAATAAACAAGCTAAAATATATAAGGGTGAAATTATCAATTATCAGTTATCACATTAACCAAATGTCCAACAGATTTCTAAATCTATTTTAGAAAAAAATAAAAATAAATGATTGTCTAACATTATGAAATTTATTAAATTCAGTGCCATATGTAAGCTTATTAAGTCATCTTTGATTAGTACAATTATATTTTTAAAAAATGTGAGTTACACATTTCTGGAATTAGGCTTTAGTATGAGGAATATTACAATTTCTCCAATTTCTCAAAATAATCTACATTAAAATATTATTCCAAAAGGATGGCAGTTTCACAAGACCAAATCATACAATCAATAAACCTTCAATTTGTTTACATCTCTGAAAATCAGATATCCCTCCTTTCAAATACATTATTTGGGGTGTCCAGTAATTGCATGTCATCAGTCTTTGCCAGTCTGAATTTTTGGACAAGATATCCCAACACCTGTGGAGGCCACTAGATTGGAAAAGCTAGCAAAAAAGTCTTTATTAAGCTTTCCACTCTGGGTTCATTTTCATAGGATTTAATGGTCACCATTAACCCTCTTTTCAATATAAAATCGGAGGATAAATACATATGTAATCTACTCATGCTAGCTCTCAGGTTTGACAGATACATAGTGATAAATTCACAAATTGAGAGATAGTCATAGCAGTTATAGTATGAACTGTTCAGACTGTTTCCAACTGGCCACAGGCAACTTGCCATGGGACAACTCTGTAAATTTAGCAACAATTCAATCAGTAATTCAAACAATTCAATCAGTAATTTTTTAATTCAAAAAATTACTATTCAGTAAATCAAAGCACAAACTGAATGGGGAAATCAAACTGTTACTTTTACCAGTTTGATATGCTTATAGAAAATGATCACAAAAGTAGCACTGAAGGGTAAGATTCTGCTAAATCTGCCCACTGCTCTTATAAAAAGAATTTCCCAGCCTGAGAAGCATAATCATGTTTGTGCTGTGTTTCATTCCTATCTGACATTATTCATCTGAAAACTCAATGGATTTGTGCATTTTCTTTTTTCAGAAACAACTGAATCTATTTGTGAAAATATAAGCACCAATTCCCTATTCTTAACATGCCTAGTTTTGACACATCCATTAGTGTTTATTGAAAGTGAAATTATAAACAAGAGGAAAATTACTTACTTCCTTATTTCCCACCTGCCAAGGAATTTTAAAAACCTAATAGTCTTAGAACTAATCTTATCACAATCTGAATGTTCCAAGTTTTCCAGTCTTTTAAAATGTCCTTTAAATAAAGAACAAAAGGCAGAAGGATACAAAGAGGAAAGTATAATGAATAAACATATTCTCTCAAATTTATATTCCCAAAACTTTGGAGGCTCTAACTGACTTCATCTGATACAAGATTGCATGCATGAGCAAGAATCTTGATAGGCAGCAAATCAAGTAAGGACAGCATTATAGAAAAATCCAAATTTTAGTGCATTTTTCCCCTGCATCAGAAATCCATTTCAATATATAAAAAGAAAACTCAGGAAAACATAATTAACTACTTTCAATGGAATTTATCATAGCACGCATTTAGACATCTCCAGAATTCTGAGAGGTGCCTGGATAATGGGTTGCTTAGGCTTTTTATAACAGCCTTCCCTAATCTGATGTTGTCCAATGATTTGGACACCAACTCCATTATTCCAAGCCAATCTAGCACATGGATAGGGTAGGAGCTTCCAGAAGAAGAATCTAGAGTTTGTCGTATAAATTAGGGAATAGACACATATTCAGTGTGAATCTGATTTTTTTCCTTTTCTGGTTTACAAGTAACACGTTTCTGGAGCAGCATTTAAATGCCAACTCACTAAGCATTCTCAGTCAAGGTTGCCAATGTATAGATGGACCACTTGAGTTTTTAGAATTACTGTCTGAACCTCCTTGAAGTGACTATGTGCTCAATGCCATTATTCCCTGTTTCTCTGTCTTTGTTCTCAAAGCCTGACCTTTATCATTCTGGCTGAAAATTCCCAATATGCCAGATAGGAGAAAAAAAGGGACACATGGACATCTATGATAGTACTATAAATCCTGCCAAATTTTCTAGTTATGGTAGACTGAGACTATGCAACTCCCAGCATTTTTGTGGCCAGCTGAACAGTTCTATGAGACTTCCAGAGTGGTGGTGGTGGGTTTTCAGGCAAAGGAAATATTAGAATGTTTAAAAGAGGAAACAAGAGGCATAAGGCACCCATTCCACCTTAAAAGTCCATCACTTTCTGTTGGTTTCTACTAACATCAAGCAGTAAATGACAGCCTAATCAAGGGAGCACCAAGAACATTCCCAACAACAATGACAGGGCTTACCACTTATATATAAACAAAGCCTACTCCCTTCTATTACTGATAATGATTACCTTGTTGGATAATGAAATGTCTACAAGAAAACAACCAACCTGAGAGACCACCAAGAACCCCATACACCAGGGGTCTTCAAACTTGGCCCTTTTGTGACTTGTGAACTTCAACTCCCAGAATTCCTCAGCCAACGTGTCTGCAGAGCTCAAACATCAAGGTACTAATCATGTCATGCCATCCTATTGTCTGGAACTTATCTGTGTTCTAAGGAATTGGAGTACTTGACTATAATGTTAAAAGACTATATAGACTAGACTAGAATGTTGAAAGCAAGATCTTTGCACAAAGGATTGTCAGTCTCAACTGTTTGCAATAATTTAGATGTATATTTTTAATGTTATGCTTGTTCAATTGTTACATATTGAGATTTTATTTTATTTTCTTAAGCAAATCAAATTCTTGTGAAGTTTATGTAAGCTAAGAAAAGTCATACCTGGACAGGAGAATATCAGGAAATGAAGCAATCATAAGCTGGGTACCAAGGATCAAGTTCAAATTGAGAGTGTCTGTATCTTTCCATATTTATTCCAAACTGGCTTCCTTATATGTCCCTTGACAATGCTGCAATCACTCACAATGGATAAACAGCAGAAATCAGCAGCACATTTGAAAATCAATGGTACTCAGAAAGCAGTCAGCAGTAACAATTACTCAGCAGTCTCCCGTGGTAATTCCTCTACTCCCTTTTACATTCTATATTTTCTTCTTCCCTCAGCTGAAGTCATACACAAAACTCACATATGTTTTCTCTGTTTACTTGCTCAGTGATCCTTCTCCTGCTTATTGCTCATTGAGTATTGGTGTTCACACAACACACTAAACCATTCTGGGCCTGGGCAACAAAAAATTAGCTACCAGTTCTGCCGAAGTGGTGTGAACCGGCTGAATCCCACCACTACTTTGTTTAATAATAATAATAGTAGTAAAGTTGGAAGGGACCTTGGAGGTCATCTAGTCCAACCCCCTGCTCGGGCAGGAAACCCTACACCATTTCGGACAAGTGGCTGTCCAGTATCTTCTTAAAAACTTCCAGTGTTGGAGCATTTACTGCTTCTGGAGGCAAGCTGTTCCACTGATTAATTGTTCTCACTGTCAGGAAGTTTCTCCTTAGTTCTAGGTTGCTTCTCTCCTTGATTAGTTTCCACCCGTTGCTTCTTGTCCTGCCTTCAGGTGCTTTGGAAAATAGCTTAAGTCCCTCTTCTTTATGGCAGCACCTGAGATATTGGAATACTGCTATCATGTCCCCCCTTGTCCTTCTCTTCGTTAAACTAGACATACCCAATTCTCGCAACCGTTCCTTATATGTTTTAGCCTCCAGTCCCCTAATCATCTTTGTTGCTCTTCTCTGTACTCTTTCTAGAGTCTCAACATCTTTTTTACATCGTGGTGACCAAAACTGGAGGCAGTATTCCAAGTGTGGCCTTACCAAGGCATTGAAGAGTGGTATTAATACTTCACGTGATCTTGATTCTATCCCTCTGTTAATGCAGCCTAGCACTGTGTTGGCCTTTTGGCAGCTGCAGCACACTGCTGGCTCATATTTAGGTGATTGTCTACTAGGACTCCGAGGTCCCTCTCACAGTTACTACTATTGAGCATGGTGCTACCTATGCTATACTTGTGCATTTGGTTTTTCTTGCCTAAATGTAGAACCTTGCTTTTTTCACCATTGAATTTCATTTTGTTAGTTAGTGCCCAGTGTTCAAGTCTGTCCAGATCCTTCTGTATCTTAAGCCTGTCTTCTGGAGTGTTGGCTATTCCTGCCAGCTTGGTGTCGTCTGCAAATTTGATGAGTTCCCCATCTATCCCTTCATCCAAATCGTTGATGAAGATGTTGAAGAGTGCTGAGCCCAGAACAGAGCCCTTGGGGACCCCACTACACACTTCCGTCCATATAGAATCATCATTCAAAGTTACAAGCACTGAAAAAAGTAACTTATGACCGGTTTTCACTCTTATAACTGTTGCAGCATCCCCACGATCACGTGATCAAAATTTGGGTGCTTGACAACTGGCATGTATTTATAATAGCTGCATTGTTCTTGGCTCATGTGATCCCTATTTGTACCTTTCCCAGCCTGTGTCCAACAAACAAAGTCAATGGGTGAACCTAATCTTAACCCTAAGAACTGCATGATTCACTTAACAACTGCTGTGATTCACTTAACAAAACTGTGGCAAAAATTCATAAAATGGGGCAAAACTCATTTAACAACTGACTTGCTTTGCAATTGAAATTTGGAGTTTAATTGTGATTGTAAGTCAAGGATTACCTACATGTGAACCTACCTACATCACTTCATATCATGCTCAAATTATCTTGCTTAAGTGATCTTAGGAAAACATTAGTGCCTCAGCCTTGTGCTGGGTAAAGGTAGCTTAGGAAACAGGCAACCTTCTCACATGGTGCATGTGGACCTCGGACTACTGCTGTCAAGGTTACACTTTCAAAATCAATAGAAACTCATTTTGGTAGTGTTAAGTCATGGTAGCTTGATAAAATAATCCAAGATAGGCATTAGACTAAAGACACTTATGTCAGTATCATTTACTTTTCCAATGCTAATATATTATCGTCATAATTCTCTTAGCCCTTAGAGCAGGAGTTAGTCCACAAAGGAAAGCCCTTACTACAGCTCTTAGAGTTGGGTTCCATAGATCTCTCAGTGGGTTCCAGGGGGGTCTGTGAATTTGGATTAACCTCTAACAGACAAGGGTTCTATTAAGTATCACCAGATAGTCTTTTATCCATGGCACTAAAAGGTTAACAAATAAATATATGCCCCCTTCCAATTTATAATTTCAGAAAGTACTATATAAGTATGATATTAATCAATCGTATCATAACAACTGTATGTTTTTAGAAAAATAAAAAGCAGGATTGCCTCTATCAGTACTTCTACATATCCTTGGTTTCACTTCAATAATTTCCAGTGCTTACTGCATGTCATTTGATTTTACATTTCTGCTCCTTGTCTGCAAATTAAAAATAGTGCAACCAATTTAACAAGCTTGTATGGTAGCTGTTGACAGTTCAATTATATCCACTGTATATAAACAACAACAACAACAAAAATCAATAGGTTTCGGCTTGCTTCAAAGCTGACCTTGAAATTGGGTCACATTTATTTCATTTTCTTTCATCCGCCTCTCTTTTATGTCCTTATAAACATTCAATTTTCCAAGAGTTGCCCTATGATCATGGTAATGATCACTATTGTTACATGATGCAAATAAATTCCAAATGTTCTCCTGCCAAGTGATGAAAGGGAAATATCATTTTAATTTTGTTTCACTTGTTCTTGAGTGCATATCAGTAAACTAATTATAAAATGCACCTCAACTAACTTTTCTCTGATGAGAGAAGGATCCCTGATTACCAGCTTTATCTTTAATTCTATTTGGTGAATTGTGCTCAATTATAACGCAATTACATAATATGCCTAAATTTTAGAAGAAAGGATACTAACTGGGGGGAAAACAAATTCTTAATTTTTGTAAATAGCATGCAGCTATTTTTGCTTTCAGAACATGAGAGCACCTGAAATGTTCCTATTTCCTAAAAATATCAAGTGTTTTTTCCTCATAAATTGCAAATCTATGAATCCATCAAATCAAATCTCCCATTAAATTAATTAAATTAAGAATAAACAATATGCATAGAATCAAGTAGTCAAAGCAATTTGTAAACATAAAATCAGGCTACATACATAAAATCAGGATATATATATATATATATATATATATATATATAGGTCTTTGGTTGTTCGGGTTTTCTCCCGCGTAAAATTGGAAGTGTCTTGGCAACGTTTCGACGAAGTCACATTCGTCATCTTCAGGCTGGTGTTTTTAGCTTCTTGCTTTGAGCAGCAATGTGTGGCTTTAGCTGTTTCTTCCTTTTAACTGCCAGTGAGGGTATGAACTGATTGGATGGGAGCTTGGCTGTGTTCTGATTGGGTGGAGGTGTGTTCTGAATGGTTAGGGGTTTGGCTGTGCTCTGATTGGCTGGGGGAGTGTTCTGTTTGGTTGTGCTCAGGTTAGTCTGAGTTGCAGAGGGGTTTAAGATTTTGGGGTTAGGGAGTTGTTTGTCAATAAGGGCAGGTTTCCAAATGGCTGGTAGGCGGGAGGTATCATCTCGCTTGTTCATGCTGTGTGGGCGTTTTTCTAAATTCCACTCCAACTCTGCAGCCACCAAACGGATCCTGAAAAGAACAGAATTGGCCCTAATCAGAAATGAACTTCACACAAAAAGATTCCTCCTAGACCGAATTAACAAAGATCTCCTCACACTCCACCTCAAACTCAGCAACAAGATCCACCCCGCACTTTGGGACAAATCCAAACAACTCGCCGTCTGGAGAGCCGAAACACAGACCACCCTCAAGACAGATACACACACCAACAAACTCCGAAGACTACAAGAACGCCAGAAACAAACCCCTCCTCCCTCACAGCCACACATGAAACAAACAGTGCATAACATCTCAGATAGGATCCTCACCAAAGCCGAAACCAATGTCCTTTCCAAAGGATTCAACTTTGCAGTCGCTCCCAAACACATCCCCACTGAAACCATTATATGTGGAGTTGAAACCAGCCTGACCAAAATCAACCCCGATGACGCTAACAAAATCAGACTCGAAATCACCAACATCCTCTGCACCAGCAAGCCACCCAAAAGCAACTTACCCAAAGAGGAACAGACAGCACTACGTAACCTGAAAGAAGACACCAGCATAATAATCCTACCAGCAGACAAGGGCAACGCCACGGTGGTTATGAACACATCTGACTACCAAACCAAATTAACCAACCTACTCCAAGACTCCACATACAAACCCCTAAATACAGATCCCACCACCTACCTGGAAAAAACCACCAGATCCAAAATAAAAGCCTCCCCCATTAGCGAAGAGATCCAGCAAAGAATCATTCCCAGAGAGAAATCATCCAGATGCCCCAAACTCTATGGTCTCCCCAAGATACACAAAGAAGGAACCCCACTCAGACCTATAGTCAGCTCCATAGGCTCACCTCTACAAAACCTAGCCAAATTTCTCGCCAAACAACTACAGCCCTATGCAGAATCCATCACCTCACACGTAAAAAACTCATTCCAGTTTATAGAGATCATAAAGAAACAAAGCTTACAGCCCAGCGACCTACTAGTGAGCTTCGATGTCATATCCCTCTTCACCCAAGTGCCTATCAAAGAAGCCTTGACAGCTATTCAAAACAAATATAACCCCCCCAAACACATCTTAGATCTGACCAACCACTGCCTATCCAACACATACTTCATCTATAACGGACAAAAATACAAACAAACAGAAGGAGCACCCATGGGATCACCCCTCTCACCTGTCATTGCCAACCTCTACATGGAACACTTTGAAACCCAAGCTCTAGAAAAATCGGATCACAAACCCAAACTCTGGCTCAGATACGTAGACGACACCTTCATAATCTGGCCACATGGGAAAGAAAAACTGGACAACTTCCTCACACACCTCAACAGCCTACACCCCAAAATACAGTTCACCATGGAAACAGAAGCTAACAACCAACTTCCCTTCCTGGATGTCTTAGTCTACAAGAAATCCAATGGCTCCCTAGGACACACCATCTACCAGAAGAAAACACACACAAACCGCTATCTGCACGCTCTCTCACACCACCACCCAGCACAGATCAACTCTGTAGCCAAGACACTCATCTCCAGAACAAAACGCTTAGCTGACGAACAACACCTAAAACCCGAACTACACACTCTCACCAATGTACTAACATCCAATGGATTCCATAGAAATAAGATTACAAACCTAATCCAAAAAGAAACCCCCACCAAAATCCAAGACAAAGAACAAGAAAACGGCAAAGCCCTCCTCCCATACATAAAAGGCACCACAGACAGAATCAGTAAGATCCTTCATAAACACAACATCAAAACAGCATTCTGCACAAACAGAAAAATATCCACCATCCTTAGAAACCCCAAAGATAAAATTGAATTAGAAAATCAAGGAGTATACGAAATCCCATGCACCACTTGTCCCACCACATACATCGGACAAACCAACAGAAGAATAAGTGCACGCATTGAAGAACATAAGAACTCAGTCAAAAAAGAGGAACCAACATCTTCCCTGGTCCAACACCTTAAAGCCACAGGACATGAAATTGACTTTAAAAATACCAGAACCATTGCCAAAAGTGAACATTTTAATAACAGAATAATCAGAGAAGCCATCGAGATAGAAAAACGCCCACACAGCATGAACAAGCGAGATGATACCTCCCGCCTACCAGCCATTTGGAAACCTGCCCTTATTGACAAACGACTCCCTAACCCCAAAATCTTAAACCCCTCTGCAACTCAGACTAACCTGAGCACAACCAAACAGAACACTCCCCCAGCCAATCAGAGCACAGCCAAGCCCCTAACCATTCAGAACACACCTCCACCCAATCAGAACACAGCCAAGCTCCCATCCAATCAGTTCATACCCTCACTGGCAGTTAAAAGGAAGAAACAGCTAAAACCACACATTGCTGCTCAAAGCAGAAGCTAAAAACACCAGCCTGAAGATGACGAATGTGACTTCGTCGAAACGTTGCCAAGACACTTCCAATTTTACGCGGGAGAAAACCCGAACAACCAAAGACCTATATACAAATACCCGCGAAAACCTCAGAAAACATATATATATATATATATATATATATATATATATATATATATATATATATATATATATATATATATATAATAAAATGAACACCAAGGTATTGATTAAAACTATAAGAGTTTAATTTAAAAACGCCAAGCTTTCGCCGTCATCTGCCGGCATCATCAGGGCTGGACTGTCAGGGTGTGAGAGAGTCATTTTATAGGCAGGCCGGAGTCTGCACTCGGCTCCTCAATCTTGTCACTGGACCCAATTGGTTAAATTGTGCTCCGGTGGTTCGTTTCTTTCTGTCCTTCCTAGCTGCGTGTGTATCTTCATCTACCTTCTTTTCTTTGGATTCTGAGGCAGGTTATGTAAACCCCTTGTCTCTTCGATTGCCTCTATCCCTCAATCCATTCCCCCTTTCGGGTTCGAGTGGTAGTTTGTATTTGTCCTTTTCCTTTCTCCAATCACGCTTCACCCAGTCACTTTCTCTATGAGATACACACGCAGCTAGGAAGGACAGAAAGAAACGAACCACCGGAGCACAATTTAACCAATTGGGTCCGGTGACAAGATCGAGGAGCCGAGTGCAGACTCCGGCCTGCCTATAAAATGACTCTCTCACACCCTGACGGTCCAGCCCTGATGATGCCGGCAGATGACGGCGAAAGCTTGGCGTTTTTAAATTAAACTCTTATAGTTTTAATCAATACCTTGGTGTTCATTTTATTTTAGATATGAATATTCCCAGGGTTCATATTTTTAGTGTTATTAACTATATATATATATATATATATATATATATATATATATATATATATATATATATATATATATATATATATATATAATGTTGTCTCCTACTTGAAATAAGAAGCCATTGGTACAAAATTCAGACAATTTGTTTTTTTTTTTACTTTTCATAGATGGCCAAGAAAATAATTATCATTACTTTCCATATTGTAAATTCCAATTTCCCATAAACCTAATTAGTTTGGGGAAATAATGGAAGGCCCATCAATGATCTAATAAAAAAGCAACACAAGTTTTTTTAAGGAATGTAATGTAACTTTGCATTCCAGCAAACTGAAAGTTCCATATACATGGGTTACAAATATTTGTAGGATATCAACACAGGACTAGGTTGAAAGCATTCTTGGAAATAGTAGTAGTACCAGCTCTAGTAACTTTTTTCTCAAAAATCTTTAAAGAACATTGTATAAAACACTATAGCTGAGCTCTACTCTACTCTACACAGTCCACATTGAGTTAGTCACTAAAGCCACTAAAAATCAACTTTGATTCTTGGTGACTTATATGAACAAATTCATGAAGTTTTTTTTAGTGTGATGTGGAAGTGTTTTGCCTTTGTCTTTTTTCATGATGATGGGGTTTTTTTTCATTTCCCAGGGTACATTATGTATTTATCTGCCTTTCCTAGACAGTTTCCTGTCCTAGTACTAACCCCAGATAAACTTGTTTAGCTTTCTAGATCACCAAGAATGAATATGCACTAACATCTGATGAGACGTTACCTACAAAGTATGTATGTGCCCAGAAATGAAACATTCTTAATATTCTGTCATACTTTTTCTCAAGGAATGTGGCAATTTAGCTATTTTGGAGGCAATTGGTCATTTTTCTAAGGATGATTATTCCAGGAAGTCCCTTTGCTCTTCCAGATGTGATCAGCTGCCAAATTTTTTTTATTTTCTATCCATAAAGCATGCACTGTAACTGGTTATGAAAGTTGATATGGCAGCTACTTTTTGATTGTAGAATGAAATGAGAGTAACTTTTTTATTCTGGTGTAAAAGACATATTGATTTTGTGTCTATGAGCAAGCAGAACAGTCTATGATGGATACATATCTAAGAAAAGAAATTCTGGACAACTTTCAGAAATAGTAAATGTGCAGTTACAATTATAGTTCTTCAACTTGATTTGCAACTAGTATCAAGGTGCCATAAGTTACCACAACCATTCAGTAACCCATAATCCTTTTGAATAACACATTTTCATACAATTGCAACATTCTGTTTATTATTTGCAAGTAATAAATATTCCAAAACTGCAATTTCACAGATGCCAAAAGATGAAGAATAAGAGGAAGGTGAATGCTACTACATTTCATCCAACATTCATTATTTTTTTTAACTTAGAAAGATGAATAGGATGATCAAGAAGACATTATTCAGAAGACATTCAGGTATTCAGAAGATCAAGGATTTTCACAATATGAAACAAAAAGAATTGAATGGCAACCTTTGGAGGTTCAAGGATCTAGTTCAGTGATGGCGAACCTTTTAGAGACCGAGTACCCAAACTGCAACCCAAAACCCACTTATGCATCGTCGGGAGCCGGGTGGGTATGGCCCATTGGGTTGGCGTGGCCCATTGGGTGGGTGTGGCTGCAGTGGTATCAGCAGACTGGGTGGGACTAAAAAGTTCAATCAATCAATTCCAACTTTGCAAGATCTTTTTTTTTCCCTGTGAGAAGTTGAAATTGACTGATTGAACCTTTTTTTTTTTTTTTGCATGAGGCGGTGGAGGCCTAAAGCCTAAAACCCAGCTGAAGGCCTAGGACTGTGGTGACAGTGCGCATGCCCACAGAGAGGGCTCTGAGTGCCGCCTCTGGCACCCGTGCCATAGGTTCGCCACCACTGACCTAGCTTGAAAGGAATGTTATGTAAAGAATAAATCTCAGTTTGTGTTTTCTCTATGCAGAAAAAATAAATAATGTATTATAAATCATTAAACTTATGGAGCAATGCTAGCAGGAGAGGTAACATAAAATCTTGCACCAAAAGTCTTGCACTAGAAAGAGAGGATCCCTCCAGCATCCTGTGTCTGAGGTAATATCTACCCTGTGATAAGAAACAATGGCTCCACCCACTTGTATTCACTCACTTGTAAAATACAGTCCCTGAAATGCATCTAAAATACACTTGCAACCTGAGTATATGCCACACCTTTGTGAATACAGCCATTGCAAATACACCAGCAAAATAAAAGACAAAGCTGTGTTATAAAATTAGTATTTATAACATAAGTCAACAAGAAATCATTCTGGATCAGATTTCAAATTCCCACTTTGACCCAAGGAAGGCTGTGATTGAACATGGTTATGTTACGACCAAATCAGTGGCTGCAGAAGACATGTTTTCTGCACATATATGAAGATGATTCTAATAATTCCCCTCCCTATTCAATACTACATGCCTGAAAATGCAAAGAACATGTTCTCCAGATGAGGTTGCAACAAAGAAATATCCCTTGTCACAATCTGCATTTAAACAGGGCTGTGCAGTAATGAAATCCAGTCCATTTGAAGAGGCTTTTTTTGGTCTGTATCTTTTTCACGTTCGCTCATTTTGATGCACTGAATCATGAAGATCCCGCCTGATGTGGTGGTTTTCTGAGTGACAGGCAGCACACAGACACAAAGCAGAATGTCAAAGAACTTGACATGATAAAACTAACCACATTTCAATACAGATAGGATAATGCCGCACTACTTCAAATTCTTCATCCTTTTGACAAGTTACTAGGCATTCATTTGGATGGCAGCTAGTTTTGCTAAGCCTTGAAATGATTAGAATGTGATAAATAGAGCAGTTTGCCTTCCCTCCTGCTCCCATTAGGTTTTCACTGCAGCCTATCACTCTCTTATGCAAGTATTTTAAATATGGAAACTACAAAGTGAATCTTTCCATTTAATTTGCCCTTGATGCCAAGATCATCATCAGACTGTGCCTTCCCTAGCCTCCTTTATTTTTCTTGCTTGCTTCTAGGCTTCTAAGACAGTGTACCCAGGGCCATAATATGGATTTTATTATTTAAGTAGAAATACAGTGCATCTCATTATTGCCAAAAAGCTGTTTGGCCAGGGAACATATGCACTTCTTCTGTTGCCTGACAACATAAGACATTGTAACATTTCAGACTTTTTTGTCTTTCAACTAGTCTTAAGCCATGCATGATTGTTTGATAGGCAACTAATGAGTTAGTAATAGATAGAGAGCTTTAGCTGAGCAAACAAGAAAGAAAATATTCCAGTAAAAATATGAGAGTGGGTTTGTATTTCTGCATGACCCCAGACTACAAATCTGATAGCCACAGTATAATCATGTAAACTCAGTTTACCACAGTTAACTATGGAAAAACATGTTCTGGTTAATACAAATATGGAGTGGTAAATCTCTCTTGAATAGAGACAATAGCACAAAGGTCAAAAACTTCTCTCTTCCAATCTCACATAAAAAGTTTTTTTTTTCTTTGTTTGCCCTTTAGCAGTCACTGAGCAGAATGTAAAATTCAAAGCCCTTTTATTGTCAAAAAAGGCTCTTTTTGCCTTAAGCTATTGTTGAACAAGCTATTATGTCAATCATGTATCTTGCTAAGCTATAGTTTATAATGGCTCACTTCAGGCATTCCACCAAGCCCAAAATAAATTCTATTATGATTCAACATGAGGTATTAACCCAAACAAAGTTTTTTGTCTTCATCCAATAGCAGAATAATCTATAGGATTGTAGAATGATTTGGGGGATGAAACAAACAGTAAAAAAGGTCATTTAAACGCCTCCCCCCCCCAATTGAGAATTTCAGTTGTGTCACTGGAAATGTTCCTGCAGCCTTTACCCACCAGAATTCTTTTTCAATCAAACAGGGCGCAGGAAACAAAAATATAGTTATGTATCAAAAAAAGGTGGGAAACTGCATTATTACTATATAAGATTATTGACACCTTGTTTGAGATGTTTGAGCTTTCTTATCAATCCATATTTTAGTCCAGCCTCTGTACAATGGCCTAATATGTATCCATGTATCAATAAAATATATTGCTTGTCTAAATAAATACAGGAAACAGGAAGAGGAGGTGTCCAGCTCCTGGCAAGAAACAACATACAATGATTTGTCATTAGCTGACCCACCTAATCATTGTTTAGTGATTAGAATTAGATAAGTTTGCTTCCCCCCCCCCCTTTTGAACCACTGCAATGGCAGTGCTGTGCTTGTAGAGATGTAAGTACTCTGGGCAGGACTAAGAAAGCTCCATGTGACAACACTTTTTCTAAAGATCCCAATGCATTACAATTAGAAAATATGAAATAAATGGAACTAGAAAGAAAATATTATCCAAACTTTCCTATTATTCTCCAGGGCATGGTACTTGCTTCTAGACCAGTGGTTCTCAACCTGTGGGTCGGGACCCCATTTGGGGTCGAACAACCATTTCACGGGGGTCGCCAAATAATGCAGTCCGCCATCTTTTTCCCCTTTTCCTTAGCTGTGCTACTCCCTTTTATTCTATTGGCTTTTGAAAGCCAATAGAATAGACTCTCTTGAATAGAGTCTAATTCTATTGGCTTTCAAAAGCCAATAGGAATTGTCCAGGCTGTCTTTGCCCTGCTGAGCCCGCCAAAAGCCCCATTCTGCAAACGGTGCTGCACCAGTTGAGTAGTCCTCGACTTATGACCGGTTGAGTAGTCCTCGACTTACGACCGATTGGGGGTCGCAGCATTAAAAAGGTTGAGAACCACTATTCTAGACTCTGTCTTCAGACCACCTCTATTGCTAGTATATACGTTTAAATCACCAAGAAACTGAATTCCTCATCAGTGTATTATTTGTGCAAAGCTACTCAACTGAAACACTAAGATATCTAAGTGCCCCAGAGCTCTGTTCTGGGCCCAGAGCTCTTCAATATCTTCATCAATGATTTGGATGAAGGGTTAGATGGGGAACTCATCAAATTTGCAAACGACACCAACCTGGCAGCAATAGCCAACACTCCAGAAGACAGGCTTGGGATACAGAAGGATCTTGACAGACTTGAACACTGGGCGATATCTAACAAAATGAAATTCAATGGTGAAAAAAGTAAGGTTCTACACTTAGGCAAGAAAAACCAAATGCACAGGTATAGTATAGGTGGTACCTTGTTCAATAGTAGCAACTGTGAGAGGGATCTTGGAGTCCTAGTGGACAATCACTTAAATATGAGCCAGCAGTGTGCTGCAGCTGCCAAAAAAGCCAACACAATGCTAGGCTGCATTAACAGAGGGATAGAATCAAGATCACGTGAAGTATTAATACCACTTTACAATGCCTTGGTAAGGCCACACCTGGAATACTGCATCCAGTTTTGGTCACCACGATGTAAAAAAAGATGTTGAGACTCTAGAAAGAGTACAGAGAAGAGCAACAAAGATGATCAGGGGATTGGAGCCTAAAACATATAAGGAATGGTTGCTGGAATTGGGTATGTCTAGTTTAATAAAGAGAAGGGCGAGGGGTGACATGATAGCAGTGTTCCAATATCTCAGGGGCTGCCACAAAGAAGAGGGAGTCAAGCTATTCTCCAAAGCACCTGAAGGCAAAACAAGAAGCAACGGAGGGAAACTAACCAAAGAGAGAAGCAACCTAGAACTAAGGACAGATTTTCTGACAATTAGAACAATTAATCAATGGAACAACCTGCCTCCAGAAGCGGTGAATGCTCCAACACTAGAAGTTTTTAAGAAGAAACTGGACAGCCATTTGTCTGAAATGGTATATGGTTTCCTGCCTGAGCAGAGGGTTGGACTAGATGACCTCCAAGGTCCCTTCCAACATTATTGTTGTTGTTGTTGTTGTTGTTGTTGTTGATCATCGCACAGTCAGCCAGATGTTCAGACTGGATTTGGCATTTTGTCTACCTATCGAGTCCTTACCAAGGACCTGGGATAGACAGATGTGGATGTTTGATGGTATTATAGATATCGTCGCAGGATGGAATCAGTTCCTAGTAAGGCCGCCTTTTGCAACTGACATCATTATTATTATTATTATTATTATTATTATTATTATTATTATTATTATTGATCATCGCACAGTCAGCCAGATGTTCAGACTGGATTTGCATTTTGTCTACCTATCGAGTCCTTACCCGGGACCTGGGATAGGCAGATGTGGATGTTTGATGGTATTACAGATATCGTTGCAGGATGGAAGCAGTTCCTAGTAAGGCCGCCTTTTGCAACTTACTAATAGCGAATTTGTCAATGCCATGGTGTTCAAGTGGTGCTCCAGTTGTTTTGAGATTGCACCCTAGGAGCCTATTACTATTGGTACTACCCTTGCTTGCTTTTGCCACAGTCTTTCTATTTCTATTTGTAGGTCTTTGTATTTTGTCATCTTCTCCAGTTCTTTCTCATCTATTCTGCTGTCTCCAGGCACTGCCACGTCCACTATCCAGACTTTTTTGTCTTTCTTATCGACAATTGTTAAGTCTGGGGTGTTATGTTGCAGGTGCTTGTCTGTTTGAATTCTGAAGTCCCAGAGCAGTTTAATTTTTATCATTTTCTATGACTTTCTCTATTTTATGATCCCACCAGTTTTTGCTTACAGGCAAATGATATTTTTTGCAGATCTTCCAATGCACCATTGTTGCTACTTTGTCATGCCGCTGCTTGTAGTCAGTCTGTGCAATCTTCTTGCAACATCTTACCAGATGGTCCACTGTTTATTTAGCTTCTTTGCATAGGCGGCACTTACTGTCTGTTGCTGTCTTCTCTATTTTGACTTTATATGCATTTGTCCTTAAGGCTTGATCTTGTGCAGCCAGAATTAGTCCCTCGGTCTCTTTCTTCAATTTTCCTGTTCTTAGCCATTGCCAGGTCTTGTTATTATCTGCTTTCCCAGCTATTTTTTTTAATGTATTGGCCATGTAGTGCTTTGTCTTCCCATGCCTCTATTCTGTTCTTCATTTGTAGGCCAGTTTGGTGTCTCCAGTAGTCAGTAAGCCTTCCTGATATACTAATTTCAGTGCATCTTCATCATTGTTCTTCAGATATTCTTCCAAAGCCATTTTTTTTCTTCAACCATCTGATGTACTTGTAGCATTCCACGCCCACCTATTTGCCTTGGTAGATAAAGTCTGTCAATGTCACTGCGTGGATGAAGGACATGATTCATTGTCATTATTTTTCTGGTCTTCCTGAATCATGCCCTTCATCCACGCAGTGACATTGACAGACTTTATCTATCAAGGCAGATAGGTGTCCATGGAATGCTATTATTATTATTATTATTATTATTATTATTATTATTATTATTATTATTATTATTATTATTAAAAATGCTTGAGATAAGGAGCTTCTTTCCTGATCACTTCTATGGGGCAATTCTTTTCTGGGTCAAATGGAGACTCAGTTCAGCGTGAAGAAATTTGCTGCTTTAAAGGAGAAACAAAAGGTTAAAGAACTTCTGCTAATACCAGCTGAAATGGCAACATTCTCAATGTACTGGGATTACTCCTGCCTTATGCCTTTAATAGATAGCATTCATGTTTGCTCTTTCTTGCACTGTGAATTACATAAATTGCTATGCAAGCACAATATAATGTTTTCAGATCTACTCACTGGGCCATTTATCTATCGCACTCTAATCTGCCAGGGATCAGGGGGATGGAAAATAAAAAACAAAACACTATAAAGCTGTGAATATCGGCTCCCTTGGGTAGACAAGGTATTATTGACTTAGTGCAAGCTCTGCTGATTCATGCAACCATCTATACTCAGAAGCATTAATTTTTCTTAGTTGTGTAATAGATTATATGCAGAAAGAAGATAGTAATAGTAATAGTAGTAAAGTTGGAAGGGATCTTGGAGGTCATCTAGTCCAACCCCCTGCTCGGGCAGGAAACCCTAAACCATTTCGGACAAATGGCTGTCCAGTCTCTTCTTAAAAACTTCCAGTGTTGGAGCATTTACTGCTTCTGGAGGCAAGCTGTTCCACTGATTACTTGTTCTCACTGTCAGGAAGTTTCTCCTTAGTTCTAGGTTGCTTCTCTCCTTGATTAGTTTCCACCCGTTGCTTCTTGCATGGATAACATGAAACCAGATGTCAAGGAGGAAACTAACCAATAAGTCAATAATATTTCAAATGTAGGGCACAGGTCTGAAAGGTTCTCTTGCCCCCAAACTATTGCACTTGTATCTGTGAGTCTTATTCAGCTGAGGTTGCCACTAAAAGAAGGATCACTCTGATTAATTTGCCAAAGAGTAGCAATATGATACAAAATTAGCGTCCAATATAGTAGGAAGAATATTGTTCTGTTATTATTGTGAAGCAGGTCAGCATATCACCAAACTGATATTATAGCAGAAATTACTTGTTTACATAAAACTGGAAGGCAATGCTCAGGTGAGAGTATGTGTGCCTGATACAGTACCAAATAGTCAACAATAGCTGGGCAGATCCCAATAAACAAATGCTCACTGGCAAAACTGTATTGGGATAAGAGGAAAAACAGTTATTTAAAATCAAGGACAGCAAAGGAGAACCTTAAGCTACATTAGATATGGGCTAGGAACAATATGAAGGCAACATCAGAGAACGCAATAAAAGAAAATGAAGCTGCTGGAATATGTTTATACCAAGATTAGGGGAGTGAGGACAAGCCCAACACTGTTTTGGCCAGATCTACTAACTCTATGCCATGAAATTTGTTTCCCTATGCTCACACCAAGAAGCCTACTAAAAAGCAAGTGAACACAATTTGTCTGTCTTCTTGCAATTACTTCTGAATGCTAGTATGGGCAGGAAAGTCTGCACAGAAAACACAAAGCACCATCCTGTCCTGGAAAATCTTTCTGCTCTGTCTCTGATGTATTCCCCAAATCTGGCAGATGACACGGCCTGCTCTCCTTCCTTTTCAGTGTGCTACCTCTTAGCATCTCTCCTATCTACTCATTCTTCCCACTCACCTTTTCTCAGCTCTCCTATCTACTCAATCTGAGGTATCTCCCAATATCAATATCTCATCCCTTCCTCATTGCCACTTGCTTCCTCAGTTAACAGGCCAGAATATTACTCGTGGTATTTCCTCTTTTTCTCCAGAAGGAACCCTCCTCCTTCAATGTTGCTCCTTCAGCACCTACTACGCTCTTTCTGCATCTCTGATTAAATGGAAATAGCAAAGGCAAAAATAAATAACGGACAACATACTGAAGACCAATAGAAGAAAAGCCTTATGTGGTTTCAAAGTAGCTCATTTTTTGCAACTGCCACCTTGCACAAAACACACATGGGAACATAACAGTTAGAATTATACAAAATGTGTATACAGTAGTGCCACACAATTCACAATGTGATCGAAACATCCTGCAAATTATGCAGCTCAATTGTCTACTCCCAGGACTATCCAGATAAGGGTCCCTCATTTAGTGAAATTCAGCCTTTAAACTTCAGAATTTTAACTTGTACTGATCATTAGTTCTGGAACTCACTACATCAGCAACTTTCTATACTGACAGTTTACCTATCAGGTAAAGGGATGCTATGGATGATGATCTGGCCCAACCTATTGATTCTGAGGCAATTCTTATGAGTGTTAGGATATCAACCCTGCACATTAGCTCTATTTTTTTTTTACTTTACTATCATATCATTGTTTACAAAGAAAATCTATTAACTTTAATAACAAGTGTATGGCTTCTTGTACCAACAGCCCCAAAATGGTTCCAGATTCTCCCAAGCCCTCTCCATTAAAAGGAAAGAAAACCCTAAAGAAATAAGGTGAAGTCAAACTAAAACTAAATTTTTATATAATATTTTTAATACAACATAATAGCCTACTCATGATTGGATCATGCAGGGGTCCCCAACCTCCAGTCAGTGGACTGGTGCCAGTTCACAGCATGTCAGCAACCAGTCCATGCAAACAAGCAAAGCCCCATCCGCAGGATGCAGGGAGCATGCAAAAGCACACCTCCTCTGGTCCCTGGAAAAAACCTTTCTCCACGGAACGCTCCCTGATACCCAAAAGGTTGGGGCTGTTGGAATAGTGCATGTTGCCAGTGCCTCATTTAGATTGCAAGCTAGTTTAAATATATTCAGTGATAAAAATTACTCCTGTTCACCCCAAAGGGACACCAAAGTCACTAACTCTAGTTCAAGTATTACAGGAAAGAGAAATAGTTACAATTTTCCTTAGATGCAAAGGGCAACAAAAGATAATAAACATAACCTCTGCTCTCATAGATATTTAGCAAAAGGAGACACTTATAGCAACAATCATATTTTAATTTGCCTATTGTGAGGCAAATTACCTTAAGAGGCACTTACCTTCTTAACTGCATTTTCTATCATATTGTGGCAGGGGTTAAAAACCCAATTCACCTTTTTCTTGCCAAAAGCTTTAGCTACAACTTATATACCACATTAACAAGAAAAAGTGGGGACTCCTGAATATTTCCCACTGCTATAATTGGGTTAAAACATGCAAAAAGGCAAGAATCCCTTTGACAGATGGCAAAAGAATCAAAATTGTGCAGCATGGTTATTCTGCTATAGCCAAGTTCTACATCAGTGAAGCATCCTGAGCAATCAGTCATGCTTTACAGCAGACTATAACTTTTTTTCCTGTTATAAAATGCATGACATTGATCAGATGGATCATAAATAGGGGTGTGCTGTTAGTCAATGGTGGTGATGCAGTTTAGAAGACCAATTCTTCCAAACCATTCATAATCTATTAGGGACATTGTCGAGATTTATTATTAAGATGCATAGCCATGGAGGCAGAAGAAAATCAAAATCCAGCTATTCAGAGAAGTGCCGACATAATGTATTAAAGCCATCATTCATTAGCAAAGAGGGCAAGATACTATGTGTTATGACTTTCCTAATCACCTTCTCTCCATTCATAAACAAGTCTATGAAATTATTTTGTAAATTGTGGAGACTGTATCAGTAGAACCATATTTTCCTTATTAGGAGGTAGCATCCTTCTCCCACATGTGCTTCCCCAAGGCAAAGCATAATATTCTTGCTGTGTCATTCCATACTTTTCCACACACTCAGGACCATGCAGTTTTTTCAAGATGTAAGCAGCCATAAACAATTGTAATTGTTTGTAATTGTAATCGTAAGCTATCTGAATGATAATATATATTATCAACCTCTAAACAGTAGTCAGATGTTCTGCATTATAACTATATCTATCTCAAAATATGGATGGAGAAGATCTACAGTCTCAGAATTGTCTTTCTGTCTCCAGTCATTTTTTTACTTTCCCAAAATTTAGTAGCAACTTAAGCCCTCTACAGATATACTCACGAGCATCTGAATGGATGAAGAGCTATGGAGAAGGTGAGTCCTTTGTAATACTCTTTCTTGAAAGACACAAATCTCTCCATAAACTTGTTATTGATTTTACTTTGCAAATAGGGAAACACGGGGGACTCTGGTGTATGTTGCACATCCATCATATAATTGAGCAAGATGTCAGGAAAAAAAACAGAAAATATTTGCTGTGCTAGAAGTGGGATGAAAGTATGAAGTGCTAATAGAAGGACATACTACAATGTCCTCTTACATCCCTTTGGGAATGAGTGAGAGAAAGCAGTATGCACAGTTTGATAAATAATTGAACTGAAAACAAGTCTGGAGACAATGGAACAACAAGATATGAAGTCAACATCATATCAACTCAGGGTCAGAATCACATAGCAAGTGGGCAGTCATTCAAATTTAATGAATGAATGGTGTGTAACAATGCCCTATAATTCTAATTCCTCTCTTATTCACAATACAAAGAGGTACTTCCCTTTTGAATACTAAAGCTTATCCCAGATATGCTGCAGACAGGAGACAAATTAGAAAGAAGCTACTTTCTTAATGCTAGATATATTAAAGAGTTTATCTCCAGACTCTCTCTCAAGTCTGAGACTCATCATAGATCTGCGAGAGACTAGCCAATCATCCAGTAGGAGGGTCATAATAATGAATATTTATTTGTTTGATGAATTGCACAATAGTTTATATAACCCTTATATCAATTAATGCAGTCGCAACCAAAATAATGTATTTGTTGCAAATGAATGAGTGAATTCAGCTTTTTCACAAGCAATACATTAGTCCTGGCAAAACAAATTAGTTGCACATTTTTGCTACTATTTCTTTTTTATAATAGATCCAGAAACCAAATTAGCTACAGTATTTTATTTCTATGGAAATGTCTATTCTTCTTTTCCACCCAAGAAAGCTTAAACAATGGATAATATTTCTCTTAGATATTATTGATTTCTTCCAAACTTAATTATTCCACATGGTTCTGCTCTCATATTTTGCGTATCATGCATTACCTAGACAGTCTCAGTGAGGGATGTTGAAAATATTCTAGTATGATTATAAATTATGTACTATAAAAATATAAATAACATTTCAAAATGGATTACTGGAAATAAATTTCAGAGATAAAAATTAACAGCATTTCCATTTACTATTTCCTGGTCCATTGCTTATTGAATTAACTCAGATGTGTTTTGAATTGAATCATGAAGCCTTGTGATAGAAGAAATCATAATTTAGCAAGCATTTTTGTTTATGAACTTTCAGCACCAAGAGAAAAATCAAATTTTAAAGTAATCCTTCAGAGGAAAGCAGCCTGGCCGAAAACAATGCACTTTCCAACAGAAAGTTATGTTGAGTCTATGAGAATATAACATAGGAAGTCTTGACTATGTATAATTTTTCAAGGTGAAAGAAAATCTCTGTCAAATCCCAGTTGTGAAAGAAAATGAGAAATTGTGATTAACAGCACTGTTGAAAGAAACAAAATAAACTATAACAGTTAAAATACCAAACAGGGAAAAGAGTGTATAGAAAATCTCAAGAGTCTATCTGACATGTGCAATGGTAGCATTTGGCAATGTCGATCATATATGTTTCTCTGAAATGCAAGTACTGCTTAGGTAATTATGCAAATTATATTTCAATATTCAATTTAAGTTTAACAAGAAAGTACAAACTCAGCTTACCAAAGTACATGCTGTATCCTGATAACAGTAAGAGCAAAAAAAACCTCTAGTGGAGATATTAATAGATCTAATTTTTCTGCAAGAAAAAAAAATGGACTCATTAACAAGTTGTTTAGATGAAGATCCCTGAAACCAAGTGATATCATACAGTGTATTAGGTTTCTCATGTATTTGTGACTTAAGTTTAGAATCAGGTCATTTGGTCTTGTTGGAGTTGCTTAAAATAAGGCTTTTACTTTTTATTATCTGATCAGAAAACTATATCTTACTTATTCTGTTGAAGACCAAAGCCATGTTTAATTCAGTGAGGACAAGGTTAGTGAAATATTATTAATTTTAATTCATGTGATGATTAAATTAAAAAATAAGAGGAAAAGCATGCTGATAATCAATGCATGCTAAGAAATTATAAAAATATAATATCAAATATAATTTTTACAATCATTATATGGCTACTTCAGTTTATGAATCCCTTGTTATAGAGCAGAAGGAAACCTTTTTGAATTAAAAACACTTTTGGAATTCTGAGAAAAATGAAATTTTTCAACAGCAGGCAGAACACAAGTGTCAGGGAACATTTACTTATTAATTAATGGCTGTCATGGGTGGCACGGCCACTCTTAAATATTCAGTTACTGAAAGGCAAACTAGTTTCTACAGGATATGTTCTATCATCCAAATGGCTACTTGTGGCTCTCGATTCTTGCAAATAGTACGATGATGTATATGTGCTTTGCAACATGACAGATTCCTCTAGGTCAGTAGTGGTGAACCTATGGCACGAGTTCCAGAAGTGGCACTCAGAGCCCTCTCTGTGGGCACTCATGCCATTGCCCCAGACCTACCTCCCCCCATGGCCCCCTCACCAGCAGCCCCCCCCCGGAGGAGAGTTGCCCCTGAGCATAGCCGGCACGGAGCAGCGCAGCCAAGGACATGGCAGCCAGGCAGCAGGGACAAGACTCCACCCTTGTGACCCATTGCATGCAGATGATGCTGCGGGGCATGGGCGGAGGGCATGGCTGCCATGGCGCTGCTGGGCCACCTGGGCAATCTGCGGTGGGCCGTGGAGGCAGTGGGTGGCCCTGCAGGTGGGCAGGGCTGGGCTGGGGGCATAACGGGGTCAGGCGGGGCAGTTTTGGGGCACCCAGTCTCTAAAAGGTTCACCATCACTGCTCTAGGTAGTTATTGATTTACAACCAGTCACTTAGCGACTGTTCAAAGTTATGATGGACATCCCCCCCCCAAAAAAACCTACTTACAACTACTTACAAAGTTCAGCCAGTTGCCCTGTCAGTCATATGACTGCATTTGGGGCTCTGCGCAAACAACCTGCATTTACAACTGTTTGTGGCCAACCTGTAGTCACATAATTGCAATTGACAATATTTTTGGTGAGAACTGGTGTTTACGTTGGTTTTTTGGCAAAAATGCTTTATAACAAACAATAGATTTGCTTAACAACCATTGTAAAAGAAGGTCTCAAAATTGGATCAGTAGTATGTTTTTACAACCATCAGGATTTATAGCTATAATGGGTAGTTTCCGTTACGGCTGTAACTTGAGGAGTACCTCAATTTAAATTTTACTTAGGTTTTAGAGTTTTTTATTTTTATTTTTTTAATTGGGTGGATCAGAAAGATTGGTAGACCATTAAAAAAAAAAAGGTACTGGAGACACATTGCCTCCTGTGGGCAAACATTTTCTCCCACTACTACTGTATGGAAACATTGAGTCTTCAGTAGCTTTGCTAGAATTCCTTGGGGATGTACTGTATGATTAAATATAGAATTAGCCATTAGAGTACTCTGGTGTGGTTTCAAGGACCTATGTCTCATTTCTGTTCACATAGGAATGTGCAAATCACCCAAGATCTTATTTACATTTGTAAAGCAAATAAATAGTAGTGCATGCATATATACATATATCAAGTCTCTGAATCAGTTTGAAGGAACCTGATTCAAGTCCCACATTTCATATCAGTGTGTAATGAAGATTGCCTTCATGCCACTTTATAAATACATCCCTCTGATTTAGGAGCAGCAGAATTCTTTCTATTCTTTCTATTCCGAGATCATGCACACCTAAGCAGAAGTGGCACTTTTTTTTAATGTGTCACTCAGCAAATACTGTTAAGCCAGTGAACACTTCTGAAAAATAATAAGGCTTAGGAAGTTCTGCTCCACAAAGACAGAAATCATTAATACTTAGTCCTCAAGTAAAGCAAATGAGCTCTTAAAATATTAGCAATTGACTCAGGAACTGTCTTTATATGTATGTTCAATTACATTTATTTATAAACAAATCATATTTGTATGCCACACACACACAATGATTCTATGCAGCTTGCAACAGTATTTTCTCTTATTTCTTTTCTTTTTTGAAGTAGTATTTAATGTGATTTTCCATGTGAAAATCAGTAGAGGGAAAGATATATAAAACATTTTTCTTCCCAGGGTCTGTTTATTCCAGACAACCCTCATCTTTCAAGTATTAATCTTAATCATGTTTGACTCCTGAGAAAAGGACATTGGAAGTAGTGTTTGGGGCAGAGAAATGACTGATAAAAAGAATTTAGTGTCCATCTTTGTCTTTATTCAAATAAACATCTACCTACATATGTTTTTCTTTTCTTTTTATGTATATGTATGTGCTTAAAAGTATATACATATATTCCTATTCAGTATATAGTTCAATGTTCTAATGTTTTAATATCTTATACTGCTGTTTTTATGATGTTGTAAGCCGCCTAAAGTTGTTCAACAGTGAGATGGGCAGCATATAAATTTAATAAATAAATAGATAATATAATACATTATATTGTTCCTTAAAAGAAATTAACCAGACTGATTGAATACCTTAAGTATCAAGGAGAAATGCCATGTTTAAACACAGCTTAGTTCAGTGTGTTTAGAAATAGACTTTTCAGTGGTTCATTTGATTCTCACCGGTATTTTTATGAAACAAATAATAAAATGATATAGGAATGGGCATAAAATAAACTTCCAACATGAACCCAGAGAAGATATTCTTAATTAATTGCATTTATCAGATCAGCCTTAGAAACCTCTTCTGTATCCAATGTCCGATATTAATTCAGGATTTTATAGCCTGATTACAAAAATTGCTGACAAGGTGGACTCAGAGTAGATATAAATGTAAAGAAGATTTAAAATTGATTTGCAGCCATACCAGAAGTAAAGAATCAAGCAGTAATAGCTTCAACTATTATTGATTTTAATACAAAGAAATCTGTGCTGTGGAACTTGTATGAACTGTGCATTATGATTTGTAAGTCATTGTTCTAGCATGGTATGTTGTGTGTAATCATATGTTACATACATGAGCATGAGACATGAAATGGGTTTAGAGAAATGGGACTTGAGGAAACACAACTTATGGATATAGGGCAGAAAAATACTGTATGTACCTACCACAGATTTAAGGCAGAAAAAAGCCCTGATTTAATTGTTTAAATATAAGTTAATTCCATTACACTAAAATATCTTTAAATTTTTGTCATAAGACATGGAGATGGTTAGACCGGAATCCTGGAAACCTGCAGTGCAGCTGACAACAATGCCACTTTATATTTGGTCTACTCTAGAGGTTAAAGTACCAGGCTAAAAGCTGGGAGACTGAGTTCTAGTTCTGCCTTAGACATGAAATATAGCTAGGTGACCTTGGGCCAGCCATTCCCTCTCAGTCCAATCCACCTGACAGAATTGTTGTTGTGGGGAAAAGGAAGGAGTATTATATAAGTTCACTGCCTCGAATTATTAATTAAAATATACTGAAAGTGGATAAAAGTAAATAAATAAAAATCCTATCAAAAACAATTTAATTGTAACCTCACTGTATCATCCTGTAAGATCCCGGTCCCTTACTTGAACTTGAGATATCCTATCAATCTAATCAGATAACCCAAGCGGAGACTTCTTGATCAAGCAGCACTTTATTTGATCAAATTAAGCAGCTGGGTGGCAGACAATCTGGAATGCTGGCAGTTACATCCAGAAGTGCCACAACTTAGAAAGTTAGTAGCATTGCTTTATAAATTTTGTTAGCCAATGAAAATCAGACAACAGAGCCATTACATCATAAGGAAGACATCAATCATTCCTGTACACTCCCTTATTCCCTCCTTCAGTACATCCCATCCACGTACATGTTTCCCATTCTCACATGAGATTTCCCTGGTGCAAAAACCTATTACAAAAAGCAACAAAGCAACAGTTAGACTAAACAATTCCCTTTGTCTCAGAACCTTTCAATCCTGAAGGAGTATTGCATTAAGGCAGTTGAGGAAAAAAATCAGCACTCACTTCAGCTGGGTCACCCAGAGCTGCCTCCATCTTCCGTTTAAGATTTTTAAAAAAAGTTAGGCACATCAAGACTGTTGATCGTTCCCAATTACCTACCCTATTATTCTTTTGCATTGCCTCCTTCAGATAACTTGCCTTAAAAAATTGTGAAAACTAGTTTCAAAGACTGTATTAGTTACAGGGGTATGGGCTTGTGCTTCTGACAGTAAGACTCCAAGAGCTGTATCCGAATTTACAGCCCAAATGTTGGAGATGTGGAAATTTAGATGCAACTTATTTTCATATTTGGTGGACTTATAGAGATATTAAAGCTTTTTGGATTAAGATTTGGTGGAATATTCAAAAGATTTTTAAGAAAAAGATAAAGTTTACTCCACAATTATTTTTGTTGGGTATTATTGTAGATTTTGATGTTAGAGAAACTAAGTTGATGTTGAACCTTATAACAGCTGCAAGAATATTGGTGGGGCAATATTGGAAGAAAAATTTATTGCCTAGTTTGGAAGAATGGATACTTAAAGTTTCTAATTTAGCAGAACTGGCGAAAATCTCCGCCTATTTGAAGGATCAATCACAAGAAAAATATATTATGGTTTGGAGAAGATGGATTGATTATATTCAGAAGAAATATGAGATTGAAAAGTATTATCTTGCTTTTGAGTAGATTTTAGATAATTATTAATAGTTATAATTATCTTATTATCTTTGATTTAATTTGTTAATATTTGTTTGGAGAAGGAGTTAAAGTGTGTTATAGTTTTGTTTGATAGTATAGTTGGTTTATGTTAGTTAGATTATGTTTGTTTATTTTATTTTTTATCCTGTAATCAGCTCTGGGAAGTGGGGGAGGGGGGAAGGGGTAGGGGGTTTATATTGTAATAAATTTATAAAACTTTTAAATAAAAAAGTAAGACTCCAAGAGCTGAGGCCAGCAATAGAATAATAATAAGCAAGAAATGCTCATTTTTTTAAAACTTTCAAGCAGTTTCATAATTCTATATATCTTGGAGAGCTTATTCAAGATGCAGAAATTATTTGCTCACTCTGATATTTTTGTGGAGTTTCATCCATTAAGATTGATCCATTGTATGCATACTATATATTATATTTTAAAGCCCATAACCAAGTGGAAAACTACTTGCCAAAAATCTGTTCTTTGCTGCTATCTCCAGTTTAATACTTTCAAGGGCAAATATCTCTTGTGCTATTACAGATCATTTGACTTTGTAGATGCCTTGTTTAGCATGGTCTGCTTTTATCTCCCAAGATACTACCCTGTTTTATGGAGAGATAAGTTAGATATGCCTTAGGAAAGGAGATTTTGAAAGTTCCTGTTTTCCCAGGCATTTTCATACCTCCTGACTTCATCTGCCACTGCATTCCCCATGGATTTAAAACCCTGTTGGGAAGGCAGCATTGGAAAAAGTGGCATTTTGTTCCATCATTGAGAACTGTTTCTTGGCCTTTCACCGTGTTCTCATCTTAAAGTTGAAATTTAACCGTTCCAATTTAATTCTCATCAAAGGTGTCAGATAAGATTGTGATAGATGTTTGAAATCGAGCCAAATCACAATGCTGCAGGAAACAGAGAAAGCTAGCAAGCTTTGTGGGCCAAAAATTACCCCCTTGAAATCTCATCAGAGTTTGCTGAAAGAGAATTTAATTTTGGAATCCTATTTTTTTCTTCTCTCAAAGGTGTGAAATGTGGCTAATATTGCCCTTTCTCATACAACACTGTTAATGAACGCAGTCTCAGGTGCTGTGTTAGCTAGCTAGAATGATGACAGTGTGCCATGCCAAATAATAACTTTTGCTTCTGGGGAAAAGATGTCATTTTAAGACACATAAATATACCTATTTGGAGTCTGCCCCACTGAACTCAGTGAAGCTGCTTTCTGAAGAAATCTGAACAACTAAACCTGAAGTTGTTTTAACAAAGAGAAGGACTATAGGTGACAAGATAGCAGTCTTCCAATATTTGAGGGGCTGTCACAGAGAAGAGGAGGTAATCTATTCTCCAAAGTACCAGAGGGCAGGACAAGAAATAACAGATGGAAACTGATCAAGGAGAGATTCAATCTAGAACTAAGAAGAAATTTCCTGATAATGAAAATGTGGAATGGCTTGCCTCCAGAGGTTGTGGGTGCTCCATCACTGGAGGTTTTATAAAGAGATTGGACAGCCATTTGTCCAGAATGGTATATGGGCTCCTAAGCAAAGTACATATAGTCAAGGCCATGGTTTTCCCAGTTGTAATATATGGCTGTGAAAGTTGGACCATAAGAAAGGCTGAGCGACAAAGAATTGAAGCCTTTGAACTATGGTGCTGGAGAAGACTCCTGCGAGTCCCCTGGACTGCAAGGCGATCAAACCAGTCAGTCCTAGAGGAGATCAACCCTGACTGCTCTTTAGAAGGCTAGATCCTGAAGTTGAAACTCAGGTACTTTGGCCACCTAATGAAAAGGAAGGAATCACTGGAGAAGAGCCTAATGCTGGGAAAGATTGAGGCAATAGAAGAAAGGGACGACAGAGAATGAGGTGGCTGGATGGAGTCACTGAAACAGTAGGCGTGAGCTTAAATGGACTCCAGAAGATGGTAGAGGACAGGAAGGCCTGGAGGAACATTGTCCATGGGGTTGTGATGGGTCGGATACGACTTTGCAACTAACATCAACAAGCAGGGGGTTGGACTAGAAGATCTCCAAGGTCCCTTCCAGCTCTATTCTATTCTATTCTATTCTATTCTATTCTATTCTATTCTATTCTATTCTATTCTATTCTATTCTATTCTATAAAGCAGATACAAAGAATAAGAACATTAGAGAACTCACCTGCATGTTATAGCAATACTTAATTACATACATTCACTATCACCTCTAAGCTTTCTTACTCATTATTTTGATATGGGGGAAGTGTAATGCTGGTTTCATATTACAAGGAGTTAAAACACATATAATACTTATCACTAGGCTTTGGGAATATAAACATAAGCATAAGCAAGGCTGAAGAGCAAGTGAAAACAGTAATAGTCATTTGTAATTTTGGGTTCTGTGTACAAGGCATGAGGAGCATGCTGATGTATAACTTCAATCTTTTGAATATTGATGGTGAGTCCAAAGTTGTCACAAACAACCATGGAGAATTTATCCACTTGCATCTTTGGTTCTGAGCCAGCATTCAGGCAGCAGTTATTGGCAAAGAGAACAAAGTTCTTCATGTTATTAAAGTGAAGCTTAAAGTCTCCTCAGGTTGAAGAGCTTCTCATCCACTCTGTATTTGAGAGTGATTCTATCATCAATGGCCTGAAAAGCATTGTTCATCATGGCAATAAACAACATGCTGAACAACGTGAGTGCCAGCACACAGCCCTGTTTAACATTATTGCTGACTGGAGAATGCCATAAAGCAGCAATCTCCAAACTTTTGGGCATCAGGGATCAGTTTTGTGGAAAACAAATTTTTCATGGACCATGGGGGGGGGAGCACGCAACCTAGATTCCTCGCATGCACAGTTTACAGCAGGTTTGCGCTCTTATGAGAATCTAGTGCCTGATTCTCTGAGGTGGAGCTGAGGTGGTTATATGAGCCCTGGGGAGTGGCTGCAAATACAAATGAAGTTTCACTCACTTGCCCCCTGCTCACCTCCACATGTGCAGCCTGGTTTCTAATAGGCCACAGACCAGTAATGGTCTGTGGCCTGGGGGTTGAGGACTCCTACCTTAGAGGATTCTCTACTGCCAGCACTTTAACTATCATAAAACTGGCATACCATCTGAATGAATTTGGCAGGACAGCTGAACTTTGACACAATCTCCCCAGGTCTTGTTGGCTGACAGTATCAATGGCTTCATGAGGTCAACAAATCTTGTATAGTGTTCACAATTTTGCTCCTGGCACTTCTCCTGAATTTGGCCCATAGCAAAAATCATGTGAGTGCAGAAGCAACATTCTGACTCTGGTAACAAGCCCAGCTCTAGACAAGTGACCAGAAGATTTAGCAGAACTCTTACAAGGATTTCCCTGTGATGGAGAGCAGCAAGATTCCTCAGTGGTTGTTGCATACTTGAGATTATCCTTCCCACTGTACAAGTGTGCAAAGGATGAATCTTTACATTTCTGAGGGATGAATATTTACTTTAAAGAAGTAAATAACTGGATGAATTTCTCTCTAAATATTGGACAACCAACCTTGTAGATCTCTGCAGATATGACATCTTCCCCTTGGCTTTACTACTTATAGTCTCCCCAAATTAAGTACATGTATATAGTAATGTAATATAGTACATATTACAGTAATCCAAGTGACAAGTATGAGAGACCATGTGAAGGATCTACCAGTCCATGGGATCTCCAAATTGTCTAAATGGTTCAATCTGCGTGTCCAGCATGTACAAATCATGCAGAACTTGACTTACCCGTTCCCACTACTTCATACCCTATGTCTAGCAACTTAATAATGGGTAGTCTATTTTCCAAAGTAATAATACAAACTTCAAAAATGTATCTTTCTTTTCTATTTTAGGTGATGCAGTTCTGGATTTTTTTCTTAATATAGTATATGGTAATCAAAAGCAGTGTCAAAAGGCAGTAAGTAAGAATGGATGCATAGTACCAGCAGGAACACTGTATATCTTTCCTTTTTACCATTTCTCTATAATAAATCACCTCAAAATTGTTCCACCTCTAAAGAAACTATTTTTAGAACTAGAAAAAGAGAATGTTTTATTAGAATAATGCAGGAGCAGAAAGTATTGAACATTCTTGCCTTTTTTTACCTTTCTTAATCAGAGCTACTAGGACTGTTTTCTGTTATATAACTTTTTAGGAAAAGATGGAATTGAAAGATCATAAATAATAACAGTTTGACTTTTTCTGTAAAGCAAAAAAGACTATATTTTTATAGTGAAAGTTGTTGTTCCATTTAATACAACTATGTTAAAAAAATATATTTCAGCCAAACAACACAAACACAACCTGAGAATGCTGTTGTCTAAATTTCTTAAGTTGCCTTGTCTAACGTTTGTTCTCACTATTCTACTTTTCTCAATTAACAGCCCATTTGTGGTTCGCACATGAACTTCCATTTGTATTCAATGGCTCATTAAAGAAGCACTAACAGTGTTTTGCTTTTTTATTTTGGGTATAAACAAGCACAGATTCATTAAGAGCACACTACAAAAAGATATATAAAATAGACCTCTTTTTTTAAAAAAAGGCAAGCAATCTGTTCATTTTTTGAAAATAAAAGTTAAAAATACAAAATTAGCTTATTCTTCCTAATTATGACAGGTAACAAGTTTTCACTGGTGGCAATAAACACAGATTATTAAATAAATATCCAGCATTGTCTTATAATACATGTATATGTGTGTATATCTATAGCTATATATCTACATTAAAACTAGGATAAGGAAAGAAAAAAAGAAAAAGATCCAACACACATGTACTATAATGAAGACTATAACTTCACGGGTGAATCCATACTCCTATTCAAATGATACATCAAAATGTGAATTGGTCTCTTTTTAGAGGGAACAGAATATAGTTTTGCTAATGAGCCATTACATGCTGTTAGCATTCTTATATTATTTCCATTATTCCTACAGCAAACATGTCTTTCATATTCAGAATCTTGTTTTCTCAAAACTCTCCTTAGTAGCTTTTTTCAATCAACACTGAAATATTGTTATTACAATATTTCTGAATTCTGATTTTTGCCTCAGAATTTCAATCAACCAAAAACAATTATGTGATGTTATACATCCTATATTTTGGTCTTGCTTTTAATTTCCAAAATTGAGTTCTGGGCATTCCTAATACTGTAGAATGCACAAAGGTTTGCATAAAGGTATGCCAACTGGAAAGTGGGTATGGTCAAAGTAGGAAGTGGTTGTATATAAAATAAAAACCAATTTTCTATAGGTAAGTCCTTCGGTTACAGTCACTCATTCAATGACTGTTCAAAGTTACAACAGTGCTGGACAAGGGAAAGATACAAGTAGTCCTTGTAGCTGCAGCTATCACAGTGTACCCACATCACATCTTCACGATTCAGGCATTTGGAAACCAGATCAAATTTATAATGGATGCAACATCCCGCAGTCATGTGATCACCATTTGCAAACTTCCCTGCCAGTTTCTTAAAAACAAAGTCAGTGGGAAAGTCAGCAGAAATCTTAAGTGGCTCTGATTGAACACTCCCATTCCCACTGCAGGTGGAAGAAGGAGTGCAGGCCTGGGAGAAACCAGCAGCTGCCAGCTTGGGTGCACTCGTGCAATACTGCAACATCCACATACACTCAGTTGCACTTACTCCTGGCTGTAACACACACAAATACACCAACTGCATTCTACAGCACTCACTCTTCCACTAACCTGCTTGCAATTTGTCTAAGGAAATGCTTCATGTATCTAGGATTTACAACTTCTTGCTGGCTTCCCCATTGACTTTGACTCTGAAAAAAAATTGCAAGTCACAGTCATGTAAAATCCAACACCTTTGCATAACAACAGGTCAGGGCAGAGAGGAAACAGCAGAGGTAAGCAAAAACAGCAAAGGTTTGGGAAAAAAATAGAGGCTGTTGGCTGACAAGACTCTACCACCATGCTGTGTTTGCTGCATGCATTCTAGGGCTGCACCTTCACTCAGTGTCTGGATCCTGGACCAGCAGTGGGAGGAAGAAGTTGGGAGTGAGGAGAGTGTAGTAGGGTTATGTGCCAGAATGCTGGGCAGCCAAAAAGATAGAGTTCAGGGGGAGATAGATAGGTGGAGGAAGTTGAAGGAGATGCAGTTTGTTCAGGGCAAGAAAATGTGACTGAGATACTGCAACCGGTTATAAATGCAGGTTCACATGACTGCAGGGGCACTGCAATATCCAGAATTTCATGGACCCAGTCATATGTCCATGTGTTCAAACAGTCATAGATTGATTATAACCCAAAGACTACCTGCAATGAGAATAGGTAGAACAACCACCTTAGAACTGAAAATGAATATACTAAAGTGATGGATGGCTTCTAAATTTATTAACAGTAAAAGAACAAGCAATCAAGACATATGCCACAGACTGACACTTGATAGAGCAGCCATGAAGACCTTGGAAACTATCAACATAATGTATCTGTACCTATATATGAGGGCAATTCAGAAATAAATGTCCGTTTGGTTATCAATAACAGACACTCACAGGTACAGAACACATTAGAAAACTATAACATTAAATTATTTTTCAACATAATCGCCATTCAAATTAAGGTACTTGTCATAACATCTTACAGAAGTTAGCATGCCTTGACGCTTGTTATGGATGGCTCGTCTGAGTTTTCCTAACATTTCACAGACTTCTGAATTGATGGTTGAACCATGCTCCATGAACTTTACTAGCAGTACTCCTTTGGCATCTTCACATTTGGCAGGATTTTCTATGGCACCACTTCCGTGTGGTGTGGTTCACAATAATACTCGCCCACACACCGCTAGATGCACCCAAGAACTTTTGAAGCAAATCCATTGGGATATTTTTGATCACTCCCCCCCCCCCCAATAGCCCAGATTTGGTGCTGAGCAACTATTACTAAGGAAACTCAAACCTTGTAAGACATTATGACAAGTGCCTCAATTTGAATGGCAATTTTTGAACTTTGGTGTTGGAAAAGACTTGTGATAATACCATGAACAACCAAGAAAACAAACCAATAGATCCAGTGTTTTTTCACTCAAGGCACAAATGGCCAGGCTTGAATTATGCTACTTCAGATACAGTATGTGAATACTAGCTCTCTAGAGAAGATGCCAATAGTAAAAAGATGGAAGGAAAGAAAAGAGAACAACCTGCAACAAGATGGATACACTTAGTTACACTGCAATGAGTGCACCATTGAAATACCTGAAAGATCACACACAGATCATCAAAAAGAAAATCTATCTATGTAGTCTCTAAAATTTGACAACAGCTTGATGATATATAATCAATTTCAAAAATTAATTTTTGGACTTTCCCCCATGAACCAAGCAAGTAACTTTTCCTGGAGAGGAAAGCTGAGTGTGTTGGACAGTATTCTGCCTCTGCTTAGCTATAATATTTTGGACTTGGGTTTCAAACTTGTTTAGTGTTTTGCCTTTAACATAGTATTTTCTCAGTGTTGAAACAGCAGTCATCTGCAGAGCTGGGCAGCTGTATGTGGAATTTAAGGGAGACACTAGTTTGCCTTTTGCCGGAGGCTGCAAAATGTCTAAGGCCAGTTCTGTGAACAAATGTTATAAGACAACTAGAGGGTCAGTATCTGCACCAATGACATTGCCCTCCAGGCAATGTATTTATCAAAATACGCTACAATTCATTCATCAGTACTGAGTGCTGAAAAGTTGTGGCTGTATTAAGACTGAGTACAACAGCACCAATGAATCCACATTTGCTCTGAAGGCATGTGATTCACTTCAGCTCATGAAAAGGCTATTTAAAATAGCATAATGCCATTTTCCCTGTTAGCAAGTACAAACAGAATAGAAATGAAACAAAAAGGTGGCTGATACATTTCAGGAAGAGTATCCCACAGGCAGTGCACAGAATATTTGTTTCTCAAGTTTAATGGAGATATTTTTGTTTTGAAGGAATCACACTCAAGGCTTTCTATGGAAGAAAATCTATAGTGTTCACAGAAGGTGTCACAACGTAATCAAATAAAAGGAAACGTGGTTGTGTTTCTTAATCTATAGGGCTGAAATACATGTTGAATTAGGCCCTCTGCTAAGGCTTGGCATCTTCAGCCAAATCACAAAGAGGCAGATTGTTCACACCAGGCCTCCTCTAATACCTATTGCATTGTCTCTTGGGAAATGTAAATTGATAACATAATAGATGCAGTTGTGCTAAGCTAGAACTCTTGTCACTATAACTGTATGCTCACTATGGCTTCGATACTTCTGCCGTCCATATTCTGATTTACCTGAAAGAGAAATGTGGCCTATTGGAACAGAACATTAAGGGAACAATCAAGGACATTGGAATCTTCTAATTCTTTGAATATGAATTCTAGTTGCTGGGGGCAAAACTCAACCTTATTTGAAATTTAAAGTTACAATTATACATTTATATAAAACTTAGCTAAAATGTAATTTTGTCACTGGCAAGATTGGTTGCTGGTGATGTTATGGAAGGAGATCTGAATTTTATAGAGAGAATATGTTCATCTTTGGACAAGAACCGAGCTTTAAAAATTAATGGACTAATTTATTTAAATATTTATTGATCATTACTTGCCAAAGATCTCAAGGAAGTTTGGAATTTACATGCAATTGAAAAAGCCCTTGGCTATCTAGCATTCTTTCATGTATACACCCAGACAAACATGTTCTTCTTTTTATCTTATAGCAGAACCTGAGGAAAGGAAAAATAGTTCCATTTTTCATAACAATCTTATAGGAAAGATGGTTGCAGCAGATCTGGTAAGAAAAAATGAATGCTGGAGGCTAAAAGAGAGACTTCTGAGAAGAAGGAAGTATAACGGTTGGTAGACCGTTATAGATTCTGGCTCTGGAAGGTATCTGAAGACCCACAGAAGGAAGAAGAGGTCTACTATGGGATAAAATTAACCAGCACAGCCAGAAAATAGGTAGAATGAATCTTGCCAGCCAAAGAGACAGACTGACAAACTGAAGGAAAATGCCAGCTGTGTAATTCACTTCCCTAATTCTGAAAACAGTGCATTCCAAAGATTAGGGAATGAAAATGTAGCAAGCCTGTTTTGATGATTTTAATAAATCACATAATATAAAAATCAACATTCCTGAAGGTAATGTAGAAGTAAACATTTATAGCTTTCAAACAATCATCAGGATCTTGTAGTTCATCTGAAAATAATCAGTAAAGATTGGAATTCTGTATAACTTGGTGTCTCCAAATGAAATATGTAGATGGATCCCTATACCATAGCAATAATTGTGCCTAGAGAGTATCAGCATAAATATTAGATCCTCAAGCAAATTACCAAGAATCGACCCACCATTCCATATACTTACAATGTACCTAACCAAGAAATCTTTTTCTTATGGAGAACACAGTAAAGACAGGAACCAAGAGAAATGTGTTTCATTTATATTTAATATTAATTAACCTAATTCATATTTCCATGAACTAGATCAGAGATATAAGGGATTGTTTTTACACTTTTAAAAATTTTTTGCAGTAGAGTCTATAATTTTTTTTAAATGCATACAAAATTAATAGTAAAAAAGATATGAATTAGGAAAAATTAGTTTTCCCCTTCCCAAGTTTATGCTAGGTAAAACTGCATATTATCATTTGTCTGCTTCTATCAGTTCAAACTATGCTGAGTATTTGTCAAAATATTGGGCAGTTTGGGTTGCACACATACTATAATGTTCTTGCTAACAAGAATTGACATACCAATTGCACAGACCTATAAAGTATCAATTGCCTTCCCCACCTGTCTTCATATGAATTGTCAATTTTGAGTACCAAAAACATTGTTTCTTTTTACAGAAGTTAGCTTTGAATAGAACAGTTCATGAAGCCCATCAATCCCACTTTCATCACTGCCAAAAGGTCCCTGATGTAGTTTGATCAAAGTTTCAAAATCCTAAGTAGTGGTATTTAGGGAGAGTATTCAAGCTCAGTTGTGTGATAAGTGAAGAGATAGTGGTAGTTAATGGTATTCTTGAATCCATGGTACATAAATATAAATAACTTATCTATCAGTAAATAATGGACTCCAAATAAAGAGTTGGAATTTTTTCAACTTGGGTCTTTCTAATAATCTTAAGAATTAATTTTCATGGTTTATGAAAACATTTCCATTATAAATGGGCTAGCTTCTGCAGGATCAGAGGAGTCTTGTTGTTATGCCTGATAAAGATGTGCTGGAGTAAGATTTACTTAAGGAGTATTCTTTCTCTCTTTGTTCTTTCTAATCTTCGGTATCCTAACTAATCATTATTGTTCTTTTTCGTCTCCAAGTGGAGACAACTTCACTTGGAGGCAAGTGAAATGATACCAAAAATGTTACTAGGATTTTAAAAAGACATTGTCCTTCTTCTGAAGTAGTCTGTTATTCTCAAGGTACCTTTCTTCCTTTATTTGTCTACAGAATGTTTGCATAATCAATTGTAAAATGTTTCAGAAAATATTTGGCAGGAAAAGGAAAGTGGTTCTCTAATCAATCTCTTTCCTGCTAGAATGTGGTCATTACAGAAAAGGATACTATAAATATATTTATGGCAAAATTGATTTAAAACTAGTGGTTGACAAGCCTAATGCAGAGACTTCCATTTTGCATCCTAATCTATAAATTACCCATAGTTTTCTGGTTTATACAATGCCCCACCACATGTGAACTACACACTGTTAAATACAGGAATGGGTTTCAGACTGTGTCATGCTCATCAGAGCTTTTTATGGTAACAAAAATGCCATAGTTATTGTCCAGAGACTTTTTTTAGGATGAGAATTGTATAAGAGCAAGGCAAGGAGGGAAAGCGAGGAGGATCAAAGCAAAATGATATTCAAAATTTCACTTTCTTAGATTATATTCCATTGACTACTTATATTCATCACTTTTTCTCCTTATCCTTTCTTACAGTAATTAAGTTTAATTTTATTTTGCACACTGAAAATTACTGGCAATTGAGAAGAGAGCTGTAGACAATATAAAAAGCCCTGGGGATCATATATGATCCTTGGCAACAGATAGGAGAACTGTAGCTAATACTACTTCTTTCTTGTAGCAGACTGAATAAATCTCACAATATATAGTAAAAATATTATTAAATATTATATATTTATCTAAATATTAGAAGCTAATTTTTAAATGAGTAATAATCCCAAACAATAAGGCCTAGCACTCTATTTAAGTGATATTTTATTGCAAACTTGTAGGTTCTTGATTAACAATAATAACAACCATTTCCAACAATTCTTGAAACCATGCACCTTTAAAACATTACAATCAGTTGGGGGGAGAGGGGAAGCAGGCATTTTCATAAGCTATAAAGTAAAAGGTATTTGCTTTGGCTAATTTATTCACAAAGAAAAGGAACCTATAGTATATATTTCCTTTCTGATAATCAGTGAAGAATTCTAAATTTATTCAGGGGCCTATTAATTTTATCTCAAACACTTTTTAAGTGGGCTTCCAATGGGGAAAAGAACTCTTTTTACATGGATTGCTATTAGCACCTTATTTTGGTCTCATCAGGAATGACTGACTGAGAAACGAAGCTTAAACTCTGATAGCAGGAAAATCTTTTCATTAACCCAAAGTCAGCAAACTCTCTAGACTTCTCATGATGACTAAATATAGCTATTATTCTTTGTCTGTGACTTGAAGGGGATTTGAACTAGAAGATAATACTGTTCAGTAAGACCTTGGTACTTTAAAAAATCACTTTAAAGGTTTCCCTCAGTTGTTAAATTTATTTTATTATGAATAAGCTTTATAAGAAGGAATATAGCATGATGAAAAAGCCATGTCATAAAATGGCTTCTTCGTTTCTTGTAATTTAAGATATCAGTACTGCAAAAATGAAATTCCTGGAAAGAATTAGGGTTCAAAGATGCATCAAAAGCTGATACAATGAAAGAGAAGCTCTGCTTTTACTATCTAGGAGAAAATAAAACTTTGTGAAGCATAGCCACCACACCATTCAACCTTAGACTGAACAATTTTCAACTCAATATCTGGGGATGCTTTAAGCTACAATGGTAATACTGTGATATCTGAAATGATGTTAAATACTGGTCAAACTGCTTTGCATCACTATATGATATATATACATATCTGGCACTCTGTTTACACAATTTCCTGCTCAAATAAATTGAAAGACCTGGCTTTGTCATCAAGCCTGGGGGTCTCAGAGGATTGGTGAAATTCCATTACTGACCAATCTTCTACAGTATGTGCTTTTTTAAAAAGATAACTCTGTTTGAGATGTTCCTGTTTGTATACATTTTTCTGTAGTCACTTCTTATAAGATGGGGAGGGCATTTAAATTTGATAAATAAAATGTGTACTGCTCCTTTTATATTCCAAATTTAAACTTAGTAACCAATAACTACTTATTACTACTTGCTTTAAATATTCTTTTTTTTAGAATCTAGTGATCTAACTCTTTCTGTCAGAAATAGCTAGAGCAGAAAATAAAGGCAGTAGTATCATCAAAGGACAAAGGGAATTGAATTTCAGTTGATGAATATCTGCAAAGCTGACTTCATGAGCAGGTATGCCAGGAAGCAACCATGACTTTCTTAGTTATAGCTAAAGAAAATCAAATGCAAAAGTCACAGTGTATCATTATAATCCAGGAAACAGCTAACATACATAAGTTGAGGCAGCTCTATGGCGGTCACAAAATGGTGTCTCTCAAACTTTTTGCAAGGAATTCTAGAATTCTTTATAAAGTATTTCATCTATCAACACTGCAATCTTTCTTCCCTGCAATAAATATGCATGGGAAAAAACTAATTTGTATACTCCAAACTTATTGAGGCTAAAAATAAATTATCTTATTCAAATGACCTAAAATCTCTTGCAAAAAGAGAATAGTTCAAGCAACATACTAAATCCTAATTTGTTTAACCATGGTTTTGCAGATGGCCAAGTTCACATAATATGCTAAATAAAAAAGCATGCTGCATATTATATCTATTTCTGTGTCTATCTCAGAGCTGACATCTTTCTAGTGAAACCCTTTTCTTTTAGGGGAATAATTACTGAAGACACCACTTTCAAAGCACTGAAACTGTGTTTATCTAATCTTTAGTCTGGCTTTATAGACTGATAAAAATGCCTTTAATTGAGCCATCAGTTCACAGACATTCATAATAGAACTACAGCATTTTCAGAAGCACTGTTATAAGATTCAATTTAGCTGCATTCTGCCCAATTCTAGAATATCTTAAAGGGTTGCTGTATGTAGATAGCATTGCCACAATTCATATAAGAGATTATTAAAGTGCAGATCACATTAGGTTTTTCCAAACTAATGCCAAAAGAATTTCTAATTTATGCAATGTAGCACATTATTGTGTGTGAAGCTAGTGATATAAATGAATCAATAACTCCATTTTGCGCATAACAAGACACTGCTGCATAAAGCTGTTGGCATTCACTCATAAAAACAACATCAGCATTGCAGTAGGGAAACAAAAACAAAAAACTTAAGGGAGTCAAGTATCTTCTGGAGGCCCATCCAATACGTATGTCCCCAAACTCTTGCTAGAAGAGGTTATCCAATAAAGAAACAAACTACCCCCATCCAGTCTGCTTTTTTAAAATAATTCCAAGGAGAATAACATCTGTAGATATGAGCCAACTGGCATCCATCATTTTGCTTTCCAAACAGCATATTAGACTTAGGTTAAGACAGTGGTTCTCAACCTGTGGGTCGGGACCCCATTTGGGGTCGAACGACCATTTCACGGGGGTCGCCAAACAAGGCTGTCCGCCATTTTCCCCCCTTTTCTTTGGCCACGTCGCTGGCACCCGGTGATGTATAAGTGGTTGGGGGTCACCACAACATGGGAAACTGTATTATGGGGTCGCGGCATTAGAAAGGTTGAAAACCACTGGGTTAAGAGAAAAATAAAAAGGCAATTATCAGTGTAATACTTCATAGTAGATACTACTATTTTTCTTCTACTAAGGGACCAATATTGTTGAGAAAACTTGCAGCCTTGAAGGTTAGTATGATGGAATGGAGGAAAAAGAAAGCAGTTGTTGCTGAAATTTAAAAATGATTCAATTTCCAAAGATTTAAGCAGGATATTGTAAACAGACAGGAATCTATATTTCTGTACAATCTCTGCTATATATCTACGTACTGGTGATCAAATTCCATTCATTTCAGGCTGAAATTTGTTGCCTAGTGATTCTTAGCAATTTATCATCCCATTTCTATCACAAATCATAAGGATATGAATTTAAAAGGAATCGTTATTTAAAAAAGGAGAAAAATATTGTCTTACCTTCCCCAAGAGACAGATTCACTCTTTCCTACTTACATGATCTATTATCCCCTTTTCTGATTGTGGGCAGTCAAGAAACATAAACTACAACATTTTATTTGTTAAAGCACCAGTTATTACTAATGAAATTGCCAGTTATGGGTTTCAACTGCAACTATCTTCTTACACAGCCATTTTAAGCTTTTAGTTTTTATTTAAAAAGCTTAATTGGAAGTTTTTATTACTCCCAATTAAGCTTTTTAATTAAAAGGGGAAGTTGAAGGAAGCTGCAGGCAGCTACTACCAAAGCTCATATCCTCTTCTCCATTCCACCTCCCAGAAACACTGATGGGCGAAAAAATTGTTTTCATAAAATTACAACTTCAGCCAGCTGCAGCTTTCAGTAATGCTCACTGCTGGTCTTATTTACCTTGCCAGGAGCACTTTCTGAATGTAGAGACAGACACGACTAATTGGAAAAACAAGGCAGCAGCTTTATCTGTTATTATAAAGGAATTAAACTCATTCCATCAAGGCAAAGTACACATCACAGCAAAATATCCCATCGGCCCCACTTTTTCTGGTCAGACTACTCTCTAAGATACAAATATTCTATCAAAATGCTCTTGATCAAAATGGTCATTGATTTCTTGGGGATCATGTCCTTTCACAGAAAGACTTTCAGAACTGGCAGTCTCATTGGACCTACGCTCAGACTGTGTGCAATGTTTCAGCAAGAATAATCTTTCCCTTTTCAGGTTTGCTAAAGTATCTGCATTGGTATACAGTAACAGTTGGGATCCATGTGGTGAATTGCCTGAAACAATTTTTGAAACCAATTTTTCCTTGAAAGTTCTAGAGAAAAGATTATAATTCAATTGCACAAAAACTGTAACCATGCTGTAGCATTTGTGCAGGTAGTCCTTATTTAAAAATGGTAGTTGTGACCAACAATTCCATTGCTAAGCAATACAGTCACAGAATGCAATGTCAAATGACTGTGTCAATGACACAGTCAATTGTAAATTGACATATCACTGCCAGCTTCCAACATTGCTTGTTGGAAGCTGGCAGTGATGGTCACAAATGGTGAACACTTGACTGTGGGATGCTGCAACATCATAATTGCAGTCCGACTGCCAAGTGCCCAAATTGCTATCACATGACCATCGGGCCACTACAAGGACACATCATAAATCCACTTTGTGCAGCACCTGTCAATGCTGCTAACATTGGATGTTCCCGCTTTCACAACTGATGAAAATGCAGCCATTTTCTCTATTCCTTTAACATGCTTTTTCTTACTTTAGAAATTAGGTGCAACAGAGAGGGAGAGATTGGAATGTAAGCTCAACTAGTCATAATAATAATGCTGCTATGGGAATCCAAGGACAAGTTGATAACGTTTTGGTGGGCTATGGAGCTGAGGAGAAAGCCAGTGCTTTAAGATAATTGGGGAATGTGATTTATGTTAATTGGGGATGGGAGTTGTACTTTTTTACTTTGTATCTGGGGGAAGGGAATTTAGTTTTTGGTTTCAACTATGTAGTGCCGATACTTTGTCTCCTGAATAAAATATTCTTTAAGGAAGAATCTTTGTCTTGAAGTTCTTTACTGGGTTTCATCTATCGGAACCATGATAGCACCATCATAATTTTGAACGTTGCTGAATTATTTAAAGCACAGGAAGTTTAATGCCATTGATATTCCCCATTCTTTGTCCTCTTATAAGAATTTGCCAGCTTAATATCAGATTTTTATATTTGCTATTCAAAATTATAGACATGAATGTATAGATTAATATATTTCTATCTTTCTTCTTACTCATAAATATAATGTTTCCATTATTTTAGACAGATTACTTTTTTGTCAACCAAAAGAATGGGAGATAAGTAGCACTTTGGTTTAAGCAATTACCTGAAAAAAAGATAGACAGATTGTGGCCTCATCTGTACAACAGCAGAAAGAAAGAAATGTAGAACTAGACTAGACCAGGGCTTTTCAACCTTTTCATCCATTGTACCACTTTTAGGATATGGCAATATCCGAGTATCATCAGTCGCCTAGCAAGGTGTCAAAAACTTGATGACAAAAAAATGGCACTGAAAAAAGTGCCCCCCAAGCCACAGCCGAGCAAGACACCTGCCTGCCCACCCAGCGGCGCTCTTCCTCCTGTCTGAAGTTTTCATTATTGTGAGCATTTCTGTTGAGGATTGGCAGCGAGGGTGGGGTAAGAGGGTGTTTGGTTTTTATTCTCCCCATCTTCTGGGTGGTTGCAGCAGGTTTTGGTCACTTCACATGACCCTGTGACACTGTGACCATCATAAATATGAATAGGTTGCCAAGCATCTGAATGTAAATTACAAGACCCTAGAGATGCTGCAACATTCCAGCTGATTGGTGCTTTTTCAGGGCTCAGCAGAAGCACCAGGATCAGTGCCAAGCTCCAGCTGGAGCTTGACGCTGATCCTGGTGCTTCCACTGAGCCCTGATAGTCTCGAAGCGCCAATCAGCTGGAAAGCGGCACTGATCCTGGCGCTTCGCTGAGCCCTGACAGCCCCGCAGCTCCAGCCATCTCTCGCTCAGGCTTGTGCGGTGTTGCCATCGGTTCAGCTCATTCCCGCTACCACTGTTCTAGGATGGTCACGTACCACTTGCAACGTGCCAATGTACCACAGGTGGTACCCATACCACTGGTTGAAAAGCCCTGGACTAGACACTAAACTAGACATTTAGACAATGAACTAAGTCAGTATAAGACAGAGAGAAAGGATGGAGAAGAGAAAGAGTTATCATTGTTGTGGTTTTGATTTTTTTGTTTTTTGTCAAATGGAGAAGAGTTTATTTATTAGTGATAATGTACTTTTCATATGAAATAGAATGGTAACCAGAGAAGAGAATTTAAGAACAAAAAAGAAAACATTTTTAACTGATATGTATTTATTGTGAAATATCAGATGTGTTACTTATGCTACACTGTATGACAATAATGCTATGAAATATTTCCAGGTGTTTTCACATTAATAGTTTATGACAGCACCAAAGAAAATATATAGTGATGGTTAACCAGTTCCTTTAAAATCAGTAATTGGCACACAAACACTTAATTATATAAAATTACTGTCTGAAGTGCATTACTTCAAAGTCCACCAATTAGTCATTTTTCTTGGCATTTCAAAGATATGACAATGGCAGCAGCTAAAAAATAAAGAATAAAGTATACACAGTTGAGTAAACAGAAACAAGGCAAAGGAACACAAATAATGTCACTATAATTGGATTTGCATTTTTGCTACTATTTCTAGCTTGCATCAACGTGAAGCGATCCAGTAACAGTTTATTTGTAAACACAGTTCTTAACTGAAATATTTTTAAGAACTGCAAGGAACATGTATGAGAAGGCTACCAAATTAATTTTTGATCCAATATCTACATATGTGTAGATATTTATATACACAAACTTGGACTACTGTTATGGAAAGTAACAAGATGAGCGATTGCCATAGTCCCTCTCCATAACTGAATGTGGATCATGGCCTCATGGCAATTGTGAATTATCAGGATCGGGAAAAAAATAGCTTTCTTTTAGCTTGAAATGTTGTGATTTGCTAAAGTGGATTCTGCTACAGCATAAATGACAACAGAGAATAGAGTATGTTGCTGACTGCCATTCTTTGCTAGAAGGGTTCACATAAATTAGCATATATTGGGAAAAGTTCTTTAAAAATCCATGTTATTTTTTAAAATTATGTAAACATTTACAACTAATTAGTTTACCTAACTGAAAAAAAACTTCTGGAAAAGAATCTTACATGCAAGAAATTTTACTTAAAATTGATTATGCAACATAACTCTAAATGTATGATGTGGATATATATTTACCCCAAATATGCTGGTGGTAAGTTACAAAGTCCTACTACATGGCTTGTGTTCTGTTAATTGACAATCTTGCTTGCCCCAAATGAAATCTATCTGTACAAGTCATGGCTGCAGAGAATGCTTCATGAAACTTGAAAAGTTTTATACAGGAACTTTTTATACTTTTTATACAGGAACTTTCTTCAACTGAATTTTCTGTCAACAAAAATGCTGTCACTTTTGATTTTTAGAATGTTATTAAAAATTTGGTGTTTTTTTTTTAAAGAGTTAGGGGTGCTGGAAGTCTATGGAAATTCTGTGTCATCCAGTCATTGTTGTCCCAAAGGTGCTTTTTCATGAGGCACCTGGACTTTCTTTTTTCTCTCTGAAGACGTTTTGCTTCTCATCCAAGAAGCTTCTTCAGCTCTCACCGGATGATGGGGAATGGAAAGATTTATATTCCTTGTGGACAGTTAGTCATTTGTATCCTGTTAGAGAGTTATTGATGCCACCTGGAGACTTATCTGTGTCATCAGAGTCACCTGAATAGTGCAAATGGTTGTGGAGTTGCCTTGGAACTGTTGAAAGGACTGTGTTGTAGAATGATGATAGATAATGTCATATCTCTCCCCTCTGTTGAGAGAAGGCTGCTCAATTTTGACATAGATGGCCTCTTTGATCCCTTTTTCAAAGTTTGATGCTGGAATGAGGAAACATGCATCCAGGATATGGATGCATTTTATTGATTCTTATGACAAGTTGGATTTATATTATTCAGAGATGTCTCATGTTAACAAGATATTTTGGAAATAACTGTATTTATCATATCTGCTATAAGTTACTTAGAACTGAAATGATGGAAGTGGCATAGAAGATGATAGACAGACAGACAGTAGATGCAATAGTAACAAAGCTTCCTATTATTGCAGCAATGAATTTTCCAGTAGAAAACCTCCTTCCATGCCTGCAGAGAGGAAATTCAGATTGCAGATTATATTAGAAGATTTAACAGCTCTTCTTGGGAATCTAGGATTGCCCCTTGTAACCTCTAAAGATGTAAATTATTTTATGCTGGATTTCAATTCATATTCTCATTCAGTGCAGTTCTCTGAAGGCTAATCTCAATCACAATATGTACCAGAAAATGTTTGTGCCAACCTGAAGTTTTCACTGAAGTTGGAATTACTTTTTTCCCACCATTTTATCCAGCTATTATTTGACAAACATTGTTGCAGCTCACAGTTCTGTAAATGCCTGTGTGACACTCCAAAGGAAAATCTGCACAGCCTTTCATCATCTCCACGCAGTTTAAATTCATCTCCCTGGAACACTAAGTTCCCTTTTTATTTGCTAAACAGTTGGACTCCTATAGTAGCATGCAGATTCATTTTCAGTCTTTGCTCTGTTGAATGATGCAAAATAAAACTTAAAACAGAAGAGATTTCTCCAAAGTTTGCCCAAATTTATGCTTGTACAAGATACCGGTGTTAAAAAATTCCACCGTGGATATCTTTAAAGAAAGATTAGAATCTGCAATCAGTATACAGGACATGCTCTCCAGTTTCTTAAATGAACTACATTTGACGCAAATAAAATGAACCCTGAAAGAATTACATTAGCTAGTGATGTTTTTGACCCTCAGCCTTGGGCTCAGCCTGATCATCTATCAGCTATCAGTCTTTTGCATACATGGATACAGAAACTCATTTAATGAACATAACTGGGACTGGCAACTTGATCATTAAGTGAAGTGGTCGTTAGGTGAAACTGTAACTGTGCTGAGGATCTTATTCAGCTTTCTTTTGCTTTACAGGTCTGTAAAGGTTGTAAGTATAAAGATTGGTCATGAAGTTACTTTTTCACCATCATCATAGCTGCAAATGAAGCAATCACTAAACAAGGCAGTCACTTAATGAGGACTACTTTTATTTTTAAAATGAATGCACAGTAATATAAACATATATAAACAATTTTGGATCCGATATAATTATTATGGTTTGTCCCAGAGTCAGCCAGATGTTTAGACTGGATCTGGCCTTTTTATCCATTTATTGAGTAAATTCCCATGGATCTGGGATAGGCAGATATTGTTTGATGGTGTTAGTAGCATTGTTGCAGGACGTTAAACTGCTCTGAGTAAAGTTGCCTTTTGCCACTGACTGGTGGTGATTTTGTCTATGCCAATTATTATCTATTCACAACAAGTTGAAGTCACACCTATCAATTCTTTACCTGGTGTTGGCCTTCATATGCATCGAGGTCTTCCCAGGAACCTAGGAAAGGACAAGCAGATAGGAGACTGGTAGAGCACATCCATGAACACCAACAAGCAGTCAGGGGACATGATGAAAACTCCTTAATTTCCAACACGTGCACAGACTTAACTATTATTATTTTTTAAAAAAAGAAGTAAGGAGCTTGAGCCCAAAGAAAAATACATTTGAAGTGACATTAGAAGAAAGGATTGCTTCCAAACTACAGCAGAAAAATAGACCTGGAAATCAAATTTGTGACGAGAGAGTAGTAAATGTCCATTTCTATCTTTAAAAAATGGTTGCTGCTGGCAACAGGCAACCAGGTAGTAGGAATAAGCCCTAGACTTCTCCATAAGTAGAGAGAACTGGGTTTGCACAGAAGTTGTTTTATTGCTTCAAGTCACCCAGATGATAATCAGGGCTATTTGAACTGGAGGGTCAACCATGTTATTAGATATCTGCAGGAGCATTAAAAACAAAACTAAAAAATCTATCAGTTGTATCAACAGTAATTAATCTGATTTATGCGTATTATTTCAGGAAACTTCCTGACCGATACATTGGAAAAAAATGGTCTACTTTTCTTCTTGGAAACAATGGTAACCACATAATGCATTACATACTCATTTTTTTTCACTTTTTTATTTTAGGTTCAATAAATCTTGTTAACTACCACGTGTAACAAAATTAAAAAGGAATATAAGCTGAAATCAAAGAAAATTGAAAGATTAATTACAATTGCAATTAAAACCTTGATTTTTTTATTCTAACCAATCAAATAATGAAAGCAACATTAAGTACTTACTGCTTAATTAAATACTTAGTGTTGTTGGTTAACAATGGCAGGAATCAGTTCCCATAACATTTTTGGCAAAGTAAGTTATTTAAAAAAGTGAAATCAATCACTGAAATCAAATTCAGAGCATTTTCAAGGGCTACTAGTGATGAGAAAAATATAATGGGAATTTGAAACAGAGGAAGCCCATTCTGAACCTTCATTTATTATATATATTTCCAGAAAACTAATCATGGTAGAAACACAAATGAGACACTACCTGCTCTTGGAAGGACATTGTTAAAGCACTTTGAGACATGCAAGGCAAATATGTTGCCTAATGAAGAACAATGAAAAGGGATGCTCTATTAAGCTACTAATCACTAGCCTTTGTTTTTATTTTTATTTTGTTTTTTTAATATGGCTTAGAGGAGAAGGAGGAAAATATTTTTACAGATGTTCAAAGAAGTAAGGAGAACCATGAAAGGTCAGAAGCGCAATACAAGTTCAGAAGGTATAAACGGTAACAGCAACTAAAGCGAAATAAGAATTAGAGAAAAGTGAAATCTAGCTCTATTTCAATGATATACTTTTTTCCCTTTATATTGCAAATGTATTGAAAACATTGAATTTGTGGGAAAAATGTAAAGTCTGAAGAAAGAACTAGAGAAATGTGTCAATTAGCTAAATAGCATATCATACCTATTATATTTATTCTTTTCCACTGTTTTTATTTTTTGTTTGTTTATTCACTTAATTACTCAACTTAATTATATTGACTGATTAATTACTCAATCAGTCAATACCTTCATCTTCCTATGGCAGCCTGCAACAATGCAGTAATGTAACAAAAACATATTCATAAATATTACATATTTATTACCAACCATTTAAATTGAACCCAAGAGGCTAGAGATTGAAAGTATGTATCAGCAGGCAACATAACTAGTCAATTAAAAAAGGCAACAAGTGAATATTTGAATATAAAATGAAGCTATTCATAAAATTCTAAGGAGGAAATGCACTATAGTAGACTATTATAACCTTCTGTAATATCCACCATGGCTGTTGGCTGATCTTAATAGCAGAGCCGTAGATAGTTAGCTTAGCAGGCGTGGTCATCACAATGCTGAAAGTCCCATCAGTTTTGATTCCATTTGTATTCTACTTGCCTAGGTCCAGTGGTGGGATTCAGCCGGTTCGCACCAGTTCAGCAGAACCGGTAGCTAATTTTTTGTTGCCCAGGTCCAGAACAGACTTCCAGAAGCGGCATCCACACAGAGAACCGATTGTTCACATATTTGAATCCCACCACTGCCTAGATCCCTGATATCCTGTATACATAGGTTGTAGTCTCTAAATGTAAAATCATCTTTGAATATTTTGTTTCTTAATCTCTATTTAAATATACAATGCGGCCGTTCCTTGACCCAATTATGTTCTGAAACCACTTAGTTATGCACCGTGCATAGGCACCCACATACAATAGTATAATTAAAATGTAAGGCAAGCTTCCCACCCATCCCGGATGCACCAAAGAAGAGAAAGAAGATCAAAAGCTCCAGATGGTCTAACTTGTTTCATTGGAGAAATTGCCAACGAAATCAGACATGAGCAGAATATAATTAAGTTAGAAATAACAGGATCTAAGATCAAGATGAAGAATGATGAGCAAGTGAATGACTAAATATTTTAGCATTTCATTAATGAATGTCATCAGAATAATGGAACAGGATTTTATTTCCTCAAATAGCAAAAAAAAAAATAGAAAGTGTTTGTGGCACAGAACATATAATTTTCTTGAAACTGAATGTATGCATTACTTTTTTAAAAAAAAAAAAAAAAATCTGTCTTGCAACAACCATCTGGAACTGTTTTTCTGAGTTCATGCCTTGCCTTACAGTTATGCAGCTCACTTTTGATCTTATTAAAATTTGAACCTCAGAATTATAAAATACTCCAATGTCTACTTACAATATACACAGATGCAAAAAATGACGGAAATCTTTGCACAGGCACATTTCAATGTAACAAATTTGTGTTATTGCAAACTTGATTTCTGTTTGGATTTGGGGATTTCATTTTTAATTTTGCATCACTGAAGCAAGTAGAGAGAAAAAAAGTTGATTAGATGAAAGAAGGCAGAATCATGGAGACGAGAAGTGATGCAGAAAAACTAAGACTCATGTGAAAAGGTTTTCAAAAACTGCCTGTTTAGAAAGAGATGATTCTCAGGAAAATCAGTAAAAATATTTGTAAACAAACAAAAAAAAATCACTCCTTACACTTACGCTTGCAACTTCTTTCCTCCTCTACTTTCTCCATTCTCAATGCATTTGGTGTGAGCACAAATACTGTGGAGTCCATGAGCTTGGTTGTTTTCTTGCAGGCATTTCTTTAGCCCTCTAGGTAACATCTTCAGTGCTGGAAAGGAGCAGGCTTTGTTCTGTGTATAGCAGGGTGTCAAATTCGCAACGTCACGTGTCGCAATGTATCGCAACTTTTTTTCCAGTGCCGGCAATGGGGTGGGTGCGGTTTTGGCATGACGCATCCGGCCCATGGGCCGACAGTTTGACACCCTTGGTGTATAACAATAGCTTTCCTTGTCAGTGTTGATTGGGATGCTATTTTCTCTTTGGTAGTTCCTGGGTTAGGCTGTTGCTTTACTGCTTACCTAAGTAGCTAACAAAACATCAGCAGGAAAACAACCAAGTTCAGATAGGACCAAGGACTCCATAGTTCAACCGTGAGCTACATGTATCCTCTTCTATGTTACACAAATATTATGTTTTGTGGGATTTGGGATTACCCAGAGAGCTACCCTCAAAGTAAATTCAAAATTCAAGTAACATAATGAAAATAAAACATAATGCAAAGCAACAAGTAGGAACCACAGTATAGCTTTAAAACAATCCTTTATATGTCTATTAACAGAGATGTCTCACTGAATTTAATGGATCATATTCATCCCAAAACAATATGAACTTCATAAAGTACTGGGAACTTAAAAAGACAAAAGGATGTCTGATATTTTTTTTAAAAAAAGTCTTTATTTATCATAGAAAAGCATGTTTCATAATGTTGATAAGGCTGCTTCAAAAATGATATGTACACAGCCACAGTTATTCACGCACTTACATTTAAAGCTGTGTGTGTGTGTGTGTGTGTGTGTGTGTGTGTGTGTGTGTGTGTATGAAATTATCTATATTTTTGACCAGCATTGGAAAGAAACAGAGAATATTCTAGGAAGTTTTAACGACACCTTTATAACCTATTTACTGAACAAACCAACAAACTTTTTTAGCTTCAATGCAGTCAGCCCAGTTATCTTCTTACTGAATAGTGCCACCCAAAGGATCATTTGCAACATAAATTCACCTACAGTGCATAACAAAGTGATGTTGCATTCTAAGAAAGCATTTCTCAAACTTGGAGGGCACCAGGGTGGAAAAAGATATCCCAAAATAAATGCTATATGGAGTACTGAATGATCAAAAAATTACCATGATTAATGCCACTATACTGTATTCACAATGTAATCACAGAATACATATTTTGGCAGCAAAAGGTTCAAGGTTCAATTCTGGCATCTCAGAAAAAGAAGAGGAAATATTATTATAACAGAAGAGGAAAATTCTTTTGTGGTACTGCAGCATGATTTTTTCAGTATTATAATAAACAAATAATCCAAAATTCATGTCTGTAAATAGCTGGAAAGGAACCATTATAAGATGGAAAGAAAGTGTGATTTGGGGAAAAGTGAAGCCTAGGAAAAAAAGACATTTTCATCTCAACCTTGTGATACTGGTTATAATGACCTGGGGAATGAACTGCTATTTCTTCTATAGCTATGGGATTGAAAGCAAAAAATAGCTGGTTCTTCTGGAACAGGAGATACAAGATTTTATATTGTAAATCCACCCACAAAAATCATTTTCTCTTTTAGAATCAACTAATGATATTAGCAAAAGCTGGAAGGAGGCACCAAATTGTGGGAATTAATTACCTAAAAGTGTTGTAAATGATGGATGGAAGACTTTCAAAGGGATACTTTGCTCAAACCTTCATCAAAGCAAGTTTTCCTTCTAAGTTCTGCACAGTTATAATGGCTACAAGGGTATGCCTGTGACATCCTCCTCTTCCTCTGGAAACACTAAGGCATAAAGATATGATTAGTGGACATAATCCATTTCCCCTTATCTGTTCAATATATACACAGAGATAGTGTTTGCAGCCTTATGGTAATAATCAGAGGCATATGGTTTGGTATTTCTATACCTGAAATATGCTGCAATTTGTGAACGGTTGACCTTACAGAACATGGAAAGGAGATGTGTAAGTCCCCATTTGTCTCAGATCAGTAATCTGAACTGGGACTGACTGCTTTGATAGTTAAGGCCACTATCTGTTCGAACCTTTGCTGACAGTCTTTTAGTTAAAGATACCAAATATTGATTCTGGTACTTTTGGTGTTCCATTGAAGTGCAGTCTGTTCCCAACTGAGGGAACATAGAACACATATTGATTTTCTATTAAAAAGTCAGACCAACTGCTTTGTAAAAGAGAACAAAAAAAATTCAACTGATGAGTCATTAAGTTTTCTTAAAGAAGACTGCTTCATAAAATAATGAAAATGAATGTATAGATTATTCCCTAGGTCCCCTTTACAAATTAATTACTTAATATTTTCTCTAACGTGTCATTTTTTACAGAAACAAACCAAACACTTTAAGCTTAAACCTCTTCAAGGAATTGTCCCTCGTGAATGCTAAAAATTCAAAACTTCAGATTAAAGATATGAAAGGTTGTCCTTGATTTAAAATGATCTTGAAGGCCTAAAAAAAAGACAAACAGGAAGCCATTGTCTTTGGTGTAGCAATATCCAAAACAACTTTATGCAAGCCAGTTTTGAGTGTCTCTCATTTTTGGTCCCATGTCCAAAAGGAATATGCAATTAGTTCTGTTATGGTCATTGTAACAGAACTAAAATTTATCTGACTCATGGCCATAAAAGATGCATTTACAGCTGCATTCAAAATACTGAGAATGTACAGGAGAAAAATAGAGTGGGAGGGGGGAGAGAGAGAAAATATATCTCTTTCTTCTCATAGCTATGATTCTTACTTTTTCAAAGCCAAATAACTCTTGACAATATTGTTTTTAGTTTCCTGTTCTATAAAGTAATCTGTGAACACCCACACATTAACATTTTCGTATTTTAATTTCAACAAAGAAATTGAGAAAGCACAAAAGCTTTGCCTAATCAAATTGCATTATTTTACTTTTGTGTGGGTAAAGGCTGTTATGCCTTTTTTAATCATGATGACTTAGGCTGTTTACAAGTAGGAAAATATAGTGATAAGGTGCAAAAGGCAATTGTACAAAAGCTAGGTAATGTTACCAGAGCCTCCTACTCTAAGAATTAGCACATTGGCATAATAAGAAGGATGACCAAAAGCCTTCCTGGTTTCATTTTCTATTTGTTCTTCTAGCAAAAGAGAGTCTAATTGGACAAAAAAAAACCGAACAGGGATGGTAATGCTATGAGATGACTCATTACATATAATCACCAAAGTGATTTATTATTATTTTCATTTATTAATTATTAGTATTAATTTGTTTAATATCAATGTATTGATATAACATTAATATATCAATATTAGTTTATTGTTAAATGTTACATTACATTACATTACATTACATTACATTACAATGGAAAGACTTGCCTCCAGAAGTATGTGGATGCTCCAGCATTGGAGGTTTGAGACTGGAACAATCATTTGTCTGAAATAGCATAGGATTTCCTGCTTGAGTAGGGGGTTGGACTAGAAGACCTCCAAGATCTCTTCCAGCTCTGTTATTTTGTAGTGATCTCTCCAGCTTTCCTACAATAAGCACAATATTCTCCCTGCAGTAAACCATCTCTTTCAACAGTGCAGTTGGTAAGCTAAATAATCATAAGGAGTATATCTGCAAGAGTTCCAGATATTTAAATACATGGAAGCTGCCAGAATTAATAATGGAGATTTACTTCCTGCTTCAAGAGGAGCATAACATAAATTTTAATATATCCCAAGCACAGATATATGCAAATCAGCCGGCATTACAAATGCTTGATGTTACTTTACATGCTATTTTCTTATTGTAGAAGAGAAGCACTGATTAATCTGACTTTTAGAAATATTAAAATAAATTATAAACACAATTGGCTACATGTGTATTAATCTAAATCCTTGCAGTCTATAGTTCTATATTGACCAAAGCTTATAGTAATAGAAAAATGTTATAGTGAACTGAAGAATAAACCGTTGATTTATTGCCTTCAATATCTAGATCTATACATGAATACAGCTCTTGGCAAATGTTTACTTTTCTAAAAGGCACAAGTATCTTGTGGCCTAGCATTCTGAAGATGAAGAGAACATTCTTATCACAGAAACAGAAATTCAAGCTCGGAAAATTTTTCCTTTACCATGATAAAATCAAATTCCAAAACAGATTGGGGCATGTAAAGTATATTTGCACTGGATTGATAAAATTAAAGTTTTCCTGATCCCCTCCCCTTCCCATCTTGGAATATATATTATTTTAAAAAAACAGAATGGCTTCATTACTCTGCAGCTAGGAAGCATATTGTAATTTGAGAGCATGTAAAAGGTCCACTCTAAAAATAGATGGCAAGGGACATTTACCTGTCTGCAAAATGGCTGCCTAGTGGATATGGAAAGTCATAAAATATCCAGTTACCAAAAGGTAATCTAGATGATTGACAACACTATTATCTTACCCAAGTATAGAGGGAAAGGAAAATGTCCTTGACAAGATAGGAGAGTTCCATTACCAAAGTTACATCTTAGACAAGCAGCCCTCTGATTCACATCAGTATAAAAGGGGAAAGGGATAAAGCATAATCAATCTTGCAAGACGGACTATTACTATAGTTCATCTTAGCTGAGGTACCTAAGCTGAGTTTTAGACTTCCATGGAGTTTACTTCTTGGTCTGCTCTGCATAATGGAGATAACATAGAGGCTTTCTTACAAGAAAATATGAAGCCAGAATCTGTGCTTTGTTTATCAGTATGTCAGCTTTCTTTAAAAACTGTCCATTTTTAAGCTTTCTTTCTTAATGAAAGAAAAGGAGAAAGGAAAATAAGGAAAACTCCAGAAATATTATAAGAAAGGGTTGAAGGGGAAACCTACAATTTGTGTAAATTTTTATATCTGTTATAGATTTTCTGAATGTAACATACCCTTGCCTGAAAGTTACCATGAATTCAATATGGATTTTAGGGGATTTTAGGGATTTTAGTGATCATGTACCTTTTATATTCACTACTTTTGTATTTAATTATTACTGTAAAAAATCATCTAACTTGTGACAATGTAGAAAAATAGTCAGACCTTTAGATGCAGTAACTGGTTATACTGCCTTTAATAGTAAATGTACTGATAACTAATATGTAAGCTACTTCCACTATCAAACCTCTGAGATGCCCATTTATACATGCAAATATGTAAACTAAAATGCCCTTGTAAGAAAATATTTACAGCAAACTAAACTGAATCTGAATGATGGGAGGCAGAAAAATCAGTCAAGAATTTGTGGTCCAATAAATCAAATTGTTTATATTCACTGGCCATATCTCAGAGACAGTATGGCTAACATGCTGACCTAAGAAGGAATGTATAATGAGAAGGTCACATGGATGGGTTTATCAAAAATATTCCAATGATGTGCTGTAATTTACACTGTCTAACTTTGTTTTTATGTTTCCTTGTGCCAAGAGAGGATAAGTAAGCTATGATTCTGCCTTTGCTTAGTGTTGCCCAACAAATTGCCAATGCTTTGCCTGGAGCCCAATCTGTACTGCATTACTGCATGCATGCTAACAAACTATTTTGCATTTTCAAAATGATTTGATTGCTCTAGTGAACCAGATCTGGATCACAACTTAAATTAAAACTAAATGTTTTCTATAATTGGTGATCACTCTCTCATCACTATATAGGAATTTGAGCCCATCCCTTCAATGGTGAACTGCATCAACCCAATAACACCTGTGCATTTTCTAGCCCTGTCACAATATTTCTATGAAGTTTAGATTGGCTTTTGACTTTGCATTCCAAAACATCAAAAAAATTAATATTTGTTTTTATTTTTTATTCAGAATATTAAAATACAAACTCCAAAATAGTGAAAAAAGAAAATACAAAAACAAACAAAACTAGACAACAGAAATGTGCCTAAAAAGAAAAAAAGCAAACATACACATAAATTGTCCTTCCTAGTTGAATGCTGATTAATATATTTCAAGAATAATAGTTTCCCCTCCCCTTGCCAAATAGGCCCATCAAATTTTCATTTATTCATTTCTATCAGGTCTTTTCTTTGATAGTATTGCATGTACTGCCTGTTTAATATTCTTGTCTTACTTCCTGGCTCACCCATACTTTAGGTGCAACTTACAGACAGCCTGCTATTCTTCTGCAGAATTTTGTGATACAAAGCAGAATTCTTGCTTTCTCCACTGATAGCAAATTGTCCAGGTCCTGAGATAGCAGAATATTCACAAACCATGACATTATTACCTCAATACTTGTCAAATGGTATGGGGCTCTTACTGAAAAATATATTGTGGTTTCCACCAAACATAACAACCAACATTATCAGTCTTCCCCCACAGGACAAGGCAAAAAATTTAATAGTAGATTTCCAAGCACACAAAAGTTCATTATACAGTAGTGGCAAAATTGTGGAAACCTTTTGAGAAAAGTGTACAGTAGAAATGCCACCTTTGGTTAAGTTTCCACCAATTTTTCTTCTAATTTCTTTATAACTGTAGCCTTGTTCACTTAATAATACTATTTTACATCATTTTCTGGGCAACCAGTCAACTCTTTGCACCATTACTTTAATTTTATTATGTTTTACAAGCTCACTAAATGAAAGAACACAAAAAAAGCCCCAACCAACTTGATAGCGATCACATAACATGCTAACAAATGTCCTCCTCTCAGCTTCAATACATGACATCAATAACTGAATCCTACTGTGATCTGATTGGCTCATTGACAAAACAAGATGACACCTGATTGGCTCTCTAAACACTCATGCTCATTGGCTACAATCAGATGAAGGAAAGCTACCTGATATCAACCTAAGCAAGTTGTGCTTCCTTTTTCTGGTTATTTGGTATATCTTTTCATAGAATACAGTACAGATAATTGAACAAACTTTGTTGCATTACCTTCTTGATTAAATTATCTTTCCATTGACATATAATTTTATGGTACTACTCCCCAAAAAAGTGTTGTTATTAGCCATCAAACCTCAAAAATACAACTTTTCCAAAAAGGTTTCTACAATTTTGGCCACTACTGTAAGTATGTTTACTGTAGAAAAGTTATGAAGTGATTACAAAAGAATTTCAGCAAATGGTGTATCTAATGTGAACTCAATTTATAATTAACTCACTATTCAAATATTCACTGTTCCTCTCATTCTAAGGCAGAAGGCTGTCTTTTAGATAGGAGGTATAGCTTTAACACTTTCTTGATTTTGGTAATTGATTGATCTACTATTAGCCTTATTGCTTTCTATCATGGAAACTTGATCTCACATCCATGTAGCAAGACAACTAATACTTTTAATTCACCTGAACATAGAACATTCCTCTAGAAAGGTAATCTAGTGGTTTTTGCAAGCTTGAGATGAACTTCAATGTTCTTCTTAGCAAGAAAAGGCTTCTGCCTTGTTGATATTTTTTCTAATATTTTTCTTTCTAACTGAATCATGAACACAGATTTGAGACATGCAAAATACACAAATATATTTCTGAGGTTCTTTGTGACTTCCTGAACTGAACTGATAGGTATCAATTATTTTTTAGTGGAAGTCACCAGGAATTTCTTTTGAGCATACAGTAATGTGCCTCTAGAATCTGCCTGAAGAATTTCACTGATGAGGAGAGTCAAAGGTTGTAAAATGTATAAATGGCAAGGTGATTCAAATCAGCCTTGATTATTTAAGTATTCATATAATTAGTCCATTAATTGAATTGATTGAATTAGAGAAGCAGTTACTTTATCCATGTTGTAGATGTGGGATCATGTTTGAAATAAAGAAAACATCCCACCATTTAATATTATTTGTGCACTCAGATTCCCTTTATACATCATTATGATTTACATGAAGCTCTGGTGATGTTCAAAAGACATTTGAAAATTCAAAAAATTCAAAAGTTGTCTAATACTTTTCTACAGAACTATTTGCCTTCCATTCAGGAAACAGTACATCAGAGATGAAAAGAGGAAAAATAGTAATTGCTTGCTGTTGGTACTGCTAATTCTCTAGATATCAGTAAAATAGAAGATATAAAAAGCTGGTGCTTCTGGAACTACTCTCCTAATAATATCTACTGCCAATAATAATCCAAAACCATTAGCTGAAGAAATCCTGGAAACTACCATCAGCAACTTAACAACCACCACAAAATTGTATAGGAACCACACAAGAAGAATAAGAGAAATTTTGACCCATGTACACACTGCTCTACTTGGAATAAGCAAAGGATCCCTAATTAATATTACTGAGTTCCCTTTCAAGAAACAATATTCCATAAATGTAATTAAGAATCTGTATATATCAGAATTAAAATGACATATGGAAACTAGGAACAATAAAAGAACAATAACAACAACACTGCTTCTTTTAACAGCACATCATAGAATTATAGATGTATGAGAAGCTCCTCAATTCTGTTTGTGTTGGGGAATAGCAGTCAATTAAAATTATATTTCTATTTATTAGCATGGTTTATTAATAAGTCTTTGAATCAGTCATGACTGGTATGATTCAGATGAAATTATAATAAAAGAACCGGAACATACTTAGATACCAACTCTGAATAAACCAATAAGAACCAAAGACAATACCTACTAGGAAACATCTGTTTGAAGAAATGTGTTATAAATTTCAGGCTTGCCTTCCTACAGGGGTATTGTTATTTATCACAGGATTATATAATTAGTAAATACCATTTATTTATTCATTAAAAGTTATTGGCTACCACCTCCAGTGGATTTTGGTTGGTGTACAAATTTTTAAAAAAGCATAAGAACAACCAGAAACATTAACCTTGCATTAGGATATTTTTCCAGTTTGGAAACAGAGCAAAATACCATTCAACATTTTTTTGGCAAACTTAGCCGTTGTTATTTTTTTCTGTTAGAGAGAGGGTGTTGGCTAAGCTTTAATTTCTGATTGCCATTTATTATCTGGTCCACTTTCCCCCTTTTTTTTTCAAATGCCCATTATCTGAAAAAATAAAATTATAAATAACCTGTATGCTCCACAAATGTCAACATTTTAAAGTATTGGTTCATTAATCAAATCACAATGGGCCATTAAGCACGGATATCATGTTTGACCATGGGAGGCTGCCGCCATCACAAGCATGTCCCGAGTGCCCAGATTATGATCATGTGACCACAGGGACACTGCAATGGCTGGAATTTTGAGGACTGGTTGGAACTATCACTTGTTCAACTCTGTTACTAGTTTGAATCATTGCTGATTGAGTGGTCATTAAGTATAAAGACCACCTATAACAGGGGTGTCAAACTGCCGGCCCATAGGCCGAATGCGTCATGGCAAAACTGCGCCCACCGGCAATGGGGAAAAAGTCACAATACATCACGACACGTTAAGTGACATTGCAAGTTTGACACCCCTGACCTGTAATCTGCAGAAGCATTCCTCAGCAAAATTGCTTAACTGCTTTAAAATAAATTTCAATGTAACCTTAAATAATAAACGGTGGGACTGCATGACCCAGAATTATGAGAAATGAACATTTTCATCTGTGCAACAGGGCAAATATTACACTATATACCACAACATGCCAAGTTACTAATGCCTATAAAGTACAGAGTTCATTTTACAGAATGTGTGGCCCCATTCCTTCATCATAATTTATATGTAATTAACCTAGCATGAAAACACAGAAAAGGGTTATTAGAACATGCCCCCCAAAACAAGGAAAAATGTATCTGCTGCTCTCTATATAATTATTCTGTACTTCAATGATATTTGCATGCCAATACTGTGCAACAATAATAATCTATTGAACTAATCCAATTATTTGTTAAGAAAATCTCAGATGCAATTTTATGTTGGATAAGATTATAGAAAGTATACTGTATAACAGGTATACAGGGCAATGGATTTGAGAGAAGGAAGATTTTGGGGTATTTCTCCAATATCTGAAATCAATGGAATTTTTCATATACATTTATATTACACCACAAAAGTATTTTACAGCACAACAAGGTGGAAATGTAGGAGATGAAATAAATTGATCAATATATAAGTTATTATTATGCTTTTATCTCAGAAACTCTGGGAATCTGTCAAGACCACTAACAATTCAGCCATCACTCTCAAGATAGAAGAATAGCTTCCAGGAAAGAGCAATAAAATGTATGATTTCACTGAAGCAATAGCTTTAAAAAGAATATACCCTTTAGATACACTTCAAACCCCCATGAAAGAGAATAGTCAAAGCTCTGATAGGAATAATAGCTTGTTTGCTGACTATTAATAGTCCATGCACTAGGACATCTTGTATTCACAGCTATTCCATAGGCGATTTGCTTGTTATATTCACCACTCTTTAGGGCTGTGCCATACATAAAAAAACTGAGCAGGATTATATAAGGCATGCAAAGGTGCTTGGTGGAACGTGTTGGGGTGAGTGACTCCCCTTCTTGAAGCTCCAAGGCAGTTATATCCTCCAGAAGGTTGTCTGAAGGTTTAGCAAGTTTATCTGTTTTCATGTGTATGTGCAGGCCCAATGGAAAGTTGTCTGTGCATGCACATGCTAGCAACTTAGAAAAGCCCTCAAAGCAGCCACATGGAGTTTTTCAGAGAGTGCAGTTATCTCAATTTTAAGAAGTGTTTTGCTTATGCCAACACATTTCACTTTTTTAAATGCCTGATAAAGTTGTTAAAATCACTAAAAGGGCTGGGTTTGCATTAACAAGTTATGCAAAAAGAAATAGCCGAAAATTAAGCATCCAAATTTAGTATATTGGGAAATTCCAGTATTTCACTCATGTGGTCAAGCCTAATGTGCGTGGAAACTAATAGTAGACTTGCTGGGTAGAACCAAGGAACAGAAACAAAAGAAAGAATTAATTTACTCAGCCCTAATAGGAATAAATTGAAGGAATCACCAGCTTCCACAAGCTGCCAGGAAAGTGTTCAATGAAATTAAACCCTGTCCTCTTCCAACCATATTTCTTAATTGAGGATCAAAAATACAAGTGTGCATTTCTTTGTACAAACTGTTGTTGCTCTGTTCCTTTCCAAAAACACAAACAAACAAAAGTAATGGAGAAGTTTAACAAAACAATGAGAAATGAAAGTGAGATGCAAAGAACAAAGCTAGCATCAAATCATGGATGCACTCAGTGAACTCTTAAGATTGACCATTGAGATGGTATTATATATATTTGCAAACTGTTTCTTAGTGGCTGCAGAAATTGTATTTGGTTGCATCTGTTTGTAGAATTCCTTGAAAGAAATTCAGAGACGAGGTTCGGAGTAGCAGAATAAAGTTTCTTTTATTATCAAAGTTGAGTTTAGTAAAAGAAAACGGTTTGCAAAGCGTGGTGAAACTTTAACCATGCACTCACAAGAGTTGCAGGGAAAAGCCACACCTCCTACAGAAGCTAACAGCAGTTATACCCCTCCCTATCTCCTCCTATACCTACGTCAGCTATTCCTGACATGGCAGGTCACAAACCTATCAGACGACACAATTATCCTACCTTACCTCCTACTTTACCATATATGGGTATTCTTTTGTTTTCTACATGTGGACATTCCATTCCATACCTAGTTCCAGGCACGTACTCAGGTTTTCCCGCACATGCTCAATGAGCCTGTTGCTGAGTAGAAAATTTTAAACTTTTCTAGAACCTTCCCATTCAATTCCCCCATTTCTTATTTGGTCACTAGTTTAATATTTTCTTTTATTTCATTTAACCTACTAGTTTCTTCTTTGGTAGTTTTCACTGGATGTGAAGTATTCATATTTTCCAACAACTGGATTTGGTCCTCAATTTCTTTTAATACCATTATGGACTTAGCATTTTGTTGGGCTTGTAATATACCGTGGACTGAACTGTTTACTAGGTTCTTTATTACTGGAATCAGACAAGGTAAACAGAGCCTGTTTCCAATTTCTGAATATTCCTCCCAAGAACCCTTCATCATCCAATATCCCTGTCCAAGTTTGTACAGGTACATGTGCAATTCTAACCATATCTTTCGTTATCTGGTTAATTACCATGCCTGAATCGTTAATTTGTATACAGCAATTTGTTAAATTAAATTTTCCACAGACACCTCCTTCCTTAGCCAACAAATAATCTAAAGCCAAGCGGTTTTGCATAATATATGTTCTGGACAAAACACTTTCTTTAGCCAACTTAGTTAAAGCCTCAACTGTTCTATTGGTTATAATTTCTACTACTGCTTGTAATCGGATAATTCTGTTTAACATATAAATTGGGGTCCTATACCCCCAACTTCCATCTTGGGCCCATGTAGCTGGATCATAATAAGCAATTATTCGTTCGGGTGGCCATTCATCATCTTTCCAATTCCCAATTTTTAACCCTTCTCTCACTTTAGCCACAGATCGCCTTACCAAATTTCCCACATGTTCATAGGCAGGGACACCCAATAATTGTCTTCTTTGTAATGGCAAGAGGAAGAAAGAGGGTTGTATAGCACCCAGAATACAAGACCCAAACCATCCAGCAGGGAGAATATTATATGCAAATGCTCCGCAGATCCAATATAACCCATCAGGAGTGGTCCAGAGGAGGGTATCGTTTTCAGGATCTTTTAGGAAGGCGAGCTCGGGAATTAAAGATAAAGAGTTGTTAGGGACACTTTGATTCGTTTGTGATATCCAAGTATTGTTTTCCCAGGTATTCAAACAGCGCATGAACCCCATAGGTTTAGTTCTCCCACTATGGTTACTCCTTCGAGTAACATATATTGCCCACCAGGTTAATGGACATCCTCCAAGTTTCATTATAGGTGTTCTGGTAAGTGAAATTTCCTTTCCATTTCTCAATTTCAGTATAATTAGCTTCTCTAGCATGCCATGGCCATTCATCTCCCATATTGGTTCCCCCACACACGAAGCAATTTTTCAGCATTAACTTCTGAGCAACCTCTTGGGCTAAAGCGATAAACATATTTTTAGCCTTTGGTGGAACAGGGAGACTATTAAATTTTGCAATCTCTTCCTGATATTCCCAATATACTTTTACTGGCTCTGAAGTTAACTTTGTTGAACTCACTTTTACTATAATATACCCATATGGATCTTTTCCTCTTCCATTTATACCAATACCAAAATAATAAAAATTAGTAGAGGGGGTTTCAGATGCCTTGATTTGTAAGCAAATCCGTGTACACTGTTCTGGCTCACAATCTGTTGATACTGAGGCCATAGACAAGTTGAACCCCTGGGGTCCTTTCCTCCATTCCCAAGGGGTCTTGGTGATATACCAATAAGTGTGACTTGGAGCAAAAGCCACCTGGCCTGTACTCGCAGCGGGCATAGCAACTTGGAATAAATATTTTTCTTCCCTCATATAATCTTTTTCCCACTCAAAGTTACCACACTTCATTCCTTGTCTATTATCATGTCCTTGTCCTATCCTTATAGCTTTACAAGTGTCAAAACACACAGACAGCTTGGTATTTCCTCTTGTGGTATTGTGGGCAACGTATCCTCCCTTAGTTTGGGCTATAGCAAATAACCCTTCTGTTCCAGTAACTCCCCCTTTATATCCATATACATAAATGTTAGCAGTAATTGGACCTACTGCTTTTGGTTCATAGCACTGCATCCCTTGGGCTGTATAACACCTAAAATATTGAGTTTGATTACATACACAAGGTTGCACTTTAGTAGCATTACATTCTGGTTTTAGAGTGTGATATAATAAGGTACTAGTAACTATATTCCCTGGCTTAGTCTTTTTAATACATTCTGTGCACTCTTGGCAGGGTCCGAACTTCGTTGTGGTCTGTTTTATAATAACAGTAGTTCTCATCTTTCTAACAGGAGGGGATAAGGAATGGACAGGCTGATGAGTCTGAACAAGTTCTTCCCATAATACTTCACGCAGCCCTTCCCATTCAGGTTGTAAATACTGACTCCTAGTATTGTTACATAGAAAGTAGAGATAATCAGTGCTTTCCCCTTCTGTGCCACAACCACTGTACCACAAGGCCTTCCCTATCCAATGGCACCTTGGGTCTCCCCTGGTTGCATTTTCACACATCTGGGTAATTCCACTCATCCACTCTCTACTTTGATTTTTACAAGTCCAAGCTGGATCTCTCTGGGTTTGCCTTGGTGTTACTTCCAGAGTCAGATTACATCCATATTGAGTAGTTTTCCAGTATTGGAACTCTCCCTTTTGATGTCACCCACCTTTTCTCCTGACCTACTTGCTGCCAGTTTGGTTGCAACTTAGATTCACACCACCAAATTTTTGGGTTCAAAGATCCAGTTCATGGGGCAGTGTTCACTCTCTTTGTCATTATAACACCGAATTTGTATCCAAGTTTCATTAGGTTCAAAGATTCTAGGCGGCTCAATCCATAATTTCCCCCAATCGCCACTATTGTCATATTCAAAAGGATATAAGTCATTGTCTTTTTAACACCAGTTTCAATGGTTCTTTTTGAAATGCTTTCCATGTTTCCGACTCCTCAAGATTAGCCTTCTTTACTCTGGTATAATGAGTCCAACCCTTTTTCTTTCGTCCAGACTGCTGTTTCAGAGGTCAGCAACACTGGAATGGTCCTTCCCACTTAGGTTGCAGTTTTTCCTCCTTTCACGTTCGGATCAGGATCCACTGTCCCACCTCAAACTTGTGGACAGGAAATTTCAAAGGGGGTGTTTAGATCAGCAAGCCTTGTTTCCTGAGATAAGACAAAGCAGAAAACAGCCCCAGTATCTAATTCTTTATAAACATGTCATTAGTTTTCATATTGTGGAATTTCCTACTTGAGATGATTTAAAATCAACTTGAATGCATTGAAATAGCCTCACCATTAGATGTTATAGAGCATTTTATGTATTTGTCTACATATCATATAACCAACCATATATTAACCATAGAAAAGTATCAATTATCCCTCCCCTAGCCATTTCTTTTATCCGTATTTACAAACACATTGCTTAGTAAAGAGCCAACAAAGGAGCGCTCACCAACTCTGCTTGAGTTTGTTTGCATACAAATCTTTATTTAAAACATAGCTCATTTATAATCCCAACATTTTCTCAACTCCTTCGTTTTAAACAAGGGTTGAATTACCATTCCTTCAGGTCTCCTAGATATTATGTTTTTATCAGTGTGTCCTGCACACAGACATAAAAACATAAAAATAAAACTACAGTATAGGTGTATTCAAGTTCTTCTCATATTTCATTACTATAAGAATGGGTATTAAATTTCACATCCACCCCACCTTCCTCCCAAAGCAGAATTCCAAGCGGAGAAAAAAGTTAAAATGAGCAGCCCCCCCCCTTTTCTTTCTGTCTCTCACTCTTAAAGCAACACAGCCAGCTGAAAACGAAGGGGGAGGAATAGCTTTCTCTCCTTCACATGAATTTGCCATAAATTCTCTCACATTCTCCATGGAACTCTTCTCATGCAAACACTTGCTAAAACAATAAACCTGCAGTTTAAATGGGGGAGAAACTCACTCACACACACACACACACACACACACACAGAGAGAGACAGGATCAGCATATCCATACATTCACTTCCATTCAAACTGCTTGTACAAACACTTTCACATAGGGATATTTCATTTCATACTTTCTCTTGACAAATCAATAACTATTATTATTATTTCAAGGAGCTGTTCAAAAGCCAATGAGCTCCTTTCCCTCCCCTAGTAAAAACTATCCTCTTCTTCCCACACTGAGTAAACTTGCTGTTCTCTCGCGCGTTTAGGGCAATTTTTTTTTTTTTTTTAAAAGTGGCCCTTCATTCCACATCCAAAGCATGTTGTCTCCTTATTCTGGTATCCACCTTGAAATCCTCCAAATCCCCTTCCTCTACTCCCATTAACATACTGGTTCCTTTCATCCCCCCTATATCTTGTCTCAAAGGGACTCTTCTTATCCCCAAACTCTCTTCTAGGAGGTTTTTCCTGCTTCATTACTTGCTGTTCTGTTGCTACCATCATCTGTCACCCAAATTAGCACATAATCTAATTCATTATCTAAACTCTTACATTTCTTTTTCTTCACATAGTTATATAAATTGTGACACTGAAAATAATCTGTGGAGCCATTCCTTGGCCACTCCACATTATCGTCCTCCCACCAAACAAAACAACATAAATTGACCATATCTTCTTTATTCAACCCCAACCTCAAAATCTCCCGGTTATAGGGCGGGGATCCCCATCCAGCCAATATTTTGCCCAAAGGGCCATTCGGGTCGATTTTAAGTTTGGGGTTTTTACGGATCCTTTTAACACACTTTTTCCCCGGATTGGTCGACCCTGTATTGCCCCCCATTTCTTTTATGGGTGCTCAGCCTATCTTGAGTATGTGCGCCTGTGTCCCTCCCAGCAACTCCTTCCAGTTCCACACGTCACCGTCTCCGGATATTCAATAATATCCCCCTCACTCACTCCGTCCTGCAGACCTCCCCGAGGTCCCTCAAAAGGACTTCCACCCGGCCCCGTTGCCAGTTCTCACATCCACACACTCTATCCCGACCGCCCTGGACTCTTGTGTTCTGGTGTTTTCAAACCAGTACTCACCAGGGTCTGCGCGCAGATGTTACCCGGTCTGTCTTCAGGCTGTTCCGCACTTTATTCACCCTTCTCCTAATACTCGTCTTTATTAAAATTTTACGGGTTTTCCAAGAGCTCCGCAGTCCTCTGGGTGGTTCCCCTCCTTTCAAAAGGAAAGGGGTGCACCTAAGGAGGACCCCTCAGAGTCCCAGCGCAGATTGGATCCCGGTCGAGCCCCCAATTTGTTTGTAGAATTCCTTGAAAGAAATTCAGAGACGAGGTTCGGAGTAGCAGAATAAAGTTTCTTTTATTATCAAAGTTGAGTTTAGTAAAAGAAAACGGTTTGCAAAGCGTGGTGAAACTTTAACCATGCACTCACAAGAGTTGCAGGGAAAAGCCACACCTCCTACAGAAGCTAACAGCAGTTATACCCCTCCCTATCTCCTCCTATACCTACGTCAGCTATTCCTGACGTGGCAGGTCACAAACCTATCAGACGACACAATTATCCTACCTTACCTCCTACTTTACCATATATGGGTATTCTTTTGTTTTCTACATGTGGACATTCCATTCCATACCTAGTTCCAGGCACGTACTCAGGTTTTCCCGCACATGCTCAATGAGCCTGTTGCTGAGTAGAAAATTTTAAACTTTTCTAGAACCTTCCCATTCACATCTAAGGTTCGCTCAGATTGCTATGATGAAGGAATAGCAAATAATTATCAGCCTTCCATTTTTCAAAGATATTACTCTATCGGTTTCTATTCCTGGAGAAAAACAGACAGGTCCCCTAACAAATGCAAAAGAGAAACAGTATTTTCCCATGGCTGACTTATTTTCATCAAGGATATTTACCAAGTCTGCCTTGGCATTGCTACTTTAATAGTACAATCCTTTGTTCAAATCTTCTGTTTTCCTTTGTCATTTGCAAATCCCTATCATCATCTTGATTCTCTGCCTAGCATAAATGGAAAATCTGCTTCCATCATTTGGAACCTGTTAGCGTTCAACTGGCCTGCAGAAAATCCTAGATTTAACACTTAAGCACAATGATAAAGAAATTGAAATCTATAAGAACATTTCAGGTTGTCATTCTGCCTCCAGCCAAGTCCCTCTGGATGCAAATGTGAAGCAATTATTCAGAAGCAGGAAAGGAGAAGCTTCCATCCAAAAAAAATCACCTTTCCACTCCACTGCAAGAAGTTACACAGGAGCAAGGCAAAAATTTGAAAAATCAATATCAGGCTCTATGCACAGTGTCATTTTTTTAATTTGAATATACCCACACTGTAATTGCTCTGTTTTGCTTTAAATACCCAATGGCGGTACATTTCACAGTTGCTGATGCCATAGCTTAGTCTTGCGGGATATAACATGAAAACAGCTTGACTGACAAAGGGAAGTTCAATCTGAGTATATATAGCTTACTGCAGCTTTCAGTACCACAAAAGAATCAATAAAGCATGATTGGGAGAGGGAAAAATTGGGGAAGGGGCAAGAATACCAGAAAAAGAAAAATGGATTAGAGAGAAAATCCAGGTGGAGGACAGAAATTTCTCCCCCATCATAATGTAATTATTTATAAGGTCTCCTTGAGATAGAATACAATTGTTTATCATAAAAATATACCAGCAGTATTCAGTTTCAACTGAGAGAAACGATCTTAAAGTGATACTCATTCTTTACTAGTACTTATATGCTATTCAAATTAATTGATTATCTATCACCTTTGAATATTACTATGTAAAGGATAGTTAATCAGTCACTTACTATCTGTATCATGTACACTTAAGGCATACATAAATATTCTGCTGTTATTGTGTGATGCTAGCAAAAAGCATTCTAATCAGCACACATTTGTTGGCTTATAGTATTACCCAGTTTGTAGTATACACCCAGTTTGGGTCCATACTAATTTAATTTTCCTCTACTATTCAGGAATTCATAGGAGGGGAAATGAAGCTATGAATTCTTTTCTTCAAAGTTAGTTAAAACTAATAGTATACTATCTGTACAATAAATTAATCTGATATTAGCAAAAATATCATAATTTCAAGAGAAACTTTCCAGAAATATTTTTTCTCCCTGCCCCTTAATTTTTTTCATTTACATTTTGCATTATATAAATCTATTAAGAATAATATTAAATTTAATATTAGCATTTGGAATAATGGGGACAAGTTGGAATCATACACAATTTAGTGCCTAGGATTTCATATATTTTATCTTTGTTTTCTTTATTTTCCATCTCTTTTTCTGGATGAGTCAGCAAACAAAATGTAGGAATATGCTTGGTCATCTTTTGTGCTTCAGTAAATAAAAACATTATTGAGATACTTACAGTAGACTCAGTTTTGCCTAAGAATCTTTTGCTTTCCTGTCTTCTTTTCTCCACTATCTTCCTTTCCAAGAAACTAATTTCCACATCTCTCCCTTGGCCATTCTAAAATGGAAAAGTGTTTGTTTGTCCACTTATGTGGTTGAGGGCATAAATACTTTATCAAGTACATCCCAGGCAATTATAAACCAGTCCTATAGGGAGAGTGGATATACTTCATGCTAAAAATTCTATCTAAACATTCATTTTTAATTGTTGACAGGCTTATTTTTTCCTACAAGTTCTAATAAAAGAGAATTCACTTTAGAAATTATTTCAAAGGACAAGAGCTTTTAGAGAAATTTTTATCTATGGAACACAGTATTCTTTTACTCATTCAACTGTAAGGTGAGAAGTTTATGAATGTGATTGTCTTATCTCTCATCCTGTGATCACCACTCCAATAGCTTTCAGCCTCCTTGGTTTTTCATGCTCCAGGTAAATCCTAGCTTTAAAAAAAAATCAAAAAGGTACTTTTCCCAGTAGTATTTGGGTGTGGATCTAGGTGTTAAGAGGAAATGCTACTCTTCAAAAATTACTGGAAAATTTCTCCTTTTCTCTGGAGAAATTTGCAGACATTGCCTCTGCCCACACATTGAGTGGAGAATTTTGATTCATTATTTCAGACTGTAATGTTAACAACCCAGCATTAAAATGTGCATGTCAGCTGGATTGTTAACATTACAGTCTGAAATAGTCCATCAAAATTTTCCATCCAATGTGCGGGCAGAGACAATGTCTGCAAATGTCTCCAGAAGAAATTTAATTCTCCAATGATTTTTCTAGTAAAACAGCCGGTCTCCCAAACAGTTTGTGATATGATAACTTGTAATATTTTCGGGTACAATTTTTCTCTGCATTCAGAGTTAAATCCTTATTTTCAGGAAAAGTGGCTCTCCATTAACCTTGTATTGTCACTTTTACTCTTTGTTACACCTTTTTTTCCAGACAGTGCAACAGAGTGACTACAGATGAAATTATCTCAACAATTATTTATGCTACTTTAAAATAAATTTTAAAAAACTATTGTTCAGTGTTAGTTTAAGTACTTTATCTACACAGTATTGCTTAAAACATGCCTCCACCATGCATTTTACTATAATATGGGGGCAAAGCCCACATCTTATTGTAAGTCACCAGCTGCTTTCTAAATGCTAGCCATAAAATGGCATATTGGCAATTGCCACTAGATTCGGAAAGACGTGGTACATGAGTAATACTTATAGAAATGGACCAGAATCTTTTATATAACATGGAAAAATGTCCCTATAGAATCAGAAATTTGATAGCTATTTGGGGCCAACTCTACATGCAGCTAAATATTTCAGCCTTTAATAATAGAGAATGCATTGCAGCTTAGATATTTTTACAAACATAACAGAATATAAACTATTAAATGCAATTTCTTCTTGCGTATAAGGCATAAACAAAGAACTTTACAGTAAAGCAAATGTACATAAATGTTCTTAATTATTGCACACAAAATTCCCAAGATAGAGAATGAAGTACTATCTGTAAATTATGGCAAAATTGCCCATACATAATAATTTTCCTGTTTGGTATGCATGAAATAGACCTAAGTACTATCTATAGCAAACTTAAATAATTTTTGTTTTAATGAGACAAAATAATGTTTCAATGTTTTTCCTGCCTTAAGTAAAAATATTATAATGTATATATAATTTTTTATGGTTGAGGTTATAATTTGTCCTCATCCAATTGGGAGAAACTATTTTCATTTTGCAGAGTTGTAGGGTTTTAAACATGTAAATGGGAGTTTTAAGCTTCTGCAAAGCTGAAAATAACAATGTTACCACCAAAGTACCCCACAATTCATTCCCTTTAAGATATTTGAGTCAAAAAATGTTTGCAGTACATGGATTTATGGATTGTGCTCAGATATAGGTGGGACTGTCTATGGAGATTCTCAGTCATCCAGGTCACCACCATTGGATGGTGATCATCACCATCTAGTCAGAGCTGAAAAAGCTTCTTGGATGAGAAGCGAAACGTCTTCAAAGAAAAACAAGAAAGTCCAGTTGCCTCTTGAAAAAGCATATTTGGGATATAGGTGGGACTATTTTATATGGTATATGAGTGACTGTGATACCTTTTATGTTTTTTTTTCAAGAAAAACCTAAGATTTTAATCTTGTAAACTATATTAAACATATTCTAGTGCTTACAACTACAGTTAACATGTCAAAAAACTATACTGACAACTTTTGCTGACTGCACCCCTGAAATTCAAAGACTACAGGAAAGGACTGTTGGGATTCCCCGGCGATTGTTTTTATACCCAAAAGTTGCACTGTTGTCACTCAGAACATGTCTTCTGTCACAATGGATGAAGAATTCTAAGGACTTTCTCCAGACACATCATTTCTTTTCATTGGGCTGATCTCCACTTCTACCCACCTCAGGATTCTTTCTTTATCTGGACAAGCTATTGCATTTGACATCCCAAAACTTATCTCACTGGAAGTATTATTCTCTGAAAGCCCCTCTGTAACAAGCAGGTTGGAATGTATGCAATCTTCTATCATGCCTTACAAGATCTACATTCCTTTAAAAAAAGACTGTATTCAAAAATGGAAGGGATTGTCGCTTTTAAAAAAATCTTAATTTGATTTAATGGTCATTCTAAGGGATGATTATTGTACACACAACACACACACACACACACACACACACAAAGACAATAGGCTTAAAGATTCACATGCAGAAAATTTTGAAAATCTATTTATATATTACTACTACTATTACTAAAACTCTCATTGTGTTTATCTGTTTGTAACCTCAAATTACCCTAACAGGGCATTGTATCACAACAATTTTTAAATCAGGGTACTTAAAATTCGCTAAATTAAGCAATGTGTGAAAAATCCAGGACTCATTACTTCTGTGAAATTGAAATGTCCACAAGGTTCAGATCAGTATTATTCACAATGTTGTGGCTGTTGCAACTGCTCCATAGTCAAATAATCATGATTTCCAATGCTCATGTTTAGTGACCGTTTGAAATTACAATAGCACTGAAAAACTTATGACATTTTTCACACTTAGAAACATTGCAGCATCCCCATGGTCACAATATTTGGACGCTTGGCAACTGACATGTTTATGATAGTTGTAGTGTCCTGGGGTCATGTGATCACCTTTTGCGACCTTCTTGCAAGGAAAGTCAAAGGGAAAGCCAGATTCACTTAACAACTGTGTTACTAACTTAACTGCACTGATTCACTTAACAACTATAACAAGAAGGGTCATAAAATGGTGCAAAACTCACTTAACTGTCTTGCTTAGCAATGGGAAATTTGGACTCAATTGTGGTTGTAAGTCGAGGGTATCTGTAGTCAGTGCTTTTTTTCTAAAAAAAAAAAAAGGTGCTGGAACTCATACATGTTATACAACCCGCCTTGCCTACCCTACAAGGTACCATTCAAAAAAGGTGCTGGAACTCCATTCTGGGCGTTCTATGACAAAAAAAGCCCTTTCTGTAGTAGCAACTGCTAGGCAGAAATCAAATTAGAATTATGGAAACCCTGAAACTGATTTGCCAAAAGCCTCTCCTATAGAAATTGAGAAAATATATATCATTACCAAACAGGAATTGAAGATACCGCTAGTTAATTTGTTTTTCTTTGAGACTAAGATAAAAATCAAATTGCATATTTGATTTCTCATTTACCCATTACAACAACACCATGACTTTTGGCCAGTGCAATTGTAACCCATCAGACTGAAAAATTAGCTAGTGACCAGACTAAATAAAATCACTGGGCAGTCCAAAATGTTTACCACCTGAAATAGGGAAGCAAATACTCTTATCTTCCTTCCCAGTTCTGCTGCATAAAGCCAATTTAGTTATTTTAGTACCTGAAGAAAAACAAATATCACAAAACGAAGTGTCCATAAACAGCCATCATTCTCACAATAAAAATACAGTAATAATAAACCAAATACCTGTTACTCTTTCAGGAAATCTAAAAATGTGTTGTTGCAACACTCTGCCTAAAGATAGGATAGAATCAAAATGTATGACAACCTCAGAATTGATCTGGGCAAGGAAAAGGACCTTCTTAGTGACCTAAACCATCCACCTAAAACTTCAAAGGGAGAGAAGTCTTAACCTGCAAATTGAGGGGGGGTCTCTTTTGTACCTCCTTTGTTTTGTTTATTTTAATACCTTAGTGAAGAATTTTTATTTTATGGGGTACTGAATTGGCAGGCAACAAAATTCTACTCTTACAGTCTGCCAGCCAGATCCTCATGCCAGATGACAAACTGCCAGCTCAGACATCTGAAACAAATGTTTGAAGAATCTTCTTGAGAGAGCTGCTTCCTTGAGCATGTAGCAAAAGAAATTCCCACACCCCAGCCGTCTCTTTTCAGGTGGAAGAGTTTTTGTTCTTGTGAAAGCAGACATCAGACCACATGGAGAAAAGGAACAAAAAGGTGTTTGCCGCAGGAGGGATTTGGGAGGAGGGAGCAGAAAGAGAAAGCTAAGATCTTAAAATGGAATTTCCAGCTAACAATTGAATCAAAGAGGAAATTTGATTCAAGGCCAGCTTGCTCTCTAGAGAAGAAAGGAAAAGGAAACTAAGTACTGCATTAGACTTCAAAATTTGAAGTGTTATTTGTGTTACTCTTTCTTATTTCTGGTACTGATGCTCTATATTGCTCTGTAAGCTGTGAGTTTTTGTAATTCATGTAACTTGGAACCTCTTCACAGCAAAATTTTAAATTAGGGTTGGACCAACATCATATTGTGTCTGCCCAGAACTTTTTATATATATCCTTTATAGTTTTTCAGAGGTAGATTTTTTTAAGCTGCAATTTATGATTTAATAATAATAATAATAATAGTAGTAGTAGTAGTAAAGTTGGAAGGGACCTTGGAGGTCATCTAGTCCAACCCCCTGCTCAGGCAGGAAACCCTACACCATTTCGGACAAATGGCTGTCCAGTCTCTTCTTAAAAACTTCCAGTGTTGGAGCATTTACTGCTTCTGGAGGCAGGCTGTTCCACTGATTAATTGTTCTCACTGTCAGGAAGTTTCGCCTTAGTTCTAGGTTGCTTCTCTCCTTGATTAGTTTCCACCCGTTGCTTCTTGTCCTGCCTTTACCACTGAATGTTTGTATATAAATACTGAAAGCTGAAAAGGGATTTTTACGTTTTCTCTCTCTCTGTGTTTCTTTAGATAGATATTGAATCTATTTATCTCTGGTGAAATTACTCTATTTCCGAAAAAGAGGAAGATCTGATCTACCTAATCACAGACTTCAGTTCTCAGAATTAAGAGGTGACTATAGAATTTATTTTAGTTACTCTCATTTTTTTCCCATTTAAATTGCCCCAAAATGACTTTGTGCATGGTAACCCTACTTTTCTCATGCTGGAGTTAAGAGGTGGGACACTGGGTGTGTGGGGATAATCTTGCACTGTCTGAGAGTTCAGAAATGGTGGGAATCTAGCAATACCAGTTAAAGAACAGATAAAAATGGAGTCTAAAGAGACAACAGGCAGAGAAGTGTCAATCTCTTCTCCAAAGAACAAAATGCCTATTATTTCAAGGCAGGAAAAAAGTTCTCTCCTTTCTCCTCTAAGTCAGGAAGGAGAAGTGGCTTTCTGACCATCCAGACACAAAACCGGGAAGATGGTATGGGAGGTAAAGATATGCTATATTTCATGCATGCCAACAAAAATAGTTACTAAAGCTGAAAATAAAAAAACACAAAAACACAAAACACAAACAACTGTTGGATTGTTAGCACTTTAAAGGAAACCAGTACTGTAATTTAATTTTATACAGAATTAAAAAATAAAATATTTTTTATTTTAATTTTTTAATCTATTTTCCAAAATTGGATGTTCTAATTCTTAATTCCACAACTGAGATATTTAAATACTAAAACTGTGGAATGAAGAATTGGTATATCCCATTTGGAGACTCAATGAATCCAGTTTTTAAGACTGAAATTAATTCTTCAGAAATTATTTTCTGTTTATTGGACCTCTCAAAGTATGTTTTAAAAGGCACAGACATTATATTTAACAGACATTATATTTAATATTGGCATTGTGAACAATTTGAAAATTATCTCACATGATCGTGTCCAGCGATAGTTTCATTTTGGTTTGAAATCTTTGCACCTATTAGTAAAAAAATGCCAAGAAATATCATAGTTAAGTTTTGAAATGTGATGTTGAACTATATTCCTCCACATTTAATTTGTTATTTCTTGAACAGCTTTAATGGTATCAAGACCAAGGATACAGCAACTTGACCTAATTAGAAAGAAACATTCTCCCGTGATTTTAAGGAATGGATCCAAGATAACAGTTTTCTACCATTTTTTTAAACTTTTCAAACTTTTCCATGAATATATGAAATTATTATATGATTCTTTTTATCTCTATTATTTTTTCTTCTTTTGTCACATTTAGTTTATTTTGATCACTAGAATATGTTTAAGTTTCCTTTCTCCACTGTATAAATAACCTTCTTCTTGTTGGTGGTCATGTGGATTTTTGTCTTTTACTGTTAACAATGAAAAAGGGAAATAGGCCAAAAAAAAAAATGCCATTAAAGCATGGAATGAATTGAAAAACAAATCCAAGTTTTAAACTGCAATGGGAATATGAGGGCACAGCAGTGTCACATTGACAAAGGGCAATCAACTACAGTAGTTCAAATTGTTTTACCCAAATAAAACAATAAAACAAAACAAATAAAGATCCTTCTTTAGTTCTGCTGCATTGTGAGTCTGGGAAGCTTCTGCCAATTTCAGACCAGGTTGCCTGGCAAAGGATACCAAGGAGAATTTATGGATCTAGATCATAGAGCCCATGCCTGGCAGCACCATTAATTTTGAGCTATGGAAGTTTGAATGGAAAGAACTGAATTAAACTGAGCTGAGGAAGTGCTTTTGACTAGAAAAGTCAAAGCCATCCATTTGCAGGAACGACAGATCAAAAGATATAATCAAGTATCTCTTAGAGAACTTACCCCCTGGCTCACTGTTAGAAAGCTTTCTAAAGTAAACCCATTTAAAAAGCACAGAAAATGTGCATGTTCCCCTGTATTTATTCCAAAAAGAACTATGCTTTAAAGAATCAGGCAAGAATCAATGATTATTTACTGCATGGTATAAGCACTAGTCTACAAAGCAACAGCATCACTGTGGTGAGAAACTAGCTATATTGTGTTATGTAATATTTTTCTTCTTCAAGTATCTATAAAGAGCAATGCACTGCAGGAGCAGGTTGGCTCAATGTCTGACAAAAAATATTGCGGGAAAAGAAGGTCTAATTTCTCTTACAAAACAATGCAGAAAATCTATATAAAATGGATATTTTTGTTTCTTTGGAGTATGTCTATTTATTGACCATTGATATGCATTGATATTAAATTATTATTATTAATTTAATTATATATAATATAATATAATAATTATAAATCAATTAATTATGAAATTAATATTGAATACATAGCAAACAGGTGAAGCAAAACTTGTGGTCACTGTGATAGGCATCCAACCTAAATGTTTTCTTATCACTTTATACAACATTTTTATCATCCATTTATATAAAAAGCATGGGTTTTTATATACTAGACCCATTTTCCAAACAAGTTTAAGTGGTACAATGTGAAAACAAGTCAGGTACTCTCACTTGAACAATAGCAAAATGTGTGGTGGTGGTGGTTTGTTCTCCGAGTTTGCTATTTAGCTTCTGAACATTTTGTCACCAAGCTAGGTGACATCCTCAGTGGGACTTTGGTTGAAGCATCTTGTTTCAGTTCTTCACTGCTTTTATTGATCTCATGTGGTCATGTGGTTGCTGAATCGTGTGATGTCTGTTCATGCAATGTGACCTGTTGTGTCACCTGGCATGTGGTGGCATGGCCAATGATTTCTGTTCTGTTCCATCCTACTCGAACTGTGCTGTTCAGTGTCAATGTTCGGTATCAATGTGGGTTGAGATCAGAGATTTGTGGTCATGTCGGTGTTCATGGATTCTTGTTTTCAGTTGTTGTCCTGTTTGCCCAACATAAAATTAAAAATAAATTATTGGCCATGCCACCACACGCCACACACATCGAAGCCTAGTATTCAACCAATGGATCTGTCAACAAACATGTTAATTTGGAGCCAGCCTATGAACCCACAAGGAGCCATATCAATCGAGCAACCAACAATGGCACTGACCACCTCTTCACTTGGTGACCTTCACACACAATGACCAGACAGTCACACGACAGGTCACACGGCATGACCAGCTGGTCACACGACCCACCAACCACATGAGATCAATAAAAGTGGTAAAGAACTGAAACAAGACACTTCAACTGAAGTCCTGCTGAGGATGTCATCTAGCCTGGTGAGAAAATGTTTGGAAGCTAAATAACAAGCTTGTCAACTTCTTCTCTAAGTAGTCATGAAAAATCAAATACACTATGTCCAGCACTTTCTAATATCAAAATCAAATGTTATCAAATGTCCATCACATTATCATGGTCAACTAAATTGGTTATGTCTTTTTTTAAAAAAAAATCTGCTTTTGCATCATGTATTTTTAATAAAATCATGCTTCTGCCTTTCAAGCACAGCCTTCTTTTATGAATGCTTGCAAATCATCTGTATAATAATTTATTTCATTGTTTTGCAGTAACCCAAGTTTTTCTTTTTTCCCTTTTGAAAAATAACATCTTCTCTGGCATCAAGCCTGCTCTCCAAGATTTTTCAAAAAACCCAGAAGGATCTCTAGGGTAACACTAGTATTAGGAACCTATAAGGTTCACAATTTGCATTCTTTTTTTCAACAAGAAAACTATTGTTTCAATAGGCCTGTAGTCATTTATGTCTCTAAGTTGGCTAGAACAGCTAGGCATGTGCTAAGAACGATTAAACAGAAAATAGGTTAGTTTGAACTAAACATGGATTGTACCAGCTTTTTCTCGTGATATTCATGATATGGCTCCAAAGCTTGCCTATATGATTTGTCTAATTAATTTTCTACTTACCATTTCATTATTATGGTCAGTTTGACAGGGGGACAAGAAAATTAGTATTTAATTATATTCTTCAAGAACTGAAAGGCTCATTGTTTCCAAAGTCTTCTCATTTAAAGATAGATATGAAGGCAGTTGCTGAGACTGACAAGCTATGTCCTCGTCTCTGTATCTCATTTTTTTCTTTTTAAATAAAAATAGGTCACTTGTTCACAATTACAGAACCCCACTATAAGCAGACTGAAAACAAACATAAAAGATGCATAACTCCCAGTGCATGGTTACATCTTCCATAGTTCTATGTAAAATTCCATTAATAAGGCATGAGAACTTTGCAATAAAAGCCTTGTCTGAAAATAACCTTGTAGCCCTCAACATAAATTTATTCTGGGTTTTTTTGTAGATCATATCTTTTAGGCCACAAGCCTGTCAGTAGAGACAGTCTTACAACTGATTTCTGCAAGCTACACTACTTGTAGTGTAATAAAGCAGTGTAAAATACTTGAAACAAATTGAACTTTAATTTGTGATTCATAAAGAATATATTATTTGATTAGGTGCTTGGCACTATCCCACAATAATTTGCACAGATAAGATTTTTTTAAAAAAAGTTATACAATAAACTTTAGCTTCTGACAAAATTATTAAAATCTTAGATGGTATATGTTAAGTCCTTCGCGAAATGGCAATGACACGAGAAGCAGTTGTAGTTCTCAGGAACCTCTTTATTTCTGTTCAGCATACTGGTTACAAGACGCCGACAACGCCCAAATCTCCCTGCCCCTTTTATAGGCGATTCCCGGGCCAAACTGCAACATTTGGCGCGCTCGCACCCGTGCATGCGCGCGAGTGCTGGTGACAGCCAGTCTGGTCCCAGGCAGCTTTCACCTGCCCGGGACCGTTGCAATGCCCCGAGCCTGCTTTCACAGGCTCAGGACATAACACCCCTTCCCCCCCGGCTAAGACTATGATCATACAAATAATAATATACAACCCAATATGAGTGTGGAACCCATACTAGCTTTGTACCCGTTATTCCTTTTGCTTCTATTGTTCCCCAGTGTTCTATTTTCCTATGTGTACAGGAATACTCTCTGTTAACTCTGTTTTGCCAGTAGGGTTACAAAATCTTCTAAATACTTAGGAGATCTTTTAGCTCTCTGTGACCTCCTGACTTCTGGGTACCTTCCGAGTATCCCTTGACTGAGGGGTGATGTATGCCTGTTCCCCTTGCTAGGCCCTGGTGATCCCCAAGGACTGTACTCCAATGCCTGGCCTGCTTGCTTGCCCACCGGGCTCGTCAGGCCAGGGCTTCTTTCTCTGTTTGACCTGGTTGTCCTGCCTGGCTGCAGGCTCTCTGGCCCTCTTAAGTGACTGTCACTGTTGGGCAACTCTGTAGAACCTCCCAGGTCTGTCCTAGACCTGTCAAGAGGTTGTCTTTCCCCGTGTTCCTGTTCTGTACCCGGGCTTGCTGGGGTTTCAGTACTATCCCAAAACTCAGTTGTCCCCTGGGTGATGCTGGAGGTGTTCTAGTCGGGATTCGGTTCCTCGACCACCTCCCTGTGTGCTTGCCCCCTTCTAGGGACAGGGGCAGTGTTGGGCCAACTAGACGGAATGTGTGCCAGCTCTCTTGCAGGGTGTGGGTTGTTTGGATGCTCCCAGGTATCCTCCCTGACTGGAGTACTGAATGATTCGGATGAGTAGTGATTATGCTCCTGGGGTGACTCCCTGGCTGGAGTAGGCACTGGTGCCTGAGTTCTAGTTGGGCTCCATGAATTCCTGTGTGGAGCACTCGCGGAATCTCGGAATGAGCTGTCTGTAGTTCCCTCGTTAATGATAGGCGGCAGCCCGCACTCTTCCCTTTGCCCAAAGGGGTCCCCCTCCCCCCTGGAAAAGAACCAGGAGTCTCAGTGGGAAGGTCCCGTCTAGCGCGGAGCTGGTCAATATGTTGTCGCAGGACACGACCATCGTCCAGGGAAACCTCGTAGGACAAAGGACCTGTGACCCTGGACACAGTGGCAGGGACCCATGAATGACCAGGCCCGTAGTTACGAGTCCAAACCGGGGCACCCACAAGCAGTTGTCTAGGTGCCCTGGGGTGTGTGATTGTGGAAGGTAGTCTGTCCGGGTGCAACCAGTCAAACGTGGTAGTCAGTTTGCGCCCCCAACGAAGTTCAGCTGGGTCCTTCCGGTAGAAGTGGAAGGTGTAGTGCGATAAGAAAGGAGGAAGTCAGCCAACCTGTGATGCCAGTCTCCATAGGTAATTTTCTTCAAAGCGTCCTTGGTGATGCGAACCATGCGTTCAGCCATACTGTTGGTGGACGGGTGGAAAGGCGCAGAGGTGGCACGACAAATCATGTTGGCCTCTAAGAAAGCTTGGAATTCGGAAGAAGTGAATTGAGGGCCATTGTCAGATACGAGGACATCAGGAAGCCCGTGTGCAGCAAAAATCCCCCTCAGTACTTGAATAGTCTTTGCAGTTGTGGTGGAAGAGACAGGTACAACCTCAAGCCATTTTGAATGGCTGTCAACCAGGACCAAGAAGAATTGACCCTGAAAGGGCCCAGCGTAGTCAATGTGCACCCTAGACCATGGAGACTGTGTTTCCTCCCATCTATGTACAGGAGCTTGGGGCATTTCAGGGCGTGAGCGCTGACAAAGGTGGCATGCATGCACCTTAGCCTCAGTGTCTCTGTCTAACCCAGGCCACCACAAATGGCTGCACGCAAGCGCCTTCATACGTACAATGCCAGGATGACCCTCGTGGAGGGAACCTAAGACCCGAGTCCTCATTGAGGCAGGGATGACAACTCTGCTCCCCCAAAGCAGACAACCCTGGAAAGTGGATAACTCGTTCCTTTTGGACCAGAAACTCTGAAACTCAGTGCCTGGACAGCTCTCTGGCCATCCAGATAAAACCCAAGATAGGACACGAGAAAGTGTGAGATCTGTGGCTGATTCAGCAGCCACATCCCTGGCATCTAAAGGGGACTCAGGCAAGGCCTGAATGGAGAGGATATTGATTGTTGGTGCAGGGTCAGCCTCTATTACTGGCAGGGGTAATCTACTGAGGCCGTCAGCATGGCCCATTTCTTTCCCAGGTTTGTGAAATAAGGAAAAATCATAGGCAGACAGAAAGATAGACCATCTCAGCATTCTGGGGGAGATGATTTGGGGAGTTTGTTTATGTGTGGTAAACAGCCCCAACAAAGGCTTATGGTCAGTGAAGACCGTGAAATGCCTGCCATATAGGAAATCATGGAACTTTTTGATTCCAGCAACAACAGCTAAAGCTTCCCTGTCAATTTGAGCATAATTTCGCTCTGCAGAAGACAAGGTTCTGGAGTAATATGCAACAGAAACCTGAGTTCCATCTGGTCTGAGGTGACTTAGTACGGCTCCCACCCCATAAGGAGAAGCATCACAAGCGATGCACACAGGAAGGGATTCATTGAAATGTGCGAGCACACTGTTAGAAGTGAGTAAGGCCTTAACCTCATTGAAAGTTGCTTCGTGTTTTTGTGACCACTGCAACACTGCCTGTTTGTCCAGGAGCCTATGAAGAGGCTCGGCTACACTAGCCTTGTTTGGAAGGAAGGAGTTGTAAAAGTTCAGAAGGCCCAGAAAGGCCTGTAGTTCGGCCTTGGACTTTGGCCTAGGAGCATGCATAATAGCTTTCAATTTGGATTCAGCAGGGTGAATCCCGGTAGCATCAATTTTGAATCCCAGAAAATCTGTAGAAGGCACCCCAATTTTACATTTGTCCTTCTTAAGTTTGAGGCCCGTTTTCCTGAACCTCAGCAGGACAGCCCTTAATCTCTCAGCTAAGTTGTGTGTAGAGTCTCCAGCAATTAAGACATCATCAAAATAGGGGCAAACCCCTGGTATACCCCGTAGTGTGTTTTCCATTATGCTTTGGAAAATTCCAGGAGCCACATTTACTCCAAATTGTAACCTCTTTACCTTGAATGCCCCCCTGTGGGTCACAATGGTTTGAGCTACAGCAGCAGCATCGTCAACAGGCAACTGTTGATACGCCTGAGCTAGGTCAAGCTTTGCAAAAACACGCCCCCCCTTGAGGGAAGCCAGAATATGACTGACCACGGGAACAGGATAGGCATGTTGCTGCAATGCCTTATTCAGAGTGCATTTGTCGTCTGCACAGATGCGAATGTCCCCATTTGCCTTAAGAGGCGTGACAATGGGGGTCTCCCAAGGACTGGAGTCGACAGGTTCTAAAACTCCTTGCTGAATCAATTTGTCTAATTCGGTGTCAATTTTACCTTTCAAGCCAAAAGGAACCCTTCTTGCTTTAATTCTAATAGGGTTGACAGTGGGGTCTAGTTTCAGTGACACAGGGGGTCCTTTGTACGTGCCCAGCTGTGGGCTGAAAACATCTGCAAATTCTTTGCAGACTTCTTGTAGGTCTACTGTTTGCAAGCTATTGAGCCCTGTGACGTGTATTCCCAAGGCCTCAAACCAATCGAGTCCTATGAGACTTGTTCGCTCACCCCCTACTACTATTACATCTAGTGGACCTTCAAAATCCTTTTACTGTACGTTAAGGGTGGCCTCCCCCTTAACACACACTCTGGAGTTTTGAGAGTCTGTTAACACAATGTCGGAAGGCCTCAGCTTGGCCTGAAATCCGCTGCCAGAACAAATCTTCCTAAACGTGTGCATGGAAATGATTGAAAGTGCAGACCCCGTATCCAGTTCCATAGCCAATGGAACCCCTTGTAGCTTCACTTTAAGTGACAGCTTTTTCTTAATGGGCTTGTGTGTGCCTGTCCTATAAATGCTTCTTCGCGAAGCACAGAAACCCACCCTGTTTTGGCTGGGGACCCTGGTACCTTTCAGGCGCAATTCTTCCCGAAGTTGTACCTTCTGACGGCCCAGACACACAGCTGCAATGTGTCCCTGTTTTCCGCATGCCCCACAGATAGCGGAGCGGAATCTACAGTCAATCCTCTTGTGGCGACCTCCACAACCGAGGCCAAGTGGGGAATGCTGAAGAGCTTTCCTTCTGTTTTCCTTCTTTCGTGGGTAGAGATGGTCTACTTCATCGTCAGGATCCTCCTCTGGGTTCCTTTGGACTCCTTCCTGGTGCATGGACACAGCTTCTGGAGTGCTTCTGATCGGCCTCATGTTCTTGATGGCGCCGCCTGCTGCCTCTTCTGCAGTAACCTCTCTCAAGGCACCTTGGAATGATAAGTCTTCTTTAGCGAAAAGTCTCTGCTGCAATTCTCTATGCCTCAGTCCGCATACAAATCTGTCTCTCAGTCGTTCTTCTAGATCCTTGAACTCGCAGTGTTTAGCAGCTTTTCTCAGCGCAGCAATGTATTCTTCGGCTGATTCTCCCTCTGTTTGAAGGTGTGGCGCCAAGCGATGACGGACAACTTGGGCTGGAAGTGTTCCTTTAGTAGTTTTTTGAGATCTGTGTAGTTAACAGATTCTAGAGGTACAGGTGCTGCTATGTTTTCAGCGATTTTGAATGTGTCTTGACCGCAAACGCACAGCAGGGTGGCGGCTTTTAAACTATCTTCTCTTACTTGATTGACTTTAAGATAGTTTTCCACCGTGGCTACGTAGGACTCCCATCTTTCCGGATGCGAGAGATCGAATTCTGAAAGTCTTCCAACTTTTGCCATTTTTGTAGAAAAGGAAGGGTCTATCAGCCAGCTTACCCCCGATGTTCGCTGGATTGGCGGGCAGCCGCTGAGTTAACGCCGTTCCTACTGCTCAGGACTCTAGGGTAAGCTTACACCTGTCTTCAGTCGATGTAAGGCAATCCCACCTTCGTCGCCAGTGTTAAGTCCTTTGCGAAATGGCAATGACACAAGAAGCAGTTGTAGTTCTCAGGAACCTCTTTATTTCTGTTCAGCATACTGGTTACAAGACGCCGACAACGCCCAAATCTCCCTGCCCCTTTTATAGGCGATTCCCGGGCCAAACTGCAACATTTGGCGCGCTCGCACCCGCGCATGCGCACGAGTGCTGGCGACAGCCAGTCTGGTCCCGGGCAGCTTGCACCTGCCCGGGACTGTTGCAATGCCCCGAGCCTGCTTTCACAGGCTCAGGACATAACAATATAAATATTAATATTTAAGTTGTGCTTCTCTGTAATGGAAGAGACTAACTCAGTGCACCAGTGTTGGTATATTTAGATCGAATTGAGAAACATGCTTATCTGAAACTCTTGGAGATTACTAATATTTCTGACTTTAGGCCAGTTTTTTCAATTTTTAACAAATATTAAGTGAGTCTCTGTCTGTGTGTGTGTGTGTGTGTGTGTGTGTTAATTCTGAGAGATAGGTGGATAGGTGTATTAATTCTGAGAGATAGGCAGATGATGGATGATAAATATATAAATAGATAGACATATTGAAGGCGCACCACATTCCTTCCTGAAGCAAAAAAATGGTATACATTCTGTGGCTGTGAGTTACTGCAACAATGATATGGGTGGTATATAAATTTAATAAATTAATAGGGCTCCTCCAATTTTATCTCCAAAGTCAACTGGGAAATGATGACTGTCACCCAATTATTTTCTAAAGCTGAGTGCCGACTTGAACCTAGGTCTTTGTGGGCCAATCCAGCACATAACAATCACACAGCTTATCTGCCAAATATATATGATGTTGACTTAATCAACAGAAGCTCATATTTTATTTGAGCTCAGCTCCCATCAAAACAATGGTTTTGTAGTTGTAGTCCCATATAAATCCCATATGATCTGTTAGTTCTGTGGGGAAGTCTCCACATTCAAAGACAAGCATCTTCAGGTTGGACCAGAAAAATTTATCTCTAAAACCTTGGGGAAATTCTGAATGACAGATGTGTTTCACACATCATGGTTCATTTAGTTTATCAGATTGTAAATTTTAAAGTGTAGTTCACAGTTTACTATGATATGTAAACAAAGCCAGTTGTGGTTTATTGAAGGAAATAGTTCAACAAAACATGGCTTAACAAAATGTTTCAATCCACTGTAAACAATTATACTGATTCAGTTGGGATGCTATCTGTCTTGGAATATAGCAGATTCTTCCTAAGGAGACACAGGATGGGGTTTTCTTTTCCCCTGTGGCAATTTGAGCAAACTTTATTGCAAATAGTCTAAACAATGCATAGAGCTTATGTTTTTGTTGATGGCATTCTATTTTTATCTTTCTATTTAAAGAAAGAAATATGTATACTAAGTGTCAGATTTTTTTTGTCTGACAGCCAGAAACAGAAACTGATTGACAGATTATTTTTAAAAAAATATAACCACATTTTTGTATGAAGCCACCAGCAGCCTTTTCATTGTTTGGAAGCTCAAGCAAAGGTCTATGCATAGGAAAATATTTAGAAAAAATATATTACTTGTAAAGAACTCAATGTATAATAATTCCATGGCTATGGAAAGGAATGGTTCATACCCTGTTTTCCTCAATACACACAAGCGTTCCTCCAAATTATTAGAGACAAGCAGTAAAGCCTTCAAGTTTCTTCTGTGTAACATTTTAGACAAGGCAGTAGATTGCAGTATCAGCTTAACATCTAAGACCTGAATAGGTATGTGCTGTAGTGTTCAACACGCATATTCAAATTAATGAATAATTTAAAAACACATGGGAGGTCACTTCCAAGTACACCTGGTCACATTAGGTTTCATGCCTTTCTTCTTTAATCTCTCCTCAGTTTTACCAGTTCAACCCAACATACCTCTTTTAAACCTTAGATTTCAACAGCGTACCCAGTAACACCACTCCTTGCTCCTGCACCTTCTCACACGTAGTAGATTTCCATACAAAAATCAATTGTTTTATGGTTAGTTACCTTTTATTTAATAGCTGCCCTGCCTGTCAAGTGAACATCTGGCATCTCCATAAGGAGTCTTGATAGTACAAAGTAATTTGTTTACTAATCTTCAGCAAGAAGTTCATCTGCCAGTAAAGAATATGATCAAAACCTTTTCATTACCTTTTACAAAGTGCAGATGCTCAAGATTATCCACTGGAAAGAGTGGGCACAAACTAGTAAGCAGAAATGTCCCAGAATCAACAATGCTTATTCATGAATTGCCTTCTAAATTGGCATTTGAAACCACCCAAATGCCATGGCTTCTTAACTCAGCAATAGATAAAATGAATGACATTTTGTAATTTGTCAGAACATCACACATAATCTATTCACAAGGCAATGGAAATAGCTTTTTTTATGTCCTGGGCTCTGATTGACAGAGCAGGTGCAGGAAGCTGCACAGAGACCTGGGCAGACCACATGGGCTGCCCGGGCCAGACAGGCTGTCTTCGGGTTACTGAGCATGCGCAGAAGTGGGAAAATATGTTGCATTCATTGGCTGATGCTGTCCCTTGCATCAAGGAGAGAAGCAACCTAGAATTAAGGAGAAACTTCCTGACAGTTAGAACAATTAACCAGTGGAACAACCTGCCTCCAAAAGCGGTGAATGCTCCAACTCTGGAAGTTTTTAAGAAGAGACTGGACAGCCATTTGTCCGAAATGGTATAGGGTTTCCTGCCTGAGCAGTGGGTTGGACCAGATGACCTCCAAGGTCCCTTCCAACTTTACTTTACTACTACTACTACAAGGTATAAAAGGGGGCAGAGGCATTTTGTTTGCTGTTCTGTTGAAGCTGAATAAAGAAGTACCTGTTTGTTACTCTGCCTCATTCAATACCTTACAATGCGGGAAACAGAACAGCTTTCATATCAACTTGTGGTATAATCATAAGGAATTCTTGTAACCAGCTCTGATGATATATATATATATATATATATATATATATATATATATATATATATATATATATATATATATATGTAGGTCTTTGGTTGTTCGGGTTTTCTCCCGCGTAAAATTGGAAGTGTCTTGGCGACGTTTCGACGAAGTCCCATTCGTCATCTTCAGGTGGTGTTTTCAGCTTCGTGCTTTGTGCTGCTCGAAGCACGAAGCTGAAAACACCAGCCTGAAGATGACGAATGGGACTTCGTCGAAACGTCGCCAAGACACTTCCAATTTTAAGCGGGAGAAAACCCGAACAACCAAAGACCTACATACAAACACCCGCGAAAACCTCAGAAAATATATATATATATATACATACATACATACATACATACATACATACATACATACATACCCTAATAGGTTATAGTTACATACTGTATTAATATGTGAAAGTAATATTACCATATTAATATTTGGAGGAACCATCTTTGGCCTTATAGGATAGCATCAAGTTCTTCAACACTGACAAACTTTGGAAACAAGAACCACTTGGATTACTGGAAAGAATACTGAAAGCCTACCAAAGTCATTCTCCTGTACAATGTATATCTACTAAAATTTGGTAAAGTTATTTTGAGTCTCTTTCTAATTCTTCCCCTTTCTTCTGGACTCAAGAATCTCTTCTACAATGACTCCCTTTCCAGGATTACTACGACTTGCCATGGCCAACTCACCCCAGCCAAGTTGTCAACGGCCAACTTGCCACAGCCAACTGGCCATACAACAACTCACCATGGCCAATTTGTCATAGGACAAATCATCGCAGGACAAGAATTACACTAATATCAAAGAATGGTGGAATACAATCATTAAAGAAAGGATGCAAAAGGAGGGACAAAATGAAATGTGAATGACAAAAATTAAAATAATTTTTAAATTATTTTAAATAATTACACTGAATTGTTGAATTGTCCCACGGCAAGTTGTCCAAGGTAATTGGCCACAGCCAATGGAGAATTGGCTGAGGTGAGCTGGCCACAGCAAGTTGTCCCATTCCTCTCTTTCCTCCTTTAACTATTTTGCTGCCCCTCTGTGTTCTCATGGACTGTCAGGCATTACATCAAAAGCAGTGGGACAGGGAGACTCCTTAGATGAGATGGATAATCTATCAGCAACCCAAGCTCCTCATCAATTATGAGATATGTTCAAAGTTCAAGATCAGGGGCCACAGATTGCCAATCTCTCCTAAAATAAGAATAAATAGTGCTACATTCATAATAAATAATTGATTTTCTTTGTAAGGAATTAATGGTTGTCCTTTGGATAAAGCTACAGAATACTTTTAATAGTATTAGTACAATTTGCAGTTGACGGTCATATGTTGATTGCTAATGGATTCTGATAAACAGTCCATTCTGAAGGAACTAAATTAAACTTGTTTTTCTGAAGAAGGATACATATTCTTATTTCATGCTTAGCATTAATCTGGCAATCAAAAATATAGGAAATAAAAAAATCATAAATATTTCTTATTTTTTACTTCTGCCACTTAGATGTCATCTAAATACAATAAACAAAAACCAGTTTTGATCCTAAAACAATGGTGATTTTGAAATTTTAGAAATATGATGGTCAACAACTTTTTGAGAATAATACAGTATGAATTTTTATGTCTGAGAAGCTAGAATAAGTATAGATGAATACTATGAAGACAACAGAACAGACAATCAAAGTTGGATACTATAAAAAGACAAATTTTGTAATAAAATTGCATGCTTCATCCTCTATATAGTTACTATTCTTCACTGGAAATTTTTCAGTCCAATAAATTCAGAATTACAGTTCAAAGAATAACACTGTAGCTTCAATGCAAGATACATATTCAAAAGAGAAAGCATATATAATTCCTTGCCATTTCTTTTTGACATGGAGCTCATCAAATCTAATTTAGGCTTGATATAGCAAAATGAAAATTCTCCCTTCTGCAACAAATTATTATACATCAAAGAAATGAATTCTGCCTCTAAAATTATGCTAACAGTTATAAACTGGAAAATAATGAAAAAATTCCATGTCTGAAATTACTAAAAACCTCTGAAGAAATAAGTTATCAGTGATTGCTCATCACTCCTTTCAAATTACTCAAACAGCATACAGAACAGTATTGCGAAATAAAGAATGGAAACAAGAGTACATGCATACTGAGGCTAAGGCACAAGTTTTTTTAAATAGGAAAAATTTTCTGATAAAAAATTAATTAGTCTACATTTCTTGTTAAATTTCTTCCACTAGGCCATTGCATCGAGTTATGTTCCAAATACCAGTAGCAACATCTTTGCGGGCAGAGCCATCCCAATTGACATATGAATTAAATATTCAGGAAATAGATAAATATATTAATAATTTTCCCATATGAAAACCTTCCCCCTAATCCTTTGTTTTTATTTAAACATCTATCTATAGCAGTGGTGGCGTGCCAGAGGCGGCACTCGGAGACCTCTCTGTGGGCACATGTGCCGTTGTCCCATCCTCACTTCTCCCCAGCAGCCCCCATGGAGTCACCCCCAGGCACAGCCCGCATGGAGCAGCGCAGCCAAGGACATAGCAGGCAGCAGGGACAAGACTCCGCCCTCATGTCCCATAGCGTGCAGATGATGCTGCGGGGTATGGGCAGAGGGTGTGGCTGCCATGCACTGCAGGGCTGCCTGGGAGATCTACTGCGGCAGGGGGCGGGCGGGGTGGAGCAGGCAGGGCAAGAGGCGGAGCCGGGACAGGGGGTGGTTTTTGGGCACTCGGTCTCTAAAAGGTTCGCCATCACTGATCTATAGGATGGGTCTACTGTACTCTCATTTCTAATTTTGCACTGAAATAACAGTTTCAGAAGGAATAGCCCTATTGGTCTGTTGTCATCAAAAACAACAAAGAATCTGGTATCACATTAAAAGCAAACATTTTTTAAATGAAATAAACTTTCATGGAAAACAACCACTTCATCAATTCCACAGGATATATCCAAGAAAAAGAATATTATGTATTCATTCTTGGCTTTGGGAGAATAAAAAAAGGGAAATGGAGAGGAGGCTTGAAAAGACATATACAAGGGGAAGTGAAATGCAGAAAATGAAAATTGCCTATAGATTATGTCATAATATATCAGAAATCCATACAATTTTATTTCTTCTTTGCTTCATGCTGTCCAATCTTATCTGCCACTCAGCCTGAATTCTCTGTCTACAAGATTGCTGCAATCTTGTACTGCAGACAATTCTCTTATCTCTCTCCCTAACTTCTTCTATAAAGGCATCTTTGTATGTTTGTCAGATAATTATTTGCTTTTAATACAGTTGATAGACACCAGCATCTTTAACATACAGGCTTACTTAAATCCCAAAGAAAAAGTTCATACATCTATCTTTTTTTGTAAAAGACATGTGTAGCATGCAGCAATGAATTTAAATAGAGTATTTCTGGAGATAAATTGAGTGCAAAGACTTTCTCATCTGCATTTCAATATGCAACATATTCATTCAATCCAGACTTACCTAATAAAGATACTGTTGTATGAACTCTGGAAATAAACCAAAGGGCTGAAATACCAGTTTTAACAGTTTTCAAATAAAACTGATATCCAGAAGAATTACATTCCTGTTCAAGTTTTAATTCTCTTAATACAGTCATGCTTTGTTTATATTATTTTTGATACTGCAAAATATCAACAAAAACTTTAAATATTTATTAGGTTTTCATAGCTTCTCTGCTGTCTTTATAATTTAGTATGATTGTGCCTGTGGACTTCCTTATTCACTATTCCTAGGTTATAGGATAATGATCCCCTGTATTTGCTAAATATGTTGCCCCAAGCTATTTTACATGAACAAAATTATACTTGCTCTCCATATTGAAAAGCTACTGGACTAATAGCAGAATATTGTTTGCAAAAGGATGATTACTTATTTATCCAACAACTCTGGGCAACTTACAATTTTAAAAAATGTAAAAGAAAAACTGAGATCCTGAATGCCCCCCCCCCTCCACATAATCAAAAAGATGGGAGAGGGGGAGCCGACCATCAGGGACTCAACTTTCACCCTGTTCCACAATCTGGTAAAATACCCATGTCTTTAATAGTTTTTTGATCATGAACATATACAGTGAACCATCCATGATTGTATTGAAGCAAGATAATTTGGGTTGTGCAAAATAGACCATCTCTCAAGCTTGCTGTTTTGCCGTCTCTTTTCAGCATCTACAGTATGCCTACTGCACATGGCTTGTTTTGCATAATGGTAGAATTATATAATTAAATAATAAACATTATGGATGTGCATTCAAATTAAGTCCTTTCGAAAGTATGTTAGCATAAACAGAACATCTTTCTTTAAAATGTTAAGAGAGCAATGTCCTCTGCAGGTTTCACATGATTGCTTCAAAGAATGTCCTGGCTTTCTCCATGTGCACGATCATACATGTATAGATGAGAGATAGCTCCGAAACATACATGAGTCTTCCAAGGTACACATTTGCTTTAATTCTTCAGATAGATGTGTTCTATCTAATATACAGTATTTTATGCATAATTTTTAAAAGATGTAGAGACCTAGTATTTATGCCATACTGAGGTCTACTATTTAACATTTTGGGGAACTTCTACGGGAAGTATCACAACATAGCTGTCACAGAGTGAAAACTTTATTAAATGTCCACTATGCTAAATGCAGATCCTGTAAATACCCATTTCTTATGGGTAACCTGGTGAGGTCAGAAGAAAAACATCTCTATCTACCCTCAATTAATTGTCTTTATACCTTGCATTATGAACTTAATTGGCATTTTGATTAGGCTAATTATGTTCTACTGAATATTAGGGATTTTATTCCTAAATATCTGTGTTTCCAAACAATGTATATGTGGTACAGTGTGTCCACAATTTATACCATGCACAACTCCTATGTTCCTCACTTCCTTTACTTTTTCTTCACCACAGAAAATCTGTTAAAAAGGAAAATATGTAACAGGAACCATAAATTTAAACCTCTAAAATAGATATAGACACTTGAAAAAGCATTGCCCATTTGTGGATAGAACTTTACAAATTTGAACTGATTATTTGCATAATGTTCATGATAATTGTAAAATACATTATGTGGCCACCAGAGGGCTTCATTTTGTTTTCTAAAAAAAGATTATTGTATTTAATCTTCCATTCTCTTTCTCTGTTTACTGTTTATTAACAAATCTAGTAAAACAATTCTCGATGCAACTACTTCTGAGAAAAACCACTAGCAAAAATACACATTATATTTTTATGAATTTTTAAAAATAGACAGTTAAAATGTTTGATAGTACTGTACAACTGTACAACTGACACCCAAGAAACTAGAAAATCTAGAAAAAGAATTATATGCTTTCTTTTAGTCTGGGATGCTTCTGTCATTCCTATTCTGATCATTTATTGGCAACTTGCAACAAAATATGCCAGAATTAAGCTTGTTGTCTGGAGAATTCTGTAAGTTGAAATTCATACATCTTAAAGTTACTATGATTGAAAAATACTGCCCTAGAGCACAGTCACCACACAAAAAAGCCTGCCTACTTTCCCTAGAAATATAACTGTGGAGTTCTAGGTGCTCTCTGAGCTAGGTTTGCTCACAGATATTTCATTGTCCAACTAAATAATATCATCAGTCAGTGCTTTTTTTGTAAAAAAAAAAAAACAAGTGCCAGAACCCACACACGTCATACAACCCGCCTTGCCTACCCTACAAGGTTCCGTCCAAAAAAGGTGCCAGAACTCCGTTCTGGGCGTTCCATAACAAAAAAAGCCCTGTCATCAGCTATCTAACATTGATGATGTTACCTAGTTGGGTAATTAAAAGTCTGCAACTGAACAACCAGGCTCAGAGAACACCCAGATCTCCACTGTCCAGGTCTAAGACATATATATTCTCTTTCATTGTAAAACGCCTAATTTTGAATTATTGAACAATAAATCAATAAGGCCCGTTCTTCACAAACAAATTAATATGCTTTCCCCCCCTTTCTTTGAATCAGAAGCAAAGACTATTGCTATAAAAGACTATTGCTTACCAAGAAGTCAAAGTCCTATGAAGTGATTTCATCCAGGTAGTCCTCGATTTATGACCACAATTGAGCTCAACATTGCTATTGCTAAGTAAGACAGTTGTTAAACAAGTTTTGCCCCATTTTATGACCTTTTGCCACAGTTATTAAGTGAATCTATGCAATTATTAAATTAGTAACATTGTTGTAAATTGAATCTGGATTCCCCACTGACTTTGTCACAAAAGGTGAATTATATGATCCCGGGACACCGCAACTGTCATAAATATGAACCAGTTGCCAAGCATCTGAATTTTGATCACATAACTATGGGAATGCTGCAATGTTCATTAAGTATGGAAAATGGTCATAAGTCACTTTTTTCAGTGTCATCATAACTTTGAACAGACACTAAATGAATGGTTGTAAATCTTGTACTGTTTAGATACAAGACTATTGCAGACTGGAATCAAAAGTTTACAAAAGATTATATATTTGTGCCACACACATATGTATTCCAAAACCTGAATGACTGGAAGAATTTATTTGAAATACAACTTTGAAAGCAAAATTGTGTTTCAAATCAAAGTCATCTCTGTTCTATTGTGCATTAAGATCTTTATTTTATTCCTCCTGAATAAGGCAAAGACCCTCTTTTCTGTTCCATCCTAACTCTCCAGTCCACATTCTGTGTTCCTGTGTCGAAGGAATTTGCTATTCCTAGCTGAAGGTTTCTCAGCAGAGGTCGAGGACCTGAGACGCAAGAATCGAGTTTAATTTGAACCCAGCCTTACCTTTTTATACCTTTCGCGCAAATTTGCTCCGCCCACAGAACTGCAAATCCCAGCAGCCGGCTCTACCCGAAGGAAAAGTAGGAGGAGAAAGAGGTGCGACTTTAGCTGTCAGACTTTAACCCGAATACGCCGACTCGCGGCTTTCTTTGACCGCGAGTCCTCTTGGGTTGTGTAGTTCCAAAAGGCAGCGTCTCGGATGGAGCCGTGATGCATCTCGGGACATGTAGTCGGGACGGCCTGACAAACCACTGGCGGTTCTGGTGCTCAGTGACTGCGCCGTGTCCAAGCACCTCCTGCCCCTTGCAACAGGTTTGCGCGGCCCCTTCCCGGTCGCTTCTTCGGGTTGGAGGCGAGCTGCTTCTGGACTTATCCGCGAAAGGCGAGACGTAGCAGGCAGGCGAGCCAAACAAGCGCCTAGCTGCTGCCCGCAAGGTAAGGGTGAGCCAGCGTTCGGACGGAGAAGAGGACCTCGCACTGCGGCGGGAGGGTGCGCGTGCCTTTCCCCACCAGGGATTGTGCGGGATTTTGCTCCGGCCCCTCGCAGACGTTTGCTCTCGCTTGCTGCTTGTTTTCCACGGACTTCGCGCTCCCCTCCCAGGAGCGAAACAATTGCTTAACTTACTCAAATATGGAAAGATTGTCCGGGCACCTTAAGACTAAGAGCTGTACTGCGGCATAAACTTTCGTGGTTTAGACCGAGCATCATGTGATGCGCTAATCAAGGTTGGAAGAGGTCTTCAAGAAGCCTTGCCAAAGGAAGTGAAAATCCAAAGTGAAATTCTGTTTCAAAATGTGTAGCTCTTTTCCGTCTCTTTATAAATTGAATATATATTGTATAAATATTCTTTATATTTTTCCGAACTAAGTATAAAATTGGATGTATCTGAGGAAATGGACATTACTGTAGGATAGTCGTACCTGTGTATCTAATTACTATGTTTGCCACTCTAATGTCACCTGTGGTTCTTTCACTTTTCATGGCTTCCTTGTCCATAAATTGCATCTGTTGATGAAATTTGATCTCCCACAGTATTTTGGGACCTTCTTGTCCTGCCTGGATTTGTCTTAAAACATACATAGTCTTCTTTAAAAAAAAAAAAAAAAAAAAGCTTTTGGGAAGTTTGTGAAATATATTATTGGTGAGATTGCCTGTCTTTACTTTCTTTTAACATCTGAGATTTTACTGGCTTTTTAGACTGTCCCATTTGAATTGATGGCTATTTAGTTTGAAGAAAGGAAGAATAAATAATCTTAAGATTTCTTTAAAAATCATGAAATAACTTCTAGGCTTCTAGGTTTTGATTCTATTTATAAACAGTTAATGTTTTGGTGTGTCATATTTTCTGAATTTGCCATTTAGAATCTTTATTTCTCAGATTAATCCTTTAGATATTTGAATATATAAGTATTCAAAATTATGAAGCAGCTTGCCTGATTCAGATACATTTATGAGTCTCCTAGCTCCCTAGGTACATTTTATAGTGAAAGGATTTTATTGTGCTTATGATTTTAGTATGTTTAAGTTTGACATTAGCATTTATTTTCTATATAGTAACCATTTTATATTGATACATATAGTGTTATTTTGTAATCATTATTTTGTAGTTAATTGCTTGATCAGATACTTTATATATATTGGAAAAGTAAGGGCTTCATGCTTTAGGTATAGGTGATTGCTTATATGAAAAGAGCACAGTAAGGGGAGGGGGAAAAGGAGTTACGGATGGAGCCTGGGTTGCTGTGTATGAGTCATGATCTGGGAATTATTTTTTTGTGCCATCTTATGCCTAGTACCAAGACCTGATCTCTTTGTTCTGAAAAGGTATAAAAGGTGGAAGACATCTTTTCTGGTTGTTGCCTTCATCTCTCTACCAGCCACGAAGAGAGATGGGGTCTCCCAACTCTGTTTTGATCAAAATAAAAGTTGTTTGGCTCAGGAGTTTCTTTGGCTCTTTTAAATTCCTGAGTAATGCTGGGGCAATTGGGAGGTTAAGTGGAAAACCTTACAATAGATAGTTTCTTTTCTTATAGTCAGTACATACCCTTTTCTCATCTTTCTCTTACAGTTGATAATATTGTTATATCTTGTGTAAGATTGGTAAAGTTACGTTTCATCTTGTAAATTTGCTTTGAAACAAACATTTTACATGCATTTAACATGTATCCCACAAATTGGAATACTGTATTTGCTTTGATAGACAGAACACTAAACACAGTGCACTTCTTTCCTGTGGGTTATTTTGCCTTTTCTTTAACTTTAAGATGGCAGGCACCCATAATTGTCCTAATATTTGTGTGTGTGTGTGTGTGTGTGTGTATGTGTGTGTGTGTAGTTATAATGGATCTTCTACCATTTATTGTCTTGAAACCAGATTTCTAAATTAGATGTGATCATTGCTTCCCTATTTGAAACAAATGTTTTTTTTTTTTCCTGGCTACTTTTTAAATTGGTGAGCTTTGTGTTATAATTGCACTTTAGTTTATATTCTAAACAACTTGTTATTAAGTATTCCAGTTTTTATTTATTTTAATTCTTCAATTATGCTTTGATTCCTTTTCTCATTGAGGGGTTTCCCTTATCTTTATATAAAGATATGCTCAGGCTTGAGATTTGTTACTGCTGAACTTTTTCATATGTTCTCTTATGATTCTTTTTTACCATTTCTATTTTCTTCTTTGAATACACTCAGATATAATTGGTAGCCTGGTTGTCATTTAATTAAGGCCAAATCATAACGTTATTACTGTGTACTTGTGGAAGAATAGATTTTGTTTGTTTGTTTCAGATCCATCAATCTGGGTAGTAGAGCACACTCTTAAGAAGCTGGATAGGTTGAAGAAAAATACACTCACAAGTTTGCTTTCTCATACCTGGTGTTTTGAAACAAGTCACATGCACAGTGACATCCTTCCATTGGCATTTTATTTCAGTGCCTAATGTCACACAAGAGCCTCATGACTGGAGTGGCAAAGAAAACAAAGTAGTAACTAAGTGAATAGATAAATTTATTAGATTCCAAATATGTCTACTAGTTCAAAAATTCACACTATACTGATTCTAGCAGTTGTAAGCAAAATCCACTGCTTAGTTTTTCTAGGTCCAAGATTTTAAAATGTATCTTAAAAACTTGCCAAGATGAGATTTTTTTCCCCTTTATTTCTTTTTATCTCCAACGGAATTTGAAGATAAAATGCTTTGATCACAGATTATATACATAATTCTACCATTGCTAGTTTCATTTATGACTTTCCTGTAGAAGCTTCTGCTGCCTTTCTAGTAACCTCTAACCCTTGCAACCTACTTCATCCTTGAGAACCATTTCAAGGGCCTAGTACTTTGAAATCAATTCCACAAGACAGTTTGATTCTATAAGCCCAGTTGCCTATTTATTATTACAATTCTCTCTTGCTTTCATTTTGTATAACTCAAAGAGGCATACATAATGTTCTTCTTACCTTTTTCTTCACAAAAACAACCTATGAGGTGGTTTGGGCTGAAAGTTATTAATGGTATATTGTTGGTATACAGCTAGTGTCAGCTCTTGTACTTCTAGTGTAATGTTGGATAAGGTTATGAAATGTAGTAAAGAGGTGGATTTCCAGGAGTCAGGGGGTGCATTTCAGACAAGTAAAAGGCAACTCAGTTCAGATATTATGAGTGATAAAAAGAGAGTGAAAACATCCCCTCTCCAATAATTCTCAGACACCAGATACTAAGTCTGGTAAGATTTTGCCTACAGGTATGAAACAATAAAGAATTTAGCTTGAATAAAACTATCATGTGTCATTCTTGATTTTGGGCCAGACAGATATAACTGTATTTTTGTTTTTTTGTTAAACAAATTTTATGTGTGAAGTTGACCATAATTATTACTTTACTCAGTCATGGTTTTAAAAATCTACCTCAGCATATTTTGTTGGCGTTGTCTTCTTGATTGCTACACTGGAATTTAGGGGGTTTTGGTAACATGACCAGCTCTGCATCTTCCAGTTTTCTTTGCTCAGCATGGGTCAGGTTCTGCAGCAAGGTGGCTCTTAGGAGTGATCTGTCTTAGAAGCATGCCTGAACTCTATCTGAAATATTCAATATGGTGCTGGAACAATGCATAATCAACTGTAAAGCTACTTAACAATTTAGTCCTCATTTTCTATATTCCTGGTGAATATTTTGGAAAGCAGTATAGATAGTACTCGATTTAAACCACATTTGGGACCAGAATTTCTGTTGCTAAGCAAGGCAGAACTTTGTTCAGTGATTTTCACCTGATTTTATGACCTTTTTGCCATGGTTGTCAAGCGAATCATTACAGTTGTTAAATGAATCATGTGGTTAAGTGAATCCACCTTTCCCTATTAGCTTTGTTCATCAGAAGCTGGCTGAAAAGATAACAAATGGTGATTACATGACCCCAAAACACTGTGATCACCATAAATACATGCTAGTTGCCAAGCATCTGAATTTTGATCACATGACCAAGGGGATGCTGCAATGGACATAAGTATGAGGACCAATCATAAGTCACCTCTCTCAGTGCCATTTTAATTTCAAAAGGTTGCTATGTACCTCTTTGTGGGTAGTCAGAGAGCAGTTTCTTTCTTAAACTGTAACTTTCCTGGATAGCCAAATGTTCTACTCTAAATCGGGAAGCTGTCAAAAAATTTATACTCTTATTGTTAGATATTTCCAAACACAGGCTGAGAACAGCACACAGTGCCACGTTCTAGTCTGCATTCCCAGAGTTCCACTTGGCTCTCTTGAAGGAGGCAGTCATATGATAGCAATTAAAATGGCGAAGTTAGCACAAATTACTTTTCACACAAAGAGTGAGGGTGCAGAAGAAAGAGGAAGAAGAATAGAAGTTGAAAGAAAATGAGAAGAAGAAATTAATAGAGATCTGGGGCAGTAAAAGAAACTGCAAGATCTGCATTACATTTGGAAAGATACAGATATTATATTTTAATATCCCTGTCTGCTTCTCTTTATATTAGTAAACTTTGGTTTGAGGTTCCTAGTTTTGATACTTAACTATTAAAATACTTAATGATATTTAATAATCTTAAATTATACTCTGGATTTGTAGAATTATTATTTAATTATATATTTTTATATGTAAGGTTCCATACTTCTTTGTCATTTAATTTGAAATTTTGCTTGAAAGGATATTATTTTGGAAAATTGAAATATTTTTAAACTTTCTTTATTCTTCCAGATACTTGTGGAAAAAAAAAAAACAAGTGAGAATCACTTGAGTTCAACAATTAGGACATATATAAACGTTCTTAAAATTTCTAATGAAGGATGACTACTCCATATGTTCCTGTTCCAATTCCTATAGGAAATTCTACTAGTTTTACCATAAATAGAAACCAAAGAAGATCATCTCTTGGGAGTATTTCAGCATGTTCAGATTCTCCAAAAGGACAATTAGAAGAGTCGGCTAAAAGTAACTTTAAAAAAATGAGTGTTCCCGATGAGATTGGTACTACTTCATGTCCTTGCAATAGTCCACTTGTTAGAACTAAAATGCTAGGTATAAATACCTCTATGGAATATTATATTCAACCGTTGGAAACAACTGAGCAAAACACTAACTTGGAGAACTGGGAAGATCGACCTGCTACTCCTACAATACTTGGTTATGAAGTAATGGAAGAGAGGGCAAAATTCACTGTAAGTTGTAATATTTTTCTTCTAAAAATTATATTGCACTATTTCATTTAATCACTTACATTTTCCAGATATAAATATACCTTCCCAGCTGTATGGGACAGCAGTTCTTGTTTTCTAATGATTTTTAAATTGCTTGCATTTAAACTGCTGCATTTGTAGATAATTTACTGGTTTCAGCATAGTTCTTAAATATCTTATTTAGGTTTGTATATTTTGTATATTTTAATTCTGTTCAGTTTTACATACATAGTTTTCATGATCATTTGCAACCTTATTTCCCTTGGAATCAGCCTCACTGAATGCATTTTTGAATAAGCAGAACTTTTTTTTTGTTGCCATCTTTATTCGCAAATATAATCAATAAAAGCTACATTTTGAAAAAAAAATATCTAATGTATGTTGATGGAATAGCAAACACTCCAATATTGCCTCATTCAACACAACAATATCTTTTAGAATTCAGGAATGGATAAGGTGTAAAAACATCTTATAACTGAGTAATAATTAAGAAGTTATCTAGCAGATGCTACCAACACTTTTAAAAAATGGAAGAGTATAAGAATTTGTTAGTTTAGTTATTAGATAATTATCAATTCATTTCCTATGCAATTTAAGTACTCATAAATGAGTGCTATATTTTTTTACTTATGTTGCAAAGATTCATTGGAAATTATTTTCATTCACTGTGCAAATAAATAATCCCAACCATATATCCCAGGAAATAAAGGCTACTGTTAGAAATCCTTCAGATTAAATATACTGTAGTTTAAATAAATTGTACCTGTATATAATTTGTAGCAATCATACATGTTTATGAAATCATTTTTTAAAATTACTGGCTGAAACCATTAATTAGTTCATCTTGGCTAGTAGAAACCACCTCTATCCTGAACTTGTATGAAAAAGTTATTTTTTAGATTTCTGTAAACTTTGCCACATCTGTTAATGGTTGTTTGGTTCCGTAAACAAAGAATGGTTATGTGAACTATTCAATAATTACAGTGAAATATGAGAAGCCTGCTACACATGCTGTTTCCTGAAGCTATTTTAATAAGGTTTTGTCTTGTTTGTTTTTAACAGGTTTACAAAGTACTTGTGAAGAAAAATCCAGAAGAAAACTGGGTAGTTTTCAGAAGGTATACAGACTTCTCCAGGCTCAATGACAAGGTATATGCATTTAAACAGGGTAATTAGTAATTAATATTACAAATTTAATATTATTCCTATGTTTCATAAATTACTTTGAAACGTTAAAAATAAAAATGAACACATATGAAAATCAACATAAAATATTGCATGAAAATATGTGTATTATTTGCCATTAAGACAATATATAATTGATTTTATTGCTTACTTTTAAAGATATATATTTATATAATATAGTTGGATGAGACACAAGAACATATGAGTCAATACTGTATATAGGCACTTTTGTATCTAACTGTAAGCTGCTGTTCAAAATTAAAGCAAAAATTCACAGTATCTGTTTAAAAATGTAGCATTTTGCAATTACAGTTTTTCTAGAGATAGCTATGTAGTATGCTCAGTGCTCTTTTCAAATGTTTCCAGTTATAGAGAAATGCTAATAATTGGTACTGCATAAAATACAAATAACATTTTTGATAATTGGCAACAGTACTTGTATTTTGATTGCTGAATAATCTCATGTTTAGGTTATGTTTAATGCAAACTCCCAAGCACATTGCACTGATACTGAATGTATGAGCTCTGCAGTTCTGTGTAATGAGTTAAATGAAATTGAAGTTTGCAGCCTTCAAGGAGAATAAATGTGGATAGGAGTCCTAAATAATTTGCCTGACATGTTTACTATTGAACTGAATGAATGAAAATTATATGCTGTTTCTATTTCAACAGTTCACATACAATTATAAAAGGATGTGAAAGAAAGTGACTCATATATAATAGAGTTTCTATATTTTTTAATAGGCATATTACAGGTAGGCTGCAAATATCTGGAAACTGCTACTATAGATGGTAAAAAGAAAATTTTTGCAGCTTGGATATGGTATTTTTAATTTTAAATATCTAAAGATAGGTAGCTTCCTTCAATATATACTGTATACAGTATTCATAAGATGAATCGCTGAGTACAATAAAGTAGAACATAAAAAGTTGTATAATTTGGAGAGTGCCACTTTGGGAAATGTTGCTAATGTAATGTTAATGTTGCTAATGTACTGTAATGTTAATACAAATCTGAAATGCAAAGTGCATTTTAGCTATCATTGCTAAAGTGCTATAACTCTTCTTGTGTGTGTGTGTGTGTGGGCATGTGCATGCATGTATGAATGGTCCTTCAGTCTTGTTTTCTGACTGGATAAAACGCTCCCTGCAGTTTTTTGGGTAAGATCTTTGAAAGTGGTTTGTCATTCTTCTTTTTCTAGGACTGAGACAATGGCTAGCCCATTAGCCAGTGACTAGCTGGCTTCATGCCTAAAACTCCCAGGTTTTACCCTGGTGTCTTACTTACTTACATACTTACTTACTTATTGCTTATTTATATCCCATCTTTATTATTTTTAAAAATAACTTGAGGCATCTACCATACTAAATACTCCTTCCTCCTCCATAACAATCTTATGATGTGGTTGAGCTGTGAGAGAGTGACCAGCCCAAAGTCACCCAGCTGGATTTTATGCCTAAAGCAGGACTAGAACTCACAGATTCCTGGTTTCTAGCCTGATGCCTTAACCATTAGATCAAAAGGACTCTTTATAACTCTGTTAATATAATGTTACTATTCCCTCTTATCTACAGAAATTATAACCTTCTGATATATATTTCCAGCTGAAAGATATGTTTCCTGGATTTCGACTGGCATTGCCCCCAAAGCGTTGGTTCAAGGATAATTATAATCCTGACTTCCTAGAAGACAGACAGCTAGGACTCCAAGCATTTCTGCAGAATTTAGTAGCTCACAAAGACATTGCCAACTGGTATGTAATTTTTTTAAAACTATACTCATCTTAGCAGATGTTGCAGCTCTCCTTTTCCTCATTTAAATGGTACTGTTACTTTTCCAGAGGCTGTAAATAATTTTCTTCTGTAAACAAAGTATTTAATAAGACAAGAAGAATTTAGCAATGCATTACATTTTAAATAATTCTGACACTGCAAGGTTCAATTTCAGAGGCTTTATTCTTTTTTAATAGTAGAGATTCAGAATAGTTATTGTAATGTCTTGCTGGACTAAAATGGATAGAACAAACAACGAATCAACGAACACCTAGAGGCAAACAAAGTCATTACTAAAAGCCAAAGTCATTACTAAAAGCCAACTATGTCAAAAATAGATCACGTCAGACAAATATTATTGCATTCTTTGACCAAGTGACAAAATTAGTGGATCAGAGGAATGCTGTGGACATAATTTACTTGGACTTCAGTAAGGCATTTGATAAAGTAGATCACAACCTACTACTTGATAAGATAGAAAAATGTGGGGTAGACAGAATCATCACCAGATGGGTCCGTAGCTGGCTGACCGGCCATACTCAGCGAGTGGTCCTCAATGGAACTGCATCTATATGGAGGGAAATGTGTAGTGGGGTGTCCCAGGGCTCTGTTCTGGGCCCAGTGCTCTTCAACATCTTCATCAATTTGGACAAAGGGATAGATGGGGAACTCATCAAATTTGCAGACGACACCAAGCTGGCAGGAATAGCCAACACTCCAGAAGACAGGCTTAAGATACAGAAGGATCTGGACAGACTTGAACACTGGGCACTCACTAACAAAATGAAATTCAATGGTGAAAAAAGCAAGGTTCTACATTTAGGCAAGAAAAACCAAATGCACAAGTACAGCATAGGTGGCACCATGCTCAATAGTAGTAACTGTGAGAGGGACCTCGGAGTCCTATTAGACAATCACCTAAATATGAGCCAGCAGTGTGCTGCAGCTGCCAAAAAGGCCAACACAGTGCTAGGCTGCATTAACAGAGGGATAGAATCAAGATCACGTGAAGTATTAATACCACTCTTCAATGCCTTGGTAAGGCCACACTGGGAATACTGCATCCAGTTTTGGTCACCACGATGTAAAAAAGATGTTGATACTCTAGAAAGAGTACAGAGAAGAGCAACAAAGATGATTAGGGGACTGGAGGCTAAAACATATAAGGAACGGTTGCGAGAATTGGGTATGTCTAGTTTAACGAAGAGAAGGACAAGGGGGGACATGATAGCAGTATTCCAATATCTCAGGGGCTGCCATAAAGAAGAGGGAATTAAGCTATTTTCCAAGCACCTGAAGGCAGGACAAGAAGCAACGGGTGGAAACTCATCAAGGAGAGAAGCAACCTAGAACTAAGGAGAAACTTCCTGACAGTGAGAACAATTAATCAGTGGAACAGCCTGCCTCCAGAAGCAGTAAATGCTCCAACACTGGAAGTTTTAAGAAGAGACTGGACATCCATTTGTCCGAAATGGTGTAGGGTTTCCTGCCTGAGCAGGGGGTTGGACTAGATGACCTCCAAGGTCCCTTCCAACTTTACTACTATTATTATTATTATTATATAAAGCTGTATCTTTTGTATTCTTGCTGAATATTTCAATACAGAAGCAGGGAATGTGTGAATGACTGAATGAGAGATAGAATAGTAGTGACAAAAATAGACACCACCTGGTAGACAACTGTCAGCTCTGCTATATAGGCACTTGATTTGGATACTCTTAGAGCATATTTGTTTGTCTGTCCCAGATATTTCACCCTTTAATATTGCAGCTGCACAAACTTCTTTCAGAATATTTTTGTAGAACAAACTTTATTTTTAGCTTTATTTTTGCTTAACCATGGCTTGTTGAATAGCTGAATTTTCACAGTGTGCTAAAACAAAACAAAACTAGTCAGACACACTGTGACTTAGTTAAAGCTATGAACTTGGCTGCTTTTGTGGGTATTAAATATGATTTTTCTTTTAATAATACCTCAAGTATCTGGGAAAAAACCAATAATAATTAAAAGTTTGGATCTCACTTCAAAGGAGTAAATAACACAACAATAGATGAAGGCATTGTTGATTAGCTATTTGGTTTCCAATTATATCAAGACAATTCTTAATCATGAGCGCATGTTCCTTTTTATATTTTTCTGGTATGCATGAAATATAGTGAAACATACTGTACTGATTCTACAGTAGTGTATGAGAAACATTTCTGGATGATAAAGATAGGTAAAATTTTATTCGTAAGTTTTTTTTGTTATTTTAAATGTTAATAAGCACATTATTTCCCATTATTTTCTTCGTTCTCAATTCTGTTTGTATCTGGACGTTTGTTGTAAAAGAAAGCTGAGAAAAGCTTTACTAAAGACATAATGTTACTGTATATTTTATTATAGTCCTAATAACCTCTCTCCACCACACTCCTCAGTGCTCAGCCTCAGAGAAATAAATCCCATGAGATTCAATGGGAATAGTCCCAGATTAGCACAAACCTGTAGCCTCCATTCACAGTTACTAAGACCATATAAACAAGAATTTATTAAAATTGTTCAAGTCATTCTTCCTATATTAGTGTTATTTGTTTAATAGGAATGTTCAAAATCATGGACATAACACAGAATACACACTACTACTAAGGACTGAAGTCATTCAAATCATTGCCCTTTGTGAATATTCAAAATTGAAGAAAACTTAAATGTATATATTTGACACCAGTATTATCATTGTTGTCTTCTTCCTTCTCCTTCTTTTTCTCAATATTAATTGCTTGATGCTGTTTTCTGTTTTCAGCAAAGTTAGTGACCCAGATATGGATACAAGCATAAATGTTTTTTACTGCTATAACTGCAACTTTCTGTAGAAAACACATAAATAATAACTAATAATGTTTGCTACTATCTTGTTAAAGGCATATTGCTTATTAACTGATCCCAACAGGCTCAAGATTGACTCAGCCTTTCATCCTTCTGAGGTCAGTAAAATGAGGACCCAGATTGTGGGGAGCAATATGCTGACCTTATAAATCTAGCTAGAGAGTGCTGTAAAGCAGTATGGGGTGGTATATAAGTCTAAGTGTGATTGCTATTAAATTGTAATCTTGATATAGTAGTTTGTAACAGCTCTCAGGTGCCTTAAAACCTAAAACTTAATTTTTCTTTCTTGAAGTTCTGCTAACAAAATCCCAAATCAACCAGATTTTAGCCAATTTGTTGACCATCCAGTTCCACTATATGGTTAGATTACATAAAATATGATTTAACTAAAGTAGATAGCTACATTATATCTTGTTTCAAATAAGAGCTAGTTGGTTCTCTGAATTAAGGCTTGAAAGCAAAAGTTCTGTGTGAGGTTTTTTCCTACTTATCTAGCACCTAGAAGCATACTGCCATCTGAGGTTTATTTTCAAATGTAGTTGTGAGAGAGTTACCAAATTGCATATTTAAGTCACATTTTTTCTTAAGGAAAGCTTTGCTTTCATAGGATGACTACTGTTACGTATATAGGCTGTAAGCTGCATTGCTAATGAAATTACTTGTCTTCTTGTAAAGGTAACTGACATTTTGTAGATAAGTGCATAGAAGTTAACACTTGATTATCATACTTTGATATTGACTAGTTAATATTTAGTTTGATAGTTCTGTATTTTTGGAACAGTTCTTTTAACTTGACAATTCATTCTGAATGTATTACAAAACAAGTAAAGTCCAGGGCAAATTGGACAATAACAAGCAGCAGTACTTCATAACATAAACTGTTCTGAGATAGCCTTTTGCAGCCCTATCTCACTTCTTTTTAAAACAGCAGCTACCAATAAAAATATCCACTGCAACATAATTATGTTTAGAAAAGGTGACCTTTTCCATACATATCAGATGAAGAAAAAGAGTGTTGTTTCCATTTTTCTAGGTAGATTTTAGTACCATATTATTTCTCCTTCTCTCTGCCTTACCAAAGTGTAAACTGAATAAGTTGATTTTTTTTATTTTCTTTTGGTATGGTAATATAAAGTTGCCTCTAAGATGACTAAATCGAATGAATGAATGATGATAAAATAAAATAAAGGACTTTTGTAACTTCATGGTAGGAATTTTGTGATGACAATAGTCAATATTCCGGGTTTTACTTTGCAGTGTTAGAACTATTTACCTGTAGTGTATTTTTTTTTAAAAAAGCAATTTTGTTTTTAAGAAAACCTAAACAACAATTTATTTCTAAAAATATATTAGCTAATGTATGGAATAGATATACTGAAATGAATGTCTTCACTCACATTTCTTACAATGGGAGTTTTTTTTTCCATTTTGATAATATTTTATGCTGTAGCCCCAGCTATTTACAGATTTGATTGGAATCTAAGGATAGACTTCTTAAAAGAAATAATTCTACAAATTGGGTTATGTGGCAATCTGTTGGGAAAAAATGTGGACTCATACTTATCTATAATGCTGATAATTTATAAGATAATGTAGTCCATAAATTGAACAAAAAGGCAGGAAGAAAAAGTTGGATGTATCAAGTTAAGCCATTTATAGCATACCAGTTCCTTAAATGGTGTTGATTATCTTAAATTCAAATTACACATGGTTTGTGCTCGAGGAAAATGAATGTAACTGAACTATTAATTTTACTTTTATCTTGAACCACCTTTTCAAAACATTTCACTCTTTTTAATAACATGTATTCTTACTAGAGAGAAAATTACATTCAAACCTTTGCCTCTAATTATGTTTGCATCTGTCTCTATAAATTTTAATAATGCAGCTAATTCCTATTTGGGGAAGCATTACTGTACAACATTGGCATATTTCCAGTATACACTCCATATTGTCCTGTATTTTCGTTGTCAATTGCTCTTATTTTCCATTGTTTTCAAAGTCTTGCAGTAAGGGAGTTTCTTTGTTTGGATGACCCACCAGGACCCTTTGATAGCCTTGAGGAGAGCAGGGTAAGTGCAATGGAAGAATTTGTTTTTAGAAGAGAAGATTTTAATTGCACAATGACCTAAGTTTTATTACTTAGCGCCTTTATGTGAATAGCAGCAACTTTTTGTTCCTTTTCTAACTATAAATTAAATATGGTCATCATGTAGCAAAATAGTTCAAATGAATAATCTATGGACAGAGCTGGGAACCAAAATGCAAGGAGATGAATCTAGCAAAAGAGTGGAAGTGAAAAGAACAGATAGAGGGGAAAAGAATTTGGGAAACATAAAAATTACTACACAGAGATTCCTCAGCTTTGTTCATGCCATGCGTATGTTCTCTTTTATTGTATTTATATTTAGATATGATTTATTTATTTGTTTATAGGCTTTTAAAATTATTTCAGTCATGATGTGCAATTGAATGGGTGTTTTTTATTCTTTTTCTTTGTATAAATGTTAAATATCATGTGTTTCCCATCCTGTGTATAATTCTAGAATACTGAGCCAAGTATGAAATATTATAAAAATATATTTCAGGTAGTTGATGTACTTGCCTTATCAACAATTTCCTTATTTAAATTATCTTACTTGTTATTGTAATAAGAGATAAAAGTATATGTTCATATTTTTACGAATGTATTAGAGTCACTAATTTTTTTGACATGGTACAAATAGTATTTTGAGAGTTCATAAAATTGCTACCATTAAGCAAAAGGGATATAGAATAATTTATAGTTTGGGACCATTTCCAGCAAATATAATTGAAACAACTTAGTGCTTGACATTAACACATTACAGAAATTTTCTCTGTTGTTTTGAACTCTATACTGTATTTTGTATTTATAACTATCACTATGGATTTCATTTTTAAATATTTAATATGGATTTAATGACAATCTTAAAAAATAATAACTTTGCTAAGGCTATTGATGCTCATTGGATTTTATTTAAAAAAAGATTGAACCTAGTTTATATCCAGTGCCAACTTCCAAATATTTTTAACTGTAGCATATAAATAATATTGTCAGAAGTGTTTTGCAATTGAAGAATTGGGAGCATATATCTAACAACTTTAGTAGTTAACCGAAAAGGCTAAAATGCCAAATGAGATATCCTACCAAATTAATATTTTCTGGCACCATATAGATGATAAATTATGAACTGCAAACTTCTCACTGTTACCTATAGGTTTGCTTCGTTATTCACTCCTAAACAATTCTATACATATAACATTTTGCTATAAGGGAAGAATGCTGCACTTCAGAGCTGTATTTATATACACTGAAAATGCAGAACCCCATACTATATTTGTCACATATGGATGATAAATGGGAGTCCAACAAAAATTATTTGGTTATCTGAACTAAAGTATATAATTTAAGTATATAATTTACTTCACAGAATGGTGGGTGTAAAAGAAAGGAAAAGGCATTCTCAAGTCTAACTTCATAAAGACACATCTATGCAGTTTTCTCAAAAACATTGTTTGCCTTTGTCATCTTGCATCTTATGCATCTTTAATTTCCAGCTCTAACTTCCTGATTCATACACTCCGATGATTTTTTATCCAAGGACTAATCAGACCAGCCCTAATTAGCAGCTAAGTACAGACAAGATCAGTTAGGTGCTATAATCTGGTGAGGTTACCAGTGGGCTTAGCATTCATGTCAGAGACATTTGAGCAATCTCTTGAGTTTCTTGTTTTTTTATTGTGGTTAAGATATACAAATAACAGGTTTCCATAATTACTCTTTCAAAATCTGAATAGTGTGTGTACACATACATACCCTCTAGACTTATTTACTTAAGTAAAGTATAGCCCACCTCAGTTTTGATTTTTATCCTTAAATAGAGATGTTTGAGGCAGTTACACAATCTTGTCATTCTTTTTGATGAAATTAACTGATCAAATCAAACTGTGTGTGTTGCTTTTTACAAAAAAACCCCTTACTTTCAAAAATTTAAATTTTCTTCTAGGCTTTTTGTGAAACTTTGGAGGAAACAAATTACCGGCTTCAAAAGGAATTTAATGAAAAACAAAAAGAGGTGGAAACTTTGAAAAAGTTGTTAAATGAAAAAGAATTGTACATAAATGAAATGGAGAAAAGACTTGGGTAAGACTGAAATAAAGCTGCTCACCACAAATACCACTATCATAGCTAGTGATATGAATCTAATACTTTAGGATTTCTGAATGCTTCCTTGTCTTTATTTATTTTTTAAATTTCTATAGCTGCCCAACTCACAAACAAATGACTCTGAGAGACCTACAACAAAGTTAAAAAAACAATAGTTCACAAATAACAGTTATAATTATTAAAAGCATTAAAAACTATAAAACACAGCTAAACAAAAATCAACAAAGAGATATTAATAATAACAGAGACATTTTACTATTGACCAGTTCCCCAGGAGGCCCCAAAAGGCAGGAAATACTTGAAAAGATTGTAATCAAAAAGGAAATTTTAAGTTTTGTCTCTGTGCACCAAGAACATGTATAAGACATTATAATACAACCTGTATCATGTCTTAACTTCTTTTTGAAAAGGAGAATGAGAAAATTGCAACAGAGCTTTCACTCTCTTGTGGGGGTGGATTAAGTATTCAGAGGTGGAATGCTTTTCTGGCAAAGGTCATTTTCAGAATTAAATATTCTGTTTATATTTAATAATTTCAGAAATATTCAATTTGATAATCCCAGACACAAGATAAATGGTATCAGAGATGATTTTATCTTCAGTAATCATTATTCAGCATACATTCAGTATGTAATGTTAATGGTTGTAATATAAGGAAAATTACTGCTTTGTTCTATCAATAGAAAGCTGCACTTTAAAAGAATTAGTGAAATGTAATTATTCCTAGAAAATTCTTCTAAGGCTGCAGTTTTATCCCCAGTTTCTAGGAGCAAACTCCAGTGACTCTTTTAAATACATGTGCATAGTTTTCTTCAATGAAGAAAGCTTTTCCCCAGAGACATTTTTTATAATAATTTCCAGCTAAAATAAAATACCTGCCTTGATTTTGTTACAGGGACTTAAATTTAGTGGAAACAAAGTCTTGTAAATTGTCAGGAGAGGGAAGTGAATGCAGTGGAGAAGTGGAGTCATCCGCAACAGAGGCAGATCAAAGAACCTTGGAAGAAGACAGCCGGTAAATTATCATTCAATAGTTTTATTTAAAGTTAATCTCTGAAATGCAAATCATCTGCAAGCTTAGAACAGTCCTGCAGACATTTCAGGCATTTTGCTGGAGTTATTTTCCATGGGATTGTGTCTTTATATTATCCAACATAGTAAATTTTATATTATTGTCTTAACGTTTCTATATAATACCTGCATGTACTTGGGTTTTCCAATGCTTTTCTACCATTCAAAAGTCATTGGATGAAATTGAAATTGAAAATCAATTAATTGATGCTGATAGGTCTTCAGTTGGCTATCTGCTGAAGAAATTGCATGCCATTATAATTTGTAGGATATGGATAATATATAAAACATGAGCCCAGCAATTTGTAGATACTTGTAGTTTTAAAACATAGCACATATTAGGACTGAGTGATAGACAGAGCTTGTTGGCTCACATTTTTATGATAAATATTTTGATCTGAATCTGCAGGTCTGAAAAAGAGGATTGGAAAACCTCTTGGAGTGGGTCACTGGTAGAAAACTTTGTGCCAGAAATTGAAGTAGCCGAAGTGGCATATACTGCTGATATAGAGATGTAAGCATGACTTGTTTTGCTTTATTTTGTGTTTTTTTAAAAAAAGATTTATCTGGAAGTTGTTGAACAAAATCAGTAGAACTGAAGATGATAGGAATGTTTACATAAATCATTTGGAATACATTTTTGACACAAGAAAAATAATCAGTGCTGCTGCTTTAATTCATTTGTTATCTAAGATATATAGATATGTGGAGAACTATATTAATATATAAAAAACTCTGGTTAAGTTTATGCTATGCCTAGAATCCTAAATAGTGTGTATAATTTAACAATAGATAACAGTTAAATGTCAATTATCATTTGGCTTGTCACACCTGTTTGCTACTAATATGTGATCTATTTTTTATGAGCAGCTTTTGGTATCTGATTTTGCAGATTCTTTATATAGGATATAGTTTTATGCTCTGGAAATAAAATTCTGCCATCAGGCCTCAGAAACAGTATATGATCTCTCATGTTTTTAAAACAATAAATTTAAATAACTTATAAGTATGTTTTAATGCAATAAACTAGAAAAGCTTACAATACCAAAATATTTCAGATATAGGAATAAGATTAGGAGGTTTTTATAATGGGAAATGGAGAATCATAGGCAATTAACTGTATAGCCTAGGTATACTGTAGATGGTCATATAGAAAATAATGTAAAAACTGATTTAATATTGTACCTGTTTTTTCTTTAAATCTTATGATAATTTTGCTACATAATCAATGACTGCCTTAGATATATATATAAAATACTACCTCCTACTTTGTTACTTATGCATAAGTATGCTGTTTAATGCCTATTCAATATGTATATGAATGATAATGGCCATTTGTTAAAGCCATACTTCTGCGCCGTTAAGAAATCTAGTTGCAGTTTGTATGAAGATACCAGGGATTCTGTAGCTTACTTACAAATTGTGTTATGCCCAACAATGCACTTTATTGTAAACAGACACCTTGTGTCAAGATCATTGGCACATGCGTACACAGAGACACATGCACACACCCATGCATATCTTTTGATCGAGGAAAGGTGAAGTGATTTGCACAATCATGTCTCTTTCTATTATGCTTGTTCACATGTTTACTGTAGTGTGGGTCAGCTTTATGGAATCTCCAGAAACATTTTACTGAGCGGCTGTTTGCTCAAAGTGCCTTTTGTTTCTTCTTCCAGTGAAAAGAAAGCAAGCTTTGTTCTTCTTCATGTCATTTAGTCTTTGTTTGTCTTAATGTTCTTAGCACACAAGTCTCCATGTGCTTGGACTTTTCAATGTTCACTTTGTAATTTTGGGATATGAGGAAAAACACTCTGTAGAACTGTATAAAGCTGTCTGAGGAAAATAAAGATTTAGACATGACATTTTTGCCGTCTTTTGTGGAAAAAAAAGTCAAAGTAAAGGTAAAGGTTTCCTAATATTAAAGTTGACTTCAGTAACACATGCACACATGTCACACTTGCATACGTGCCCATAAAGTTTTATCTGCATTACTTATATTATGAAATATTTTCATTGTATGAAAGTATAAGATACATTTTGAGTATCATACAGATTTCTCAATTACTGCTTATTCCTACAGCTCCTAATACCATCTCTAAATTTATCCTTAAGGTCTCTCAATATTCAAGTCATCCTTCAGGAATTGACGAAATATAACTAACAGTTATTTTCCCCTCATTTATGAACTTCCACTGGACACATTTCTTCCATGAATACAGAAGGGCATGGCTGGATCTAGTCCTGTATTATATTATTACTTGGCATGCTGATATATTTTTAAATAATTAATTAATTTAAATAATTAAATAATGTTTTGTGATTATTTTTAAAAGCTAATCTTTGCTGGCAAATCTTGTTTAATGACATTATTAGTTACCAAAAAGTTCTATTTGTATGAGAAAAAGACAAGACATGGTGGCTGAAAAAAGGGGTGCTGGGGTGTCAATATGGAGGAAAGATCTTCGTAGAATAAAATAATAATTAAGATAGTCTAATGAAAAGATGGTAAAGATGAGAATGTGGAAAGAGTTTTGAGACTTTTGAACTTTGGTGTTTGAGAAGACTCTCGGAAATAACCTGCACAACTCAGAAAACAAATCAACTTAGCATTATTGCTTGAGGCACAAATGTCCCAACTCTCATATTTAGGAGAAATCATGAGAAGATCAGCTTCCTTGAACAGTTTCTAATGTGAGAAACTGGAATGAATGAGACGAAGAGAATGATTAGTAGCAAGGTGGATGGATTTGATTGCAGTAGAAAGGAACATGTAGAGCAAAACAGTCAGGTGGAGAACAAATCATAATAGAAAAAGGCAATGTAATCACAAAGAATCAATACTGACTTGACAGCACCTATTCAATCAATTAAGAAAAGATTTTTAAAAAGCTTTGGAAGTATGGTAATACATAGTAAGTACTAGGAACTGTAAGTAGAATCTGCACCAAAATATTGCAGAGTGAAATGTTCTTATTTGAGTTTCAACGCGACAATGCCTTCCTGCAGGAAATAATTTCTACCGTATACCCACCCTGGTTCCTCAAATCTCTTTGCTAATCGATAGTCATTTTGTAACTGAATGTGATCAGTTCATATTGCACTGAGTTTCTTGAGGTGTTCCTCTTTAAAAACCCCATGCCTTCTATATTCTCACTTGCTTTCCTTCCTACATCTCATCCCATTTGCCTAAGCAAGTTAGCTGAGTAGTCCTGGCATTCATTTGTTTGATTTTTTCCTCTTCACAAAAGCATGTTTGTGTAGTTTCTAGTTTTTTCATCTTTATCTCAATCTGATTTGTTTTTCCAATCTGATTTGTTTTATGCTTGATAAAAATCTTAGGATCTGCCGAAATGTGGTTTGGTTGGTTGTTTAGGTCACATAATAATTAGCATAAGCCCCAAATTTCACTTTAATAATAAGTAAATATATATGTTCTTTTTTTTAGCCTTGCTGACTTTTCAAATCATCTCACTTGTTTGGAAACACCGTTCTAATCATTTAAGGCAAGAATAAATTTGTTCTGCTCCTTGAGTAATTAAAAGATAGAAAGGTAATCAAACTAATAAAAGGAAGCTGCAGAATTGGGTAATACAGTTAATTCCGGGTGCTACTCTTCACAAATCAATATTACTAGGCTTGACCCTACAGGCATTCAATCTGAAATCTATTTCACCATGTCCCAGATCTGTTTCCTAGAGATCCCTGGGTGTCAATAACTTGGGAAAATTACAGTTGAAATAAGAAACAAATAGTCCAGGGCTGTAATTTCCAAATATTCCTTCTATGTGGTGTTTAAACTAGGGGAGGTAAGAATGCCAATGTGCCAACAAAATATTTGTTTAAGCTTAATTTGCAATGGGGAGTAATGGAGGAATTTCAAAGCATAGGTGTACAAATGAAAGGGAAGGGTAATCTTCCTCTTTATCCTGTGACCCCTACAAAACAATTAAGTTTAGAAAAAATGTTTTCACTGCCGCCAATTATTTTTTTCAGCTTGATTGCCCATCAAGAAAAAGGATTTGCAACATTTCAATGCTCTACTTCCTATGTGCTTTAACACTCCAAATTCCACAGAATCCCTTTTCCCCCTGTGCTGTATGTCTTTTTTTCCCCTCTTTTTTTAAATCAATGCCATTGGCCAGAGCATTAACGAACTAATATTAAATGTCATTAGCAGTGTGTGCATTTGTGAGCTCTGATCTATTCAGACAAAATGGCATTTTACATTGGGACAACAAAATATCACATGGGCATGTCAGTTTCTTAAATATGTAGTTTCTTTTCCCAAATAAAATTCTACCCTCCTGTGTCTCTCCTCTGGAAATGATCATTTGTGCACATTCTTTCCTCCGCTTTGATTTCTCATTGAAGATCTGGCACCCTGCCTCACTTGCCGCCATCTACCCAGTGGATTGTAAATTATTGCAGTGACAGCAACTTGGAGGATCAGCAAATTGGGTTTGTTCTATGTGTGAGACTTGACCTCCCAACAGTTTGCAATATGAAAAGCTTCAATGGGCAAGATTTAAAATCAAACATATTCCACTACCAAACTGGAAACACTATTCAAGTTAGTAACTAGTCTTGATTCCTTAAGAATTATTCTATTTGCAAATTTGCCTTTCTGTGTTACATTGCTATCATGATACAAAATTATGCTGAGCTTAGATGATCAACAAAGATGATAAAGGGTCCAGAAGCTAAATTGTATGACAAATGATTGAGGAACCCAAGTAAATCTAAGCTATCAAAGAGAAGGATCAGGGGAGACATTATAACTGTCTTCCCAGTACTTCCAGTACAGTCACAAAGAAGAGTGGATTGACTTATTCTTCAAAGCACCAGAGGACAGGACAAGAATTAATGGGTGGAACTTGTTAAAGACTGATCCAGCCTAGAAATAAGGAGAAATTGTCTGACAGAACAATTAATCAATGAAAAAGGTTGCTGCCCGAAGTTCTAGGTGCTCCATCACTGGAGGTTTTCAAAAATAGACTGGACAACCATTTGACTGGAATTGGACTAGGAGGACTTTGAGGTCCCTTCCAGCACTATGATCCTAAATTCTACGTTTTGTAAATCTGCTCTTGTTTGGGATGCATATTTTGTGCAAATAGTATATGCATAGCTGTACAAAATACTGCACACCCAGCAGAAAGCACTTCTTTAGCACCTTACTAGGTTTTAAAGCACATTATCTTTCCAACAAATCTTCAAAAATTGGTATCATTCTGTCATATGAAGCTATGAGAGCATGCCCAGTCCACCTACTGAGATCTGAGAATCCCGTTGGAATTGTACATTTTGCCATTCTTATGTAAGTTGTTTATTGAATTATTTATAATGTATAGCTTTGCAGAACTTAAGGAGGAAAGTGAAGGAGACAGAAGTGAGAGCTTTGTCCATGCTAGAATGCGGCAAGCACTCCCTGGAATGCCGGGGAATTGCAAATGACCATCAAAGGAATTTCAGAAATCAAAAGAATTGGATTTGAAAGAGAATGAGATTGTTCTGACAGGGTGTCTATCAAATTTAATATTTTGATACAATATCAGAGAAGGAGAGGTTGCTGGGAGGCTGCTAAATCTGAACAGCAATCAATTTGGAAAGGTGGTTAATTAGAAGAAATGTTCATTTAGAATTGTGCCTAATTTTTCCAGTTTTCAGAGAATCCCTTGACCTTAACTCTTGCCAAAAACTGTCCTTCTGATGTGCAAAACTTGTAATCATTGAGGTAATTCACAAATAGAAAGTATTTTTAACAAGGCACATCTTATGAAACACTATTTTTCATACTCAAAAAATAGATTTCTTTCAGAAAAGAGTCCTTCAGTTGCTCTGAGGACGACATTTGGTTAACTTAAACAGTGCAGTGTTAGATGTGAAAGTGAGAATAAATCTCTAAGAGATAGCTATATTCTCACTTAAGAAAGCTCAAGTCTCTTGGTCAGAGAGGCAGAAAAATTTCAGTACACAAGTTCAAAGGAATGTGTTTGAACACAATGGCCATTTCACAAAGGAACAAAAGAGATATCAAGGAGTAAGAGGAAGAACTACTGATGTGTGGGAGGTAAGTAGTGGATATGACAAGTTTTTCAATCCTTGCCCAACAAGATTTGGATGTTTGTTTATTGCTTAAATTTGGTATACTGGCATCCTTGCCCATGAATTAGCAAGTGCAAATTTCTACACAGACAAATTGCTTAGGTCCTTTCAGTATTTAACAGTGGCTTTGTCACATGTGCAGTGTTAAATCATTGTGGTTACGGTGTGGATTCAGAAAATGCAATTAACTCTAAGATAAAATTAGTCTGAAAAATACTTGAAGTCCCATTGACTTGAGAGAGTTAAATATGTACTTAAACAGAATGGAGCTTAAAGGAACTTGTCTCTAGTAATATGGTACTTCTGGCTGTTTATAAACTATAGCCAAATGTGGTAAAAAGACCTAAGTAAATCCTCAGGAGTTTAATATTAAAATGAATGCTATGTTTCTGTGCATGGCAGAATATGTTTATAATCCAGCAGCTATTGTAGCTGCTAGAATAAATCTATATAATATTGGCAGAGAGGTGCTCAAATGCTCATGTTGCAGCAAGGCCCTCTCTCTAATTGATATTTTGCTGACAGGCTAATCAATCCCTATTTGAGTTGTTCAAGTATAATCAGGAATTCTTTTTAAGTTAGATCTATCAGTTATTTGAGGCATTAGTAAAAATACCAAACTATTAACACTTTTGTGTTCCCTTTCAAAATTCTGCACTGATCTTTTTCATAAATCCCCAAATTCATTAACAGCTAGCTTTTTAACAATGAAACATATTTATTGTTTATGTTTCTTTTTTTCTTTTTTATAATATTTTATTAGTTTTCTAATTTTACAATTAAGTATTTAAAAAGCAACATGGTGATTGGCTTAATTAATAGTTCAATAACATACATAAATCTTTAGTACAAATCTCAAGTTACAACATCAGATATTTCCTCTCTTTTTCCCTTAATATCTACTATCTCATATTAGGCTAATATAGTTTTTATTATTATCTACTAAGTAAAAAGATCATTATTACATGTATCAATAATTTTTAGCTTACACACATCTTAATTGTGTTTACATTCAATCCTTACATACAATCAATGTCCTGTTATTGCTTTTTTCCGAAGCTTTAATTTCCCATCAATATTCAAATTAACATTTGATATTTATAATTTCCAAGCTTTAGATAACCAAAGTTTCCCTTATCTGAACTTCTTTTTTCCCTTTTTGTAACAAAATCTAATATTCTAAATACACATTTATTTGAGTATAGTCTTGTTCTGTTTTCTAAAAGTTATCTGTTTTCCACCTTATTAAACCATCTAATTAATAACACAGTATCCCCTTCAATAAGTCAAAACCATTATATGTATTGTCTGGGTTAACCAATAAATCAGTAATATTCATAATTTTTTTTCATTTGGGTCTAATTTTTAAAAGTTCAAATACTCCCTCTATTTTTCTGGTAATATCTTTTATCTCATATTAAGCAAACAGAATTCTTATTTTCAACTGATTTCCAAATATTTTAAATTAGGTGTCCAAAATTTCCCTTATCTCAACTTCTCCCTTTTTCCCTTTTCATTGTTGTTGTTGTTGTTAATTGCGAAGTCGTGTCCGACCCATCGCGACCCCATGGACAATGTTCCTCCAGGTCTTCCTGTCCTCTACCATCTTCTGGAGTCCATTTAAGTTCACACCTACTGCTTCAATGACTCCATCCAGCCATCTCATTCTCTGTCGTCCCCTTCTTCTATTGCCCTCAATCTTTCCCAGCATTAGGCCCTTCTCCAGTGAGTCCTTCCTTCTCATTAGGTGGCCAATGTATTTGAGTGTCAACTTCAGGATCTGGCCTTCTAAAGAGCAGTCGGGGTTGATCTCTTCTAGGACTGACCGGTTTGAACGCCTTGCAGTCCAAGGGACTCGCAGGAGTCTTCTCCAGCACCATAGTTCAAATGCCTCAATTCTTTGGCGCTCAGCCTTTCTTATGGTCCAACTTTCACAGCCATACATTGCAACTGGGAAAACCATGGCCTGGACTATACGCACTTTTGTTGGCAGGGTGATGTCTCTGCTTTTTAGTATGCTGTCTAGATTTGCCATATCTTTCCTCCCCAGGAGCAAGCGTCTTTTAATTTCTTGGCTGCAGTCCCCATCTGAGGTGATCTTTGAGCCCAGAAAAATAAAATCTGTCACTACCTCCATTTCTTCCTCATCTATTTGCCAGGAATTGAGAGGGCCGGATGCCATGATTTTGGTTTTCTTAATGTTGAGTTTCAAGCCAACTTTTGCAATCTCCTTCTTCACCCGCATCAAGAGGCTCTTTAGTTCCTCTTCACTTTCTGCCATTAGAGTGGTATCATCTGCATATCTTAGGTTGTTGATATTTCTCCCAGCAATCTTAATTCCAACTTTTGATTCATCTAGCCCTGCCTTTCTCATGATGTGCTCTGCATATAAATTAAATAGGCAGGGCAACAGTATACAGCCTTACCGGACTCCTTTCTCAATTTTGAACCAATCAGTGGTTCCGTGTCCAGTTCTCACTGTTGCTTCTTGACCCGCATATAGGTTTCTCAAGAGACAAATAAGATGGTCTGGTATTCCCATCTCTTTAAGAACTTGCCATAATTTGTTGTGATCCACACAATCAAAGGCTTTAGCATAGTCAATGAAGCAGAAGTATATGTTTTTCTGGAACTCCCTAGCTTTCTCCATGATCCAGCGTATGTTGGCAATTTGATCTCTAGTTCCTCTGCCTCTTCGAAATCCTGCCTGTACTTCTGGTAGATCTCAATCAACATACTGCTGGAGTCTAGCTTGTAGGATTTTAAGCATAACTTTACTAGCACGTGAAATGAATGCAATGGTGCGATAGTTTGAACATTCTTTGGCATTGCCTTTCTTTGGAATTGGAATGTAAATTGACTTTTCCAATCCTATGACCACTGTTGAGTTTTTCAAATTTGCTGGCAAATTGAGTATAGCACTTTTACTGCATTGTCTTTGAAGATTTTGAATAGCTCAGCTGGAATACTGTCACCTCCACTAGCTTTGTTGTTGCTCAGATTTTCTAAGGCCCATTTCACTTCACATTCTTGGATGTCTGGTTCGAGGTCAGTGACCATCTCATTGTGGTTATCTGGGACGTTAAGCTCATTCTTGTATAAAAGCTCACTCCCTTTTCATACCAAAGTCTATTAATCTTGTTACACATCTTACCTATTAAATTATAATGATACTTTATTTTCTAAAAATTATCTATTTTCCACCATATTCAACCCTCTAATTAGTAATAAATCAAAGCCCTAATTTTCTTCAGCCTTACTCTGACTTTTTTCCTTTGCCAACTAGCCTTCCATGTCAGTGCATTTAAATCATCAAATAGTTCTCCCTCTATTATTATATATATTATTTGAAATAAGAAAGACCATTTAGTTGCAGGTTTTTTTGAAGAACCAGCCCATTTGTATTCATTAGATCATCTATTTATTACTCCAATTTCCCACAATTGTCCTGATAGGTTTATTTTCCATTCAATCTGTTCTTCTTCCTTCTCCTCAAATTTCTTCTGATTTATATAGAAAGTCTTTTCCATTTTCAGTATTGTCACTCCCTTTTCTGAATTTTCTGTTGGTTGGATTTGTTGGTCAATTAAATCCTCTATCTTAATGTTTGGTTGTTCCACTTCTACTGTTATTTTCTGCATTGTTGGTTCTTTGGTTGTAGTCAAGATCTGGGTTTTGTATATCTAAGCTGGCATCTTGTTCCTTTATGTTGCATCTTATTTTGTCACAAGCTGAGAGAATGGTTTTGTGTATTGATTTCAACATGGCAAGGATTTTTTCCTGATCTTCATCCATATTCTCTTAATAGTGTATTAAGTTTAAGACTTTAGAATCAGACATTAAAAATAGTTCAAGAAGGCCAAATACGTTGCCCAGAAGTTCTCTTTACAGCTGAGTTTTTCACAGGTGGTATCTGTCAAGGTCAAAAAAGTTTTTTCTGGAGTCTGGGCTTCAAGCCAAGTCTCTTTTAGGCAAAAACAACTTGTAATACCATACTTCATCACAAGATGTCACCGATGCCATTTAAAGCTTTTAAGTCCAAAGTTTTTATGATAGTTTTTCAAGTTTTATTTCTTTTTTTTAATTAAAACAAATGTCTCCAGTAAGAATAGGAAAATGTTTAGTCCCCAAGTTTCAAAAGCATATAGATTCAATTAGATTAAAATTATTCTTATAGATGCTTTAATTCCCCTGGGTAGTTAGTCACTGCTTTTTTTGGAGCGTGGGGTAAATATTCCCTTCCTTCTCTCCTCACAGAGGGAAAAATACTTTGGGCAGCTTTTACAGGAGAAAATACTTAAAGTCTTAAAGAGAAGATCAGGTCTCACCCAGTTTCATCCGTGTTGCTTTAAAGGTGCTTGATGGTAATTTTGACTTTGGCTGTCAGCAGCTTAGTGGCGAGCCATATTGCTATGGCCGGTCTTTCTCCCGCCAGTTTGGAGGGTGCCCTGGATCGAGCAGAAGGGCTGCCGCCCTCCCATGATCAAGCGGGGGTCCCCTCCTTCTTCGTCACCCCTACAGGGCAACTTTCGACCCTTTCCAGGGTCCCCCAGGGGGATGAATTCGGACGCAGAAGATGGAGTTCACCTTCCTGAGTCCGCAGGTGCCGTGATGGCAAACCGGAAGTCTCTTGTTTATATTTCTTGATAATATTTTTCTTTTGCCTTTCTGCAAGAAGTCAATTAAGGCACACATAAGAAATATAAAAATAAAATGGAGGCCTGAAAGTAAGCAGCAATATAACTAAAAATATTTTTGTCCAATGAGTACAATAGGGATGTCCTTACAGAAAGAACACAAAGTGCTTTGTCTGTTCAGGCACTTCAGGCCATTGTGAAAAGTCCAATATATAAGTAGAGTAATTGGTACAATTGTTCTCCCTTGCCTCCAAAGATGTTTCCTTTGCAAGCACAAAATTCAGTGCTACCTGTGCCAAGTCTTGTTTGTGTGCTCTTAGTGAGCTATTATTCTGTGACATAATTGGCAAACCAAAGATGAGTAGATGGAGTAAGGATTTTTCTTAATAATAATAGTAATTTTTATTATCTTTGAATGTAAGCTGAAAAGTATGGTCTGGTTAAAGCAGCCTTCCTTATTTTGAAGCCTTCCAGATGTGTTATGACAATACCAATACATCTTCATACTACATCAGTTATACCACAATTTGCATTATTCCCAGCACAGAGAGACTAGCTTATAAAAATAATTGGGGAAATGGGGGGTTCAAATCTCAGCCATGAAACTCTCCATGACTTTGAGCCAGTAATTCTAAACTAGCTCAGAAAAAAGCTTGTGAGATAAATAGGCCTGAAGTAAGAAGAATGCTTTGCGTGCATTTCTGATCTCCTTGGAGGAGAGGATGGATGTCATTTTTAAAAGTCCAACCTTTTCTCTGTACATAATTTCCAAAGTAATGTCACCCGCTTGGCAAATTGCTTGTGCTTTTATGTGCTTATGTATTTTAACAAAGAACACAGAAAAGTTTGGGAAATGGTCCCTTTATTCATCTGAACAGGTTCTATGAAATGAAAACAAGTTTTTATTTTTACTTCTTTTTTTGTGCTGCTGAAGTTGAACAGCTGCATTAAAGGCCACAAGGTAGGTGGAGTGGAGATTTATCGCTACAGCAGTTTTTATACAGCCAATCCAAATAGATTTCACAAAGCAATGACCCTACCAAAACAGTAAATACTATTTACATATCCTCAAAGATTTCCAGGGCTGTGGATTTCCTCATAGAAGCATAGCATGTAATAGCAGGTATTTTAGATTTTGTCAAACAAGTTTCAGAATATTATTGAATCCGCAGCTCCATCTAGAGACCGCAAAACAGCTTGAGTGTTTTTCTGGCCTGCAGTTTAAAAGATTGTTTGAATAAATAATAAATAACAGAGAATAGCTGATTCAGTTTCATTGGAATTCTAGGAATGCTACCAAGGGCTTCTTCCTTTACTCAAAGCAGTATAAAACATCCCAATATGAAGTGCTAAATAAATATGTAAAAATGATTAATAAAAAATAATACTTTGAAAATATAAGTAAGCCAAGTGATGATTATATTAAGAACAGCTCACAATGATACTATTTGATTATTTATGTAAGAATAAACAAGTTTCCACTTCTGACAGATGACTTCATTTGATTTGTAAAGTAAATTTTAATGTGGGGATTGATTCTTCAATATCTACATACATGACCTAGATGGTGGGACTGAAGGGCACTTATCAAATTTGCGGATTACACAAAGCTGGGAGGAATTGCTAATGCTTTGGAAGATAGATTCAAAATTCAAAAAAATATTGACAAGGCCTGAACATTGGGCCCTGTCCAACAAGATGAATTTAAGCAGTGTGAAGATCTTTCACATAGGCAAGAAAAACCAGATGCACAAGCACAGGATAAACACTGGCTCAACAGTAGTATCTGTGAGAGGGCTTTAGGTGGCCGGGTGGACCACCATTTAAGTATGAGTCAGCAGTGTTCTGCAGCTGCCAAAAAAGCCAAGGTAATCCTAGGCTGCATCAAGAGAGAGATAGTATCAAGATTACAGGAAGCGATAGTACCGCTTTATACTGCACTAGTGAAGCCACATTTTGAATATTGTGTCCAGTTCTGATCATGATATAAAAAAGAACCCGAGACCCTGGAAAGATTGCAGAGAAGAGCAACAAAGATGATAAGGGATCTGGAGACCAAGGAGGAATTTCCTTACAGAATGATTAATCAGTAGAACAATTTATCTCCTGGAGTTGTAAGTACTCTCAACACTGGAGGTTTTTAAGAGATTGGACAACCAATCTGTTGGTTGTCCAAATGGTATAAGGCTTCTTGCCTGAGCTGGGGGATGGACTAGAAATCTTCCAAGGTCCCTTCCAACTCTGTTATTCTATTATAAGGACTCCCTTGGAAAAGGGGTTGGACTTAAAGAACTCCAAGATCCCTTCCAGTCCTATGATTCTATATACAATAAGGTCTAAAATTAAATCCAAGTTTATTCATACTTCAAGCAGGCCCATTGATTACAGTGGCATAAGCAAATTCTCAGTTTAACAGACCAATTTAGCATATTTTGAATATAATGGACAAACTGCATACATAAACTGTCCATAAACTGCATACAAAAAATAATTTCCAAAAGCAGAAAAGTAAGGTTAGGATTGCTGTTACTACTTTTTAAAGCAGTGGTTCTCAACCTGTGGGTCGGGACCCCATTTGGGGTCGAACGACCATTTCACGGGGGTCACCAAACAATGCAGTCCGCCATTTTTTTCCCCTTTTCCTTAGCTGTGCTACTCCCTTTTATTCTGTTGGCTTTTGAAAGCCAATAGAATAGACTCTCTTGAATAGAGTTTAATTCTATTGGCTTTCAAAAGCCAATAGGAATTGTCCGGGCTGTCTCTGCCCTGCTGAGCCCGCCAAAAGTCCCATTCTGCAAACGGTGCTGCACCAGTTGAGTAGTCCTCGACTTACGACCAGTTGGGGGTCGCGGCATTAAAAAGGTTGAGAACCACTGTTTTAAAGGGTGGATATGAATGCTTATATATTTTGTAAGATGGGATTTGGCTGAGAAAGCGATTTTCATGCCTAAAGTGGAATTAGAATTCACAATCTCTCAATTTCTAGCATTAACCACTAAACCAGTTTCTGGTTCCAATGACTGCTGGCTTGGCGTGATGACATTTGTAGTCTGGGTCATTTGAAGACCAACATATTGAGAAAGATTGTAGTAGGCGATTACTACCATTATTTCTCAACAGAAGTGTAATCCCATCTTCTAGAAAAGGGAAGAATTTTCAAACACTTTGTGAACCTTTTTTATTGTTTTTATTTAAAAGGAGAGAAAAGAAAGGAAAAGAAATATCCAGTAGCCAGTTTAAGATAATGATGATGAGCTCCACAACACATATTGATGAAAATATTTCCACTGTCATAATATTAGCAGATTTAAGAACTATTATTAATCCAATTATTTTTTAAAAAAATACAAAATCAGTATTTGACAAAGACTTGTTTCAAAAGTTTCATCTGAGTCCATGTGAAGGAACAGATTCAGGGAGGACCTCAGCAAGGAGGAGCTACTGTTTCAAAAAGAGGCCATCTTGTACCAAAGTAGTTTAGATAGCTTTGGCTGAGATAATCCTGAACATTGTAGTCCACAATCTGGGGATTCTCCTAGTTTCAAAACCTCCTATGAAAACAGAATGTGTTTTATAGTAAGATGAATCTTTGGCTAAGTCCAATTGGTTCATTAGTAGTGAATTTTCTTGGCCTAGGAGTCATAGCAATAGTGACTCATGCCTTCATCAGCTCGTACGGTAGTTAAAATACCTATAATTCAATCTATGTGGAATTATTCTTGAAGATCACTTGGAAACTACAGTTGGCATAGAATGAAACAAAAAGCTAAGGAAAATAGGACAAGAAAATCCTGCTGATGATATTACCTAGTCTGGTAATAAAACATTCAGAAAATAAATTGAAATAAGCTTGGAGAACAAACCACAGCTAAAATAGAATGCAATTTCCTATCCGCTGAATTATAGGTGATATAGCAGAGACACCCTTATGCTGTGGGAGCTGCACCAATTGGCTTCTGGGAAAACTTCAAGGTGCTGTTATCACCTATTGCATAAAGCCCTGTATGGTTGTTCTCATTATCTTCAGGATCATTCATCTTAGGTAGATTCTGTTTCTCTAATACTTGAAGCCTATGAAGCATGCTGTAATTTCCACACTCTGGATAGTTAAGGAGGGAGAAGTCGAGTAATGACCTTCTCAATCACAGAGCATTAAATGGGGGCAGCTTGCCTTATGAAGTCAGAGTAGTACCTTCTTATCATTCAAAATATTATTTAAACCTTATTTTCTACAGGATCTTTAGAGGGGAAAGCCCAAAATAAATTCGATAGCAGGAGATTGATTGATAGTGTTGCTGATTTTGTTTTTGTGTTGATTTAGTTGGTGTATTGGTTATAATTATAACTACAAGCCATCTAAAGTAGGTTGACTTAAAATGTTTAAATGAACAACTTACATAAACATCAAAGGCTTTTTCTCTTACAATTATGAAATCACTATTGATTTCAATTTTTATGTATATATCCATTATATTAGTAACATAGTATTATAAGACACTTCTCATTTATAAAACCAGATTGTGCCAGATGGATAATCAAGAATCGTATTACCTGAAAACTGCATGCTGGAGTCAGTCAGTATTTTGGCATCAGTATTAAGAAAGTTGTATAGTCAGCAGGTTCTTTAGAAGCTATCAAAATCACAGCTATTTAAGATTCACTAAGGCTAGGAAAAACGTTTTTCAAGAAAAGTGTTATAAAACTCCAGTTGTACTGGAAATTTCAATGTACATGTATGTATGTGATAGTTAATGTGATAAGTCATCAGGCTTAGAACTTTTCCTGCTTTTATGGATGTAATGGTATCACTAATTATTGGTTAAATTGAAATTAAATATTTTATCCCATTATCTTTGATAATAGAAATATTTGTTTAACTGCATTTATCAAGGGACCAATAGTTTATTGTGTCTTTCCTCTCACTACCAGTATATGTATTTAATGCACAGAAAGAATTAAATTTTTGCCCTACACTCCAAAAACCTTTATGTAATATGTATATATTATCACTTTGCATACAGAGAAAAATATTCTTTTTCTCAAAATTTCTTTTTTATTTTTTAATGAATCAAAATAATATAATCATGAAACTACTGAAATCTAGGGAGAAAAGTTTAAAACTCTTACTGCATATTTTTTGAAAACTGGATATTGTAATAATGATAAATTTAAATATCATCTAAAAAAATAGGAAGATCCTTGGGGTATGATAAGATTTATTTATTTATCCATCCATTTAACTAAACACCAAAATACTAAAAAATAATTGAATTGACAACAAATCTGGAGTTTAGTATGATCTTGCTATGTTAGATTTAAAAGCTGCCATCACTAAATAAAATTCTAATATAAAAACTTGCAAAATTTTTCATTTCAAGAATTAAATTTAGGTGGGTAATACTGTGATCTAATAAAGAAACCATATGATCTCCTCTACTAAAGTAAAAAGATGTTAGAACTCCTATGTGATATATCTGGATAATCCTTAGACCTTAAGTACAGTACATCTACCAAATTATTTAATAACCATTGTTATTTCTTGTTTATGATTAGAGCAGTAAATCAGAGACCCTATACATCTAGCAGATGTTGAATTTCCACAAAGATACACAATAACACAGGTCCTGCATATAGATTTCTTGTAAAAAAGCAATGTCAGATTTTAAATTGCACAATTTAATACTTATTAGAATATTTAAATCTTTTATATTCCAGGAAAGTAATAGTAATGTCATCTTAAATTAAAATTCAAAAGGGAGAGGGGTTAGGAAAAAAACCTACTTATGAAGAGTCTAATTTCAGGGATTTAAAAAATGGCTGATGTACATAATAATTTTGGAACTTGTCTACTACTATTTTGAGAGATTTTTTTTAAAAATTCTTCATATGATTTATTTCCCCGATTAAAAATAAGATAGTTGAAAGAAGATACATAAGCATCATATAAATTATTGTATTTATTTAAATATTTAAAGAGAACAGTACTATCCAAATCAAAAAAATGAAGAAATAGTGAATAAGGTTCGTTTAAAAACCACAATCATAACATATTAAATTTTTTCTACTTGACATATCTGCCATCAAGAAAATATATATGAATCCAGCACACAATTACTTGAATTTAATCCATTTGATTTACTAAATTATGACCTCCTATTTTTAAAGAGGCTAATAAACTCAATATCACTTGCTGGTCACTCAGCTAAAAAAATCATTCTACTTTTTTCCCTTTTATAAAATCAAATTAATCAAACTTACATAAAAATCAGTAAAAGTTTGGTGCTACTAAATTTGAGTAAACTAAATCATATTCAATATTTTAGACTGCATAATGCATCATAGTTTCCCTGGATGCACTAGATCGCATGCCTTTATCACCTTATACATTCAGTGATTAAGTGGGCTCTTGATAAAATATGAATATTCTAGATTTGTTTTAAGTGCATGTGGGATAAGACAGAAGTGCAGGCTGGGAAAAGATTTTTTAAAAAACCAACCATGGTATAACATTGTTCAGAATCGCTAATTCCCAATCCATTAAAAGCGGAGTAGGAGAATCAACTACTCTAGCTCTTAGATGGGCAGTGGAATCTCATCCCTGAGACTTATCAGGATTATAAACAACCTGAAAGCCAAACAATCCAAAGCTCTTTTCTGAATTGTCCCAGGACCAACCAATTTCAAGACATACCAATCATCTAAACACAGCTGATAATGGATCTATGACACCCTTCCTTTTCTGATGATCTCTTCCAGAACAACAAAATTGGAAGGATCTTAAAAGGTTATCTATTCAGTACAAGATCTGCTAGATTGTTCACCCACCTCTACTGAAGAACTTCACTGGAAAAAGAACTCATCACTTCATATGACAACTTATTCTACAGTCTCTGTGACTGTACATGACAGCTCATACAGTCAGAATGGTCCTCTTGTCATCTACCTTGAACCCATTCCTGTACTTTTAATCCACTTGTTTTGGCCCTGCCCTCTGTATAGAGAATGCATCCTCTCTTTCAACAGAGATCCACTTTCATCATTATCTCAGTTTTTAAGGTACAAAATCTTCATTTCTGCTTTGTACTCTGAACAAGCCATTAATATTATAGAAGGACCACAGAAAACAAAGAACGCAGTGCAAAATTGCTACAAGATTTCTCTAGTCAACCTAAATACCATGGGTTTTAATCATTTCATTTGGAAAAATATTTTTAAAAGAGATTCCAAAACCAAGCCAATTTTAATTCTCTTTCAAACCACTGCAACATTCACTATTGCAGCAACAGGTTTTGCAACCTATACATGTTCTAGGCATTAAAAAAGTATCAGCTAGAAAGAATAACATTAATTAAAATTCAGTGTTGCTTGTTATCTGGTTTCTTTAGCATAAAAATGGTATGTCTGGAGATATAACTGAAGGAGAAAGACTATACTTGAGAATGCTGGCTTTTTTTAAAAAAATGAAAGAATATATACAAGACTATATAAAATATATACACATATTCTACCAGTGACCAATTTGGGTCAAAATTCCACATAGCTACATTCTGTATAAAATATAAGCACTATTCCATGAAGTCCTTCCATGATATTCCCGTAGTATTCCCTTGAACCCAGTGAGAAATTGCTGTTAAGATGCCCATGCTGCCAGTTGCTGCATATCTTCATCATCTTCCACCCTCTTCTTTGAAGATGCTATAACAAAAGATAATAATTTTTCAACATACTAGAACAACAAAGATATAGTTTTGCAGTCTCTGGAAAGAATATTTGGATTAGAGGCATTGTGGCTAAAAATTAAAAGACATATTTTACAAGACACATCTTATAAAAAGATGACTTCAGTAAAACTATTCAATAAGAATTCCTTACATAGCTTTACATCAGATCAGAAGACCTGAATCCAGATGACCAAATCCAAGTTCAGCTTTGGCTACTGCCAAATTATTACTCCTTGTACAGTGTATTTTTTCAAAATATTATTACTCCTTGTACAGTGTATTTTTTCAAAATTAGTGGTCCTCGCTTCCAGTAATTGGAACTGAGGAGACCATCGCTAAGCAAGGAAGGAACATTATGTGATTGCACTGACTTATGATAGCAATTCCAGTTGCCATTTTTAGGCAAATCCCATGCAGTAGCAACATTCTGTAGTCAAGTGATCATCAAACTTTTTGCCAGCTTCCTCACTGACTTTGCTTGCTGAAAGCTGTGAATGAAGTTTGATCATTACATGACACAAGATACTGTGATGTCATAATTGTGAGCTGGTTGTCAGGTATCCAAATTGGCACCACGTGACCATGGGGACACTGCCAACAACCAAAACTATAAGTACTCTTCATTGACATCAAGAACTCATATCACTCTTAGATGTTAAGATAGCTACTATAATATCCAGGTATGTTAAATTTCTGTGATTTTTCCTTCTCTCCTTAATATTCTTATATCCTACTTTCATAATAGACTAATTAATATAAGAAAACAATTTACCAGGATGAGAAGGCAATTGGGTAGCTGGGACACTTGGTAAATGAACATTTTTCATCTTATTGTTGAGTTCCTCTTGCTCCAGTTCTTCTAATTCTTCCAAAAGTTCATCCTGAAAATTTAAAATTTGGCAGGTTATATTTCAATAAACAATGTCTAAAGTCAACAGAACCTCTAACTACAACAGTCTCACAATTGTAGCCAACCAAGTATAGCTGCCTTTATAAACTTTATAAAAGAAACTTTATAAGTTTATTTTAGGTTTTCAACACACCAGGAACCTATACAAATGGATACTTTTAGGACAAATAAATTTTATTGGAGATCTGTAGAACAGCAGGCAGAACTGATGGGCAGAGTTAAATGTGTCATCAGTTTAAAATCCTTGCATTGCCACAAGATATCCAGGTCCAGCCCCCCTTGAATTCCATTGACCCTTATTTAGCGCCAGTTTAGTACTGACCATTAATTGACCAGAGTCTTGTATATGAATAAATCTTCTATAATGCAATTTTACAAATGTACCTGATATTTTGCACCTGACGAGCTCAACCAAATATTTTAAGTAGCTATTGATTGATAAGAATAAAATAACATAACATAAAAAATATCAAAATTATATTATGGTACTTGACTAAAAATATATAGTTGAATACAAAATATAGTTGAATACAAAAAAAGGCTACAAGTATTTTTTTAAAAAAAGAGTTGTTCTACTTTGTGGTCATTCTATTATCCAAAAATGACTCGATGGCTTCACTCTTTCTGGTTTTGTATAGAGAAGCTATTGCTACATACTCATAGTTGCTTCAGTTTAGCGGTAGAAAATGACTCAATTTAAATGATATTAATGAATTCCACTCCAAATATCTCAATGTGTACTGAGCACGCTTACTAAATGTATTGAGGGCAAAAACAGAAAAGTGGGGAAAGAGGGATAGAACAAGACCTCTTGAAATCTGCCAACTATTATTCATCACAAGACACAAAGAAGAGGAGTCCATCTTGTATTCCATCTTTCATTATCTTCTTCATGGGCTAAAATAGGGAGCTTTTTCTATTTTCTGTGTTGAATCACAACCTCTAGATGAGGTCCTCAAAACAGAAGAGCTGGTTTGCAAGTATGGTGAAAATGGGAATAGACAAAAATACAGTAGCTTAACTATAATCTTCCCTCCTTGTATGTGACACAGCTTCCCTTAATGCCATATGAGGACAATGGAGTGTACTAGAAGAAGGCATGATTGACAAGCTAGAATAAAATTAGGAATATACCACACATTGCTACTACCTATGTAGACTCCATCTGATATGTCAAAAATTCAATTATTTTGTCAGAAATGGGAATATGTATTTGCACTGTTTTGACATAGCAATTTGCATTCTCTTTTGAATACTTTATTCAGGACAGTCCAGTCTCTATTTTTCAACAAATATTTCTTCAATCATTTGAGAATTGCATTTCAGGAAAAATGTTAAAGCACTTGGAAAAGAGCTAGACAACAATTATAGCAAATTTAAAATTAGCGGTATTAAAGTCAGGGACATTTTTTGTTCTTAGATGTCAAAACATACCTCATCAAAGTCATCACCAACCCTTCTTGTGAGAGCCTCTGTGATTTCTTGGGCAATATCTTGCTGCTCAGTGATATCTTGCATCATTTCATCAATTTTGTCCAAATCCCTAAGGATAGAAGGAAAGAAGGAATTATTTAATCAATTTGTATATCATGCTTCAAGACAGGATGGCAGAGTGGATTCCAATAAAATTATGAGAGTTTCATAAAAATCAATAATCATCAAAAAAAAGCAACAGCAAATACAGATTTAAATTTTGGGGGGGGGCAGTATTAAAGGTCTGGGGAAATAGTAAAGATATAATATTAAGTTATCTACTTTAATGAAGCACTTTAATAAACAAAGTATAATTAATAAATTCACATTCTTTATAAACCATTATCTTGGCTTATTAGTGTATTTAAAGGGCCATCAAAGGCAAATTTAGCCTGTGATAAGGTGAAAGTTGCAGGAAAATGCCTTCAGGTATTCAACTTCCAAATTCCATAACGGCTTTAAATCCTATAAAAGCCTTTGAACTGCTTACAAAAAGTAGTGAATTAAATTATTAATTAAGCAAAACAGGTATGTACATAAGGACAGTCCCAGTGAGTTTTCAAACAGTTTGCATTTTGGAGATTTGGAAAACTAATTGGGAATTTAAACATGGGTGTCCTAGAGATGGATAAGCCATAAAATAATTCTCTTTTATGCTCAGAACATCATGAACCATTTCCGGCTTTGAGGATTAACATATGTAAAGTCACTATACTATTTTTGGCATGGCTGAATTGGCAAGGTTCACAGAAGGACTAAACATTCAGAAGATTTCTGGAAGATTCTATTTTTCCAGAAATCTTCTGAATGTTTGATCCTTCTGTGAACCTTGCCAATTCAGCCATGCCAAAAATAGTATAGTGTGTACCTTCCAGATATACAAACTTCAATTCCCACAATTCTAAGGAATTACCATTGTAACAGAAGAATTCTGGAATTTGAATTCCATTCAACTTCAGGTATTCGATTTGGAGAAGGGCAATATAAAAGGGAAAAAAAGATGCTTATTGGTAGAGACATGCAGAAATTTCAGTTGCAGAAATATGTACAACTTGCAGTGATCTATGGTTCAGGCCACATTAATCTTATCTGCTGCTGGGTAGCTAAATCCCAGAAAAGAATTCAACTTTAGATTAATGTGTAACAGTAAAATCTTAGCAACTTTATCTATATCCAAAGACATATACAAGAATGGAACATCTTGGTTTTTATACAAGAAAGAAACCCACCAAATAGGTGTAAATGTAAGAGTTAAGGTTATTTTCTGTGGGGTTTGACAACTTTTTCCACTTACATGTTTTCATGTACTTTTTTCATGGCCTGAGCAGCATAGCCCATATTCTTGAATACTTCTGTATTTGTGTGAGAATTTTCAAGAGCCTCACGCTGGAATTCAATAGTGGAAAGAGTCCCATCAATTTGGCTCAACTGTTTTTCATACCTCTTTTTTCTTTTCAGTGCCTGCAGTGCAGCTGGTGAAGTAAGAACAGGGAAAAATATCTCATAAGTCAATGCAAAAGATATCTATATGGCTGCTTTAGATCTTAACATCAAATCAGAGACAGATTGCCACATTTACTGAGCAAGCAAATTCAGTGAAGCTAAATAAACAGAGAGGTGGGACATCTATCAGGACACCCAACTGGAGGGCACCTAGGTTAAGGAAAGCTATACTAAATTCCAAACCATCTTCCCAGCTTATTACAATAGGAAAAGAATTTGGTGATTCAAAGAGGTTAATTGTTCTTCCTTCTGAAAGGTACTGTATATTCCCTTTTTTCCCATTTAACAATAAAATTACTGCTATAAATCAGCAATATCTTTGGCTGTACACAATAAAGGTTAAGAGATGTGGTCTCCACCACATATTTTAGAACAGAGGTCCAACAATTTCTTGCCATTGGCTATAGTGGCTCAAGGCATCAGGTTACTTTTAAAACAAATAGAGGGTAGGAAGAATCCAAGATCACTTTGGATAATGATATGGGTAGTATATAAATTAATAAATAAGTAAATTTCCTTATTGTGGCTGAATGCAATGTTCTTAATCAACATAGCAAATTTAGTGACAGCCCCCCCCCTCAAATTAAAAGAAAAAGATTGTTCTTTGATAATGGCCATTTATTGATACTGAGGCATACAGAAGCAGGAAGAAGAAATAAAATAGAAGCAGTTTGTAACAGAGACTGAGATATAGAGAAGCAGCTAGCTAAAGGCTGAAAATATCTTGGATATGTATTAGAAGCACAATTTCTCTATGGAACATCTTCTCTTTGCTACAAGGTTATTTTGATTTTTTTCTCCATCCTATAAAAGTCACCATTGAACTCTTCCTTCAAAAGAAGCCAAACTCTAGCATCCTTGAACATCTCATTTTGAGGGAGATGTTGGGAACATACTAATTGGAAAAGTACAACAACTTATAACAAAGACCGGTGTGCAGAAATATTGCCTCCATTCACATTTAAAAACTGGAAAGATGAGTCAGATGTGACTATAGCCATCACTCCAAAACAAAAAAAAAATGAAGAATCAAGGGAACTCTCAAGTTTATAGGGCCCAAAGTATGAGAATTTGAAACTTCAAGAGTTTTTTAGTCCTATTAGACCAGGTAGACAACTACCACATATCCTAAGGTCATGTCACATTTTTTAAAAGCATTAACTTGTGACCTCAAAATATTTAGAAATAAAAGTTTTAGGAGACTACTTTAACTTGAACACATCTATAGTTCTTTTTAGGACAGATATCATTCCCTGATCTCACATATGAGCTCCCAGCTATGGGGAACCCATAAATTTAATAAATAAATAACTTACTTGCAATAGTGGCAAATATCTGTATAAATAAATATTAAACAAATTCCTAATTATCAAACTGCATGAGATTTTGGTATTTTTGTCACAAAACTGGAAATAAATTGTTAACCATAATTTGGGTAAATTTAATTTTAGAAATTGTAATTGGACACAAGTATCATTTTGTAAAAAACACTGCCACTCCCTGTTCTGAACTATACATGGATAAGAATATATAACTACTTTGCTTTTATGCAATACTGTCCCCACGGTTTCCAAAGTTTAATACTAGTCAATGAACAAATTAGCACTGTAAAATCAAAAACTGAACTATTTAATTCAGAATCACCGCAAGTATGATCTGACAGCAATGGAGACAGACTTTAAGGCAATGATTCTTAACTTCAACAACTTTCAAACGTGTGGACTTCAACTTCCATCTGACAGTTGCTGATATTGAGAACACTAGTCTGAGAATTTTGATAATAACACTACTTTATGCGGTAAATGTGCATGTCTTGTTTATTGGACTGGCAAATAAACCAAGTCCTAACCCCTAGATTTGACAGTACTGGAAATAAACTTACATCAGAGAAACTCTGAGACTGGAAAAAGAAGATCCCACTCCAAACAGTCAGAAAAAGTAGAAAGCCAGATAAGGAGAATCAGAGACTAATCTGAAATAAACATAATGCCACAAGTCATAATTCTACATAATTTTGTTTTAAAACCATGCCATGATTTGTGGAAATCAGAAAATCTTTAGTTTGTATAAAGATTATAAAATGTATAAGATTATGATTTACATTATAAAATTTAAAGATTTTCTTTGTGTGTGTATATACATACATACATATTTTCTGACATGCATTTTTTCCTTAAAAAATGAGTTTCAAGCAAGCACAGGATTTATTATAGAGATTATATTTATAGACATTTTGGGTACTTGTCCAGTTAAGAGCCAAAGAAAATGAGATCAATAGTGTTTTCTCACAAATAGTTGCATACATTAAAACTACCATTATAACCATAATCAATGCTTTGATCATGACATAATAGAAGGCAGGTGCCAGGAAAGATACATAAAAATTCAAAATTTCATTAATTTCTGCAAACATGACAAAACCTCCTAAATCCTCATAATATTTATTTACTGTTATTTATGAAGAATTATAGGCTGATTTAACTGCAAATACTCTAAATCAGGCATGTCAAACTCGCAAGTCACATGATGTCGCGCAATGTATTGGGCCAATTTGACACCCCTGCTCTAAATAATGTACATTCTGAATTGATGGGATTTAAAAAAAAAAACAAATATAATAATATAAAAGAAAAGGTAATAATCGTAATAGCCTTCACCCAGATTACAGTGAAAATATTATTTTCCACAATAAAATCCATATTGCAGAGTGAGAACCTAGGAAATAGCCCACTTATCAGCCATTCTGGGAGAGCTGCCAAGAAACAACAACTGGTTTTCCAGAGAGAAAGAACAAAAAGCTCCTTTACATAAACAGACCTGGGGTCTCTAGTTTCCACTAACATTTGCAAGTTTGAATTGCATTTATTTTGTGTTTTCTTAAAACTTAACTAGATAGAATATTGAACAACAACTGATGAACGGTTTTAAATTCTACTTGTAAAAATAGTATCAAGTGAAAATTAAGCTATACCCTGAAAGGAGATTCTGGAATTTTGTAGTTTATAAAATAAAAAGGCCTCGTGTCCTGTTCCTACCAACCAATGTTTCCATAAGCAGCTACACACAGAACTACTTTAATCATTTAAACACTAAATATCTAATTGAATTTGAAAAGTGGTAGATAGGCTATAGTCCACATCTATGAAAATATTTATTCTCATGATGCTTGTGTTGTGAGTGCCTCATATGTGCCTCCATGTACAGTCTACAACTCAATTAGTTTGCAAGGTTATTAATGATTTAAAGATAATTACATAAAGGGAACTAAAATGATCATGCTTTAAATCAGAGTTCATCCATAACTCAAAAGATTTTTTTTGTTTTCAATTATCACCAAACTAAAAATTCAAAGGAGTAACTTCCTACTAGTTGACACTTTTATTCAGTAACTCCTACATGAAGATGTTTTTTTACACAGTGCAAAACTCAAAAATAATGGAATTGAAATAATAAACAATATATTCATTTTAGCTTCTCTCTTGTGTTTTTGAGACAAAGATGTAACGGTTACTACAACTGGAAAAAATAATTATGAAGAGAATATATTTAAGATATTTATATTATACCCGATTTCTAAAATTTTATATTACACCTGATTTCTAAAATTTCTAGGCAATGTATAGCAAAACTGAATACAATAAAAAAATAAAAACGAACATTGAAGCTAAAACAAAAGAGAGTAAGAGGAAACTATTAGATTCCAAAAGCATTTGAACAGAAGGTTGGAAAGCTGAGGAAAATAGCTTTAGACTTATAGACTTATACAGATAATCTTCAATTACAACCATTCAGTGACCATTCAAAGTTACGATGCCATCAAATAAAGTGACACATTATTGGTCTTTGCACATACAACTGTTGCACCATCTCTGTAGTCACATGATCACAGTTCAGATTTTGTGTTCCTAACTAAAGTTGTCCTTTCTCAAAAAGCAGAAAACAAAAGTTTCCTGTTAATATTTACCATTTTTGCCTTGAGTGACAAATGATAGAAAGGATGGGGGAGTTTATCAAAGCTAAATCTTGTACCACTATCCCATATCATAAGCAAACAAGAGTCAGCAGTTAATAAGACTTCTATGTAGCACCAAAAATCCTATTTAAGCATCTTCGATTGCAATTAGACTTTATCAGGGCTTTTTTTGTCATAAAACGCCCAGAACGGAGTTCCGGCACCTTTTTTGGATGGAACCTTGTAGGGTAGGCAAGGTGGGTTGTATGACGTGTGTGAGTTCCGGCACCTTTTTTTTTTTTAAGAAAAAGAGCACTGGACTTTATACATCAAAGCTATAAATGAGGAGGGAAGTTATTCCTTTATAATAAGAATTCAGTAAAGTATTTTCTCTGTTCACGTGTTTAAAGTCTGCAGATTGACTGGAAAAATGGCTTTCTCTCAAGACTAGGAGAAAAGTAACATATTTTGTTACATAGCTTTCTGGTCTACTTCGCAATCTCTGTTTGTGAATGTGCAGCCAGGCTTATTCTGTGGTAACTTGAAACTCCTCTGCTGTTATTCAACTTCAGTAGCAAGTCATGGCAACGTCATCACTTGGATGCTAATCATCATCAAGAGGTTTGCAACACATTCACTCACAGCTATCTTGCTATTACCATTGGAGTATTTTCCTGAAGTTTACCAAAAGCAATTTACTATGCCTCTTTGGGACCAAATTGTTGATAGTATTCATGAGAAACACTATAATTATCCTATTAGAGCACATTTTCCTGGATTTCAAACGCATCTAAATTCTATAGATATTCAAATCTTTGGAAGTATGAAGGGTTATCAGGATATATTAAGGCTTTGCCCATTTCATCCACAACCTCTGCCTGTTTGACACAAATGGAAATTTAACTGAATGTGGCGGCAGGATTCTCAGACTGCAGGTTGGCAATAGCAACTGGGACTGGGATGGAGTGGAGTGGAGTGGCTACGGCATCCTCGTGCATAGGTATAGGCTAGCCAAAGGGCAAAAATGGAGAGAGATAGGTGTGGTGAGGGATTTGGAAGCAGTCCTTTACTTTACTGTGGCTTAGGGCTGGAAGGGACCAGGCCTGGAATGGCTTGATTGAGATGGGTATTTACTTAACAATCCACAAATCTAACTTAAAATGGCAATAAGGACTGCTGAAATTGCAGTTGTTAAATGACGCAGCCGTGTAATATCTCACTTTATCACCGCACGGCTTAGTGATGGAAATTCTGATCCCAACTGTGGTTGTAATTCAAGGATTACTTGCATTTTGGGTTTTCCCACGTTCTTCTATTTACTGATGCATTAGTTTCAGTAGACAAAAAAGAAAAATACAGACATAGAATGAAATGAAATGTTGGGGAGAACATGAAGCTTTTGCCCTGGATCTGTCTGACACTTAAGATCAGCGGTGGGATTCAGTCGGTTCGCATCACTTCAACAGAACTGATAGCTAATTTTGGAAGCGGCATCCACACAGAGAACCGGTTGTTCACATATTTGAATCCCACCACTGCTTAAGATGCTATATTTCATTTTCCACATGTTTATCTCATGCTATACAACTCAGGTTTAAGAATGGTCACATAACACAGAGATACGTCTAGGCAATTCCAAATAATTGAATAAGCATTACAATCACCTTCACCAAATGTTGTAACAAAGTTACTCCCTGCATTTCTGTAGTTACAATATACGTAGCAACATATTCAATGATCTCTGAAATTGTAACTGGGGAAACATTATACAAATGCTGTGGGACAAAATTTACAGAACCCAAAATACCTTGTTATTTGTGTGGCAACTATGAAATGGAATTATAGGTTTTATGTCTCCCAGAATAATGTCACATTGTGTGATTTTTCTGGCCCCTTTTCATCAGATACCAGTAACTTCCCTATCTACAACTTGAATACAATGCTAGATTTCCTTTATTCCCCCCCCCAAAAAAAAACCACATAAAAACTGAACAAAAACCTGGGAGATTTAGTATCTTTTACTTGAACCGCAAAGTAGATTCTTTTCTTGATTTATGGTTGGAGCAAAACCAAAGTACTGTAGCAATACAGTACTTTTTAATATAACTGTACACATAAATACACTAACACAAGTAAATATTGCTTTTCTTGAGCGTACATTTGCCCACTCAGTCTTTCCTTTATAATTATAACATAATCTAAGAGTAATAATAGCAATCTTGTCTTCAAATTGCAGCACTCTCTCAAACATTTAACATTTTTGTGCGGCTGTAATCAATGTCTGGGACCTGTTTAACTCAGATATTGTGGTTTTAAAACTATGGTTCATAAATTAATACAAAGTGTGAACTTAGCTATAATAAAGTGCCATGAAGCAGCATATAAATCCAAGTGCTATAGCTATTGCTATTGTAGCTTATTCAATAAAATAATGAAACAAATGATGGTTAAGTGCAATCTATATGAATTCAACTAATGGACCACATTTCTAATTATACATGCATAGGATTGGAGTTTAGCAATCAAAGCATAAGATGAAATCCATGAAGCACATATACTCCAGTCTTATGCTTTTATCTCTTCTTAAAAACCTCCAGTAATAAAGCACCCAGAACCTCTGAAGACAAGCCATTCCACTGGTTAATTGTTCTCACTGTCAGGAAATTCCTCCTTAGTTCAGGGTTGGTTCTTTCCTTATTAGTCACATTCATTGCTTCTTTTCCTGCTTTCAGGTGCTTTGATGTTATAATATTATCCATTATTTAGGACAGGATTTTCCAAAGTGGCCAATATCAATCCACAAAGGTTGACGGGATTATCCATTATTATTATTATGGTTTGTTGCATAGTCACCCAGATGCTCAGACTGGATTTGGTATTTTTGTCCACCTATTGAGTCCTTCCCAAAGACCTGGAATAGGAGATGTGGATGTTTGATGTTGTTAAAAGTATGTCAAACATGCAAGCTGTTCTGAGTAAAGCTGCCTTTTGCAATTGACTGATGTTTTGTTGTTGTTGTTGTTCATACTATTAGTAAAGTAGTATTTATTAATTTAAAAAAAGAGTCAACAAGTTCAAAAAATGGTCTAGCCCTCCCCCCCCCAACTCTGTGAAATATTGGAAATAAGTTATGTAAAGGGGGTTGGCACTCTGTCTGCATCATATATTTAGAACTGAACATAATGAAACCAAATTTGGTGTGAAGAGAAAATCAGTAAAACACAGCTCTAGGGCTTTGGAAAAAGATAAAATAATCCTGAAAATTTCCCCCCCATAAATTCCTATGGGAGACACAAGTGGGCTGTGACTCAGAAAGAAGGTCACTGCATCATTCTAAGCCCTCCCCATTCTTCCCTCCAGATCATGTGACTCAGTGAAGTTTATATATATATATATATTGCACCCAGTGCTTTCCAGTATATACGTACACAGAAATGTATACAGACATAACATAAGGTGATAACTAAAAAACACAGATACAGATACATTATTTTGTTACCCAAACAGCTGACAAGGCCAATGCTGGTAAAGGTGTCTGAAAGAAACAATGCTCTGCACACTTTTCCCACCTTTCTTTAAAAACAAACAAACACTGCTATAGCTTTATCATGGATTTCTCATCTTTTATGGCAGGAAACCTTTCGGTTTTGATGATCATGGTTGAAGTAGGTTTTAGAGCTCAAAAAAAAAAAAGGATTCAAAAGGAATGGAGGAAACTGGGAAGTCTTGAATCCAGATACATCTATTTCACTGTCAAAGTGACTCTGGGCAGTGTATAGTTAAAAACCAACCAACCCTGTATTTTAAAACTAAATTGACTACCATTTTGTAACATACGGTGTCACATAGTTTGTGCTTTCAGTTGGGATGAAATGTAATCTAAAATTAGAACTCTACACAGTGGTGGGATTCAGCTGGTTCGCACCACTTTGGCAGAACCGGTAGCTAATTTTTTGTTGCCCAGGCCCAGAATGGACTTCTGGAAGTAGCATCCACACACAGAATCGGTTGTTCACATATTTGAATCCCACCACTGACTCTACAGCTGCTTTTTCTGTGCTTGCAGATCCATTCTAGCTAGCTAATAAAAATAGTTTCAGGAAGTGTGTTCTAAATTTATATAACTGTATATTAGCTACCTTCACTATAATAAAAACTAATTCCACTTTAATGAGAAGCTGAACAAATTTTTATTAAAAACTGTACGCTTACAACCATTTGTTTAATGACTGTTTGAAGTCAACATCACTGAAAAAAAGTGATGACTTATGACCAGTTTTCACACTTACAACTGCTGCAGCAGCCCCATATTGCCCTGGGGACAATATTGCACCTTTAGACTTTAGTAGCACGATGTAGAATACAATGACTTTATTTCAAAACATATCTATTTCATGTTTTTTCCCTGATTGCACCTAACCACAATACAAATATATCCTGATGATTTTTTTATTTCCTGCCCCAATGACTCTGTTGTCAGCTCCCAAGTGAGACAGCCCAACATCATCCTTATTCATACCAGTGTTAAATCAGTGCTTTTCCCCCAATTTCAACATTGTCTTCAAGTTTTTTTAAATGTTAGGTTTTGCAACTCTTTACTTTCAAAGAAAACCACATCACATCACATTACAAAAAAAGAGGTTGAAACTTTGGAAAAAGTGCAAAGAAAAGCAACTAAGATGATTAAAGGCCTGGAGACTAAAACATATGAAGAACAGTTGCAGGAATTGGGTATGCCACTCTAGAGAAAAGAAGGACTAGTAGGGATATGATAGCAGTATTCCAGTATTTGAGAGGCTGTCACAAGGAGGAAAGGGTCAATTTATTTTCCAAAGCACCAGAAGGGAGGACAAGAAACAATGGATAGAAACTAATCAAGGTGAGAAGCAGCCTGGAATTAAGGAGAAACTTCCTAACAGTGGGAACAATTAACCAATGGAGCAGCTTGCGGTCTGAAGTTGTGGATGCTTCATCACTAGAGGATTTTAAAAAGAGATTAGACAGCCATTTGTCTGAAATGGTATAGGATCTCCAGTGTGAGCAGGGGGTTGGACTAGAAGACCTCCAAGGTCCCTTCCAGCTCTATTCTGATTGAAAGATTGGTAAAAGGGGCAGGGGTCAAAAAATTTGATTCAGTATGGCAGGTATGTAAATAAAGCCTTACTCCTTTCTCTATGTTACACGTGCACTTTTTTACATTCATCCATGTACATCACAGGTATTCAATCTTGTGATGGCAGTTGCCATCTTGATTTTTTTCTACATACCTCACTCCTACATATGCCTTATCTTGGAATTATTTAACTCCAGTGATTTGAAACAGAAAAGGGAGGTGTCATGATGTATTTACGTCTATATTTTATATAAATTTGCTTATTTAAATTATATAAATATATATTTATTTACTTCTCACACAAGTGACATTTTAAGCATGCATGTAAAATTTCACACCTGAATCCTAAAAACCACTTTGTTTATACCATGAATAAACGTTATTTAGAAAGAATGTTGGAATACCTGAAAGGCCAGGCTAGGAACAGTTTGTCAGTTGAAAATTTATCTATGTGGACACTAGGAGTCAAAAACAACTCAATGACATATAATCAATTTAAAAATAAGTCCTATTCAGTAAGTTGGATTTGTTAAGGCACAACTATCCTTACATAAGGATTCTTAACAAAGGCAACATTAGCAATGCCCTAACCAAGATCAAAACAATAGTTTAGTAGATAACCTTAAAAGTTTTATTCAAAAAGCAAGGCATTATTCTGAATACCATTATACAGAGAGAAAAGTTCTATTACTGTAATTCAGTGGTTCTCAAACTTTTTAATGCCGCGACCCCAACCGGTCGTAAGTCGAGGACTACCCAACCAGTCGTAAGTCGAGGACTACCCAACTGGTCGTAAGTCGAAGACTTTCCCTGCCCGGGAGCGCCGCGCATGCGTGGTGCCGCCCCTGTGCCAGCCAAGGCCTAGCTGGCAAAGGACAGCGACAGCGCGACCACCGGCTGGGCCACCAGCTGGCCCAGCCCAGGCAGGTAAGGCACCCACCGGGCCCCACACGCGGCAGCAACCCTCCCTGCGCCCGCCGCTGCCCCGCTAGCCTTACCTTGGCCACCGCCCGTTTGGGGCGGCGGCAGGCAGGTCCAGGCACTCCTGGGCGGCCATGGCAAACGGCAGCGACGGCGCAGGGCGACCATCAGCTGGGCCACCAGCTGGCCCAGCCCAGGCAGGTAAGGCACCCGCCGGGCCCCAAGCACGCCAGCAACCCTCCCTGCATTCGCCAGCCTCCCACCTCCCACCCCTGGCCCTCTTTTACTTACTTTTAGTAGTTGCTCAACAGGGAAGGAAGCTTTCCTTGCAGCATCGTTTGCAGACTGGGTTTTGGCGGTCTCAACAGAGCAGAGACAGCCTGGGCAATTCCTATTGGCTTTTGAAAGAGAGCCTATTCTATTGGCTTTCGAAAGCCAATAGATTCTATTGGCTTTCGAACGCCAATAGAATAGAGTCTCTTGAATAGAGTCTATTCTATTGGCTTTGAAAAGCCAATAGAATAAGAGGGAGTAGCACAGCTAAAGAAAAGGGGGAAAAATGGCGGACAGCCTTGTTTGGCGACCCCCGTGAAATGGTCGTTTGACCCCAAATGGGGTCGCGACCCACAGGTTGAGAACCGCTGCTGTAATTGCTTAAGTCAACTTATTTATTGAACCATCCACAATCAAAACTTTCTAGCAGGTATTAAGTTCACATACACAGCAATCTGGAAAGAAATACCGGCAGAAGGATTCAAAATAGCTCAGATGAAAGCTGGTGAAGTCTTGCGGAAGGAAGTTTCTATTCTGGGAAATAAATTTATGAGGGAAGAGTACAAGAAGGATTTCTGGCAATAAAGTCCTCAGGATAGCATTTAAAAACAGGAAACCATCTGAAGGCAAAAATCTTTAAATGTAGGGCTGATATTACCTTTAAAATAAGCACAACAATGGAATATCTTAAATGTAAGAAAGGGGCACATAAGATCATTAAGCTCAGTGTTTAAATTTATTTCACTGAGGCTTATTTCTCTTATAGGATGTGAAAACAAAAAACATTTTACATAGGAAAGAAAGCATTTTCATCCTAGGTAGAGCCACACATTATGATTGTCAAAGGGAGGCTGAGCTTCAAATATAGCAAGGGCCAAATCAGAACTCACTGACACACAAACAACAATCTCCAGCACTCAAATTATAACTTTGTTCAGTCAAACTTTAAAATTAAGCACAAGCAATGCAATGCAAGTACCAGAATTTAAAAAGACAGTGACCAACCTCCAACTTCTACCGTGTATAAAAAGAAATCACTATACCGAATAGAAAAGTTAAAAGCCTCTCACGTGGTTAAGGAAACAGTGCTCGATGTAAGGTTTTGCAATACAAAGTCACTTTCTGCCTTTCCTCATAACCAATACAATAACAATACTTTTTTAAGGTCGTGGACAACTGCCTAAAACCATGACTTCAAACGGTTAATTGTGTGACAAGGCTTTATACTCTGCTCACGCTGGGGGGGAGGGGAGGGCTCGTTTCCGAAAGCCTCAACATCTCAGCGATGTACTCTTATCACCTTGACTTCAGATTCAGGCCTGCTTCTCGAGATAACCCACCTCGCTTGTCTCGGGTGCCGTGTTTCTTAGCCAGGGCCAGTTCCTTGGCGACCCGGGCTTCCAGGTATTCCTGCTTCTTGGTCAGCATTTCTTCCGTCTCCCGCAACCGCGCTAAAGCCTCCTGCGGTGTGGGCCCGCCTTTGCCTTTCCCCTTGGAGTAGCCAGAGCCCCCGCCGCCCTTGAAAAACTTCTGGATCTTGCTCATCTTCGGTCCGCCGAATCGCCAGCGTCTGAAGGAAAGTCGGCCTGAACACCCCCGACTCCTTCGGGGTTTTCTGTTTTGTTTTTCCCGAGAACTAACGAGCGACGGCCAACTCTATCCGCATTCCCTAATCCAGTCCGGTCACGCAAGCGGAGAAACGCCTAAAAGGAAGGAAGCTGGCGCGGCTCCCAAGACAGACGGCAGAGTCACGTGACCCACGCGCACCTGCTACAGGTTCTGCGAGCGGGGGTTGTGTCTCTCGAATGGCATCCGCAACCGCTGAAACCCTAAATTGCTCGCTTGGGAAGGAAGCCGCGCGCCCAGTAAAAAGGAGAAATGGTGGATGTGTGACGTGGAAAATCTGGACTTGCTCCCCCCCTCCCGCCGGAACATGCCGTCCCGAGCTGTAACAAAACTCCCGTTCCTGAAGTTTGGATAAATAGTCATGTATTTTCGGTATAGCTGCAGAAGCACGTTATTCCAGAGTTAAGCAATATTTAGAGAGTTTGCTGTTAATTCACAGAAATTGCATTCCTGTTTCAAACTCCATTTATTATTGTTGCATTTTTACTTTGAAACATTGAACATGGGGTAAAAGTCGAACGCACATTGTAACTAAAAATAAAACTTGATTACCATTGGGATAAAAGAGGCTAAAGCATTCAGCGTCAGGCTTCAGTGAAATACTAACTGAAAAGTTAAAGATTTATGATGGGTATAACTTTCTTCACTGAATGCAGTATTGTGTTCAGCTGAAGGTTGACTAGTACATAATATAGTGGAATTCTTCTCACTTTTTACAAACTACATTTTGTCAAGGCAGCCAGGATTTGCTGCTGACTCATATTAAATTGTGATCAACCTCAGTTATCTGTTTATTAACAGGAAAAACAAAAACCTATGCACTTTTCCTAAATGATTTTAAATGTCCATTGAATTTTATTTTTTATTTTTAGCTCACATAATAGAAACAATCCGTAGGACAATGGATTTTTGTTGAATCACAAGTTCATTTCATAGTTTGTCAGAAGTGAATGAGAGACTTCTAAGAAATCCTAAACTGAAGTCTAAAATGGGAAACCGAAAAATCTCCAGAAGGAAACATAAAATCAGTTCGCAGTTGTTGCTTGATAACTACATGGATTATTCATGAGTCACCGCACAAGCTCCACCCCTCTGTTGACGTCGAGGCGAGCCCGCCTCCCATTAGGTTTCAAGCAACAGGGAAAAGGAAAGGGGGGGAGGGGAAATAAAGACCTCAGTGTTCCCGGAAGAAAGTGGCGGCCTGCACATGCGCTGTTGGAAAACATGGCGGAATTGGAAATCGGGCAGCATTGCGGGGTTGAAGAGTGTAAACAGCTCGGTAAGAGCGTTCTAGATGGGAGGTTCAGGTTAGGAGACTCTAGAGGAAAAGAGTGATCGGCCGGGGTCTGACCCAAATAAGTATTTGGAGGGCTCGCAACTTTTACCGCGAAACATTTGTGCTCTTGAGTTGGCTGGCTGTCACCGTGGGAATTTCAGCATCTAACGATTCCCGCACTTGGCTTGGTGCTTCTACTTTTCCCACGAGCGCTATTCGAGCGCAAACCAGGGTGCAGGCAAGAGCGAAAAGACGAGGGTGAATGCTGAAGCTCTTTCTATGCCTGCCTGCCTGCCTACTGGTTAAATGTAGCTGAAGGGCGTTTGTGGTTATGAATGTAGTGAAAAGCAGATTTCCTTTTTTTAAAAAAACTTACAGGAGTGACCATACATTGTATGATTTGATGTCATTTATGCTTAATGTTTTAAAAAGTTCTTAAGAACGAAGAATTGATATGTGGGTAAAATGTAGCATTAAGGAAGAAAGTGAACTCTGCCTATCTTTAGTACACTGAAAGGAGACCTTTTAAACAGAGATGTACTCACAGGTCTACCATTAAAATCCCACTTTGCTTCCATCTTTAGCTTAATTTAGGTGATACGAGAAATCTATTTTTTCTAACTATTGCTAGCTATTACTCTGATCTACTGAAAATCATCCCAAAGTCATTCAAAAACAAAGCACTTGTGGGCCAGAGGTTTTAAGAAAATTGGACAATGAGAGAAGAGTTTTATTCCCATTTATATATTTGACGTTGTAATCCTGCCTTTCTACAAAATGTTCCACACATAGTTTATGTTTATCATAATGTATTGTTCTTTAGTATTATTTTAAACTGTTACTTTGTTTCAATATGCACTTTTATATTATTGAAAATTTTCTCGGTGTCTTATTAGATGCATAACCCTCATGTCCTTCAAGAAAACTATACAACACTCCCCACAACAACTATAACCCTGTGAGAATTTAACACAGGGACTATACAGCTACTGAATTATTATATTCCTGTAACTGAAAAAGATAAAATTGTGAAACAAAAAATCAGAGAATTTTTTTTACCATGACTCTTACTAAACAATTCAAGACAGAAACATTAATTACCTTTTTTCTTATTTGAAAGCTCTTTTAAAAAAGGCACAATCCAATGCAGTTAAATTAGTAAATTGTATTTCTATAACGATAGCATACATGTCACTCTATTCTATGACATTTTTTGTTTTATTACTGGAATGTTTTCAACCTGATTTACAAATATATGTATACTGCTCAGAATTTATGACTGAAACCTCTTTAAATCCAACAAATTAAAACATACCTAATTAATTCTGCAGGTTTATTCTATTTAGCATATAAATTGGCCAGTAATGTGTTCAAATGGAGTAGATCTTCCAAAATATATCTTATTAGTATAATAATTATACCTATCAAAGTATGAATATAATTAAGATATTTCTTTTATATTAGATTTCCTCCCTTTTGTCTGTGATGGCTGCTCAGGAGTTTTCTGGTAATTATATTATTAATTATTAAGTATAGTCTAGCAATAGACTATTTTTAGAGATTTGGGACAGGGTTTTAAAGAAGGCTAGAGAAAATAATATGGAAATAAGGAAAGAAAGAATAAATATTACATGGTATTTCATTTTAAGCTGAGTTTAAGAAAGACTAAGAAACTCTCATAAAATCCTATATTACACATATTGATGGCATATTTTTTTGTTTCTGTAAAACTATTTTTAAGTATTCAACACAGAAGTCGATCTGCTCATAGTTGTTCTGAGGTAAGTTAATAATTCATAATTTGTTGCAAGTTACATTTATGAATATTTTACCTAATAAGAAACATTCATATTCTTTACATTTGTTTGGAATATTTTTACAAGCAAAACTTTATCCAGGTTGTCTTATTCCCAAATTATGCCTGCAAAAAAAGCTCTTTTAGGTTACATAGTTTAGAAGGGCTGACCAGGTGAGCACATTATTGTGAATTAGGCAGTTTGTGAACACAGCTTGAAATCTTTTCTTTCATTGCAATTGAAAAGAGTTTTCAGCTAAGCCTCAAAATATTTTTCTGCTGCTCTGTGGCTAATCCTATCTTTGGGTAAGAACGAATAGGTTGGGGGTAGACTATTAGCTGGCTACCTTTATTCCTATTATACTTTGCTGTTCACCAATTGAGGGAGTTCTGACTAGCAATTTGGGTAGACAGAGCATCATAGGGAGACCAATTGCCTGACTGAGGGAACTGCTCCAAAACGTAAGACGGTTAAACCAAAGACTTCAAGCAAATAGCAATAGCAGGCTTATATATCAATCCATAGTGCTTTATAGCACTTTCTGAATGGTTTACAGAGTCAGCATATTGCCCCCAATAATCTAGGTCCTCCTTTTACTAACCTTGGAATGATGGAAGGCTGAGTTAATCTTGAACCCCATCTGGATCGAACTTCAGACTGTGGCAGAGTGCGTTTGCAGTACTGCATTCAAATGACTGTGCCACCAGGGTTTGCAAAATATGGTTTGCAAGAGATCTATTTTTGCTATGCAGTCTATTTATGGCTTGTGTCTATGCTGCAAAGAGCTATTAAGTTAAGTTGTACTCCAGGTTTGTAGGACAAGTATGCAAATTATTTTGTTGACTCATATATCCAGGAGTTCACAGGAAAAGAAGGAGCATTTAAGCAAAGGATTAACTGCTATAGTTTGGCATTATACCTACTTTGAACTAGCTACTTCCTCTCAGGTTTTTGCCACCAAGTAGTTTAAATAGTGTACATTTAGTTTAAACTATGAACTTTAATCATCTCAATGTATAATTTGATCTTTGAAATAAGAATTTACATTGTATTTTTTTAAAAATTCACTTAGGCAAATCTAAAAAACAAAAATATGAAACTGGATTATCACAAATCATTTTCATGCACATATAAAGGTTGTGATGGAAGAGAACTTGTACCCGTCTTATGTGCTTACTGTGAAAAACAGTTTTGCTTAAGGTGAGCAAAGACAATGATTTAAACAAATCTTATCCTATTGATCTGTAAAGTACCTACTGAATATTTGGCAGTCTATTATTTCCAGGCACCGTCATCAGTCAGATCATGAGTGTGAGAAACTGGAAATCCCTCAAGCTTGTATGACTGCCACTCAGCAACTGATTAAAGATATTGTAGGTAAGCGCAGAAGGATTTTTTAAAATATTGTTTTCTCTAATAGAGTGTTCAGAACTCCATGTTAAAATAGAGCACCTATCCATGCCCTTTAGCTGAATAAATCCTGCTTCAAAGAATTACAGAGATTAAGCTGCACTCTGTAACCTCAGTTAATTATAATGGGAATTTGAAGTCTTTCTTCTGAACCGAATGGCATAGTGTAGCAAATCCCTACTCCACGATTCATGCTACAGTGTTTATTTTTTCCCCAAGTATGCCTAGAATTATAATCCCCATATGGTATTTACAATATAAATAAGGATGACATTAGAGGCTGGAATTTGTTTTGCAGCATGACAATTTTCCACTTACATAAAAAACTGAAAAAATGAAAAGGAACACATGGGTTGTTGAGCCTAGCATGCAGCAAGACAGATAATCTCTGGGCATCTGGGTGTCCATGGACATCATGCTCCCTGTCTTTGCTACATATTGAAATCTGCAAGAATAGATCTTAGTATAACTTTCTTCAGAAACAATACTGCTGTTCTACAGTATTTTATAGTAAAATGATTACACGATACCATAGAAATTTCTTTTCTCATACTAAGGAATTCCTAAGTATCTCTTCTTTTAGATTTCAGTGCTGTCACTTCTCAATCACACATTTTGAATAATGGCAACTGTCAGGATTTGATGATCAGGGAAGAGACTATATCTTAAATACACAAGCAGGGGGAAGCAGCATGTTCTTCCAAGATACTGCACTTAACATTTAGAAAAAGGAGGGGCAGGAAATTCAACCCAGTGAATTATATTTTTAGATTCTAAAAAAGAAGCCACTGTGATTAAAAAATGCAGAGGAGCCAAGAATCCTGAAACAGCTGCAAAAGTGGCCCTGATGAAACTGAAAATGCACGCATGCGGGGAGAAGTCTATTCCACAGGTAAATCATGTAAATTATGCTTATGGAATAGACAATACATTTCTGAAATTTGCAGTCTTTATTTCTCTAACACTTTTTTTCTAATCCTACAATTAAACTTGTTTCAAGGGTGGTAGGGGACATTGCTGCTTATATGTAAGATGTGGATTTACTGAAGCGAAGGGAGAAGGTGGAATTTGTCTTAAAACTGTAGTTCTGGGATGAGAAATTTCAGAACTAGTGGAGAAATGCAAAAGTTCCTTTTAGAGCAATAAAGTAAATGGAATATCTGACTAGGAAATATTATTTTAACACTGCAACTTGGCTTTTTCTCTTATAGACAGATAGAATCTATTTCCAAGTATTTTTACCCAAAGGAAGTAAAAACAAAAGTATACCCATGTACTTTTGCAGCAAATGGAGCATTGGCAAAGTGATAGATTCTGCAGCCCACTTAGCAAGCCTTAAAAATGACAACAACAAAACCACAGCCAAGGTAAATCAATTGAAGCAATATTGTGGGAATTCCATATATTTGGATTTAAGAGTGATTAACTTCTTCCCCTCCCAATTTTCAGAAATTAAGACTTTGCCACACAGCATCTGGAGAAGCCCTGCCTTTGGATCACATAGTAGGATTGTGGATAAACTCTAAAGAATTGCCGCTGTATAATGGTGGAAATGTAATCCTGGAATATCTTGATAATGATGTTGAATTTTTAGCAGATGCAGATTCTTATCTATAGTAATTACAGAAAATGTTGCTTTTGTAATTATTTTATCAGACTGAACACGAGAAAAAATTCTGTTTTGCTAGCTCTATGGTACAAGAGTGATTTTTCCTGAGAAACAGGAATTCAGTTTAAAAAGGAATCTGTATTTAGTCTGTTATTTTCCTAAGTGGGCAAATACATTTGTCATACATGTCGTCCCATGTATTGAAAATTGACTTCATTTTGACAGCTACTCAACTGAAAAGTCTATCTGTGGTGCTTAATCTGTGCATCTATGCTGCTGCATATAATAACCTACATGTAGATTATTATAAACTTAGTATCCAAATACAGCAGGTGATTGAGTTATTTGCTTGCTGTTTTCTGAACCACTTAAAATAAATGAAGTTGAAATAAAACCCCAAAAGAGGATGGGGTTTATTAAATGGAGTGTAAGATTATGCTACTTTATGTCACAAAAATTTGCCTATTTGCTGTAGCTTGCTGCAGATGGTCCTGAAAAAGAGATTTGGGAAGCTGCTCAAAGTTGTAAATGGGCTACTATAGAAATGTTTTAAATAAATATTTTTTTATCAAATAACAATAGTTACAGACTAAAAAATTCCCAGCAAGAATGGAAATGCATGATAGTTTTGGTTAAAGAGAGTACTTCGATGAGTGTTGCTCATCATAGTCCTGTGATCCAGTTAATGGAGAGTGACTCATATATACAATTTCCATGATAGCACTTTTATTACAAAAACAATTTATAGAAGCCACATTCTTCAGTTACTGTTTCAGCCAAAAGAAAAGGTTTTATTTGCAAAAATTCTTCAAATATATCTACTGAAGATTCTGACAACACATTATAGAAAGTCAGTCATAGATGCTCTTTTGGAATTTTTACATTTATTTTGAAAACCGCTCTATGATAGACTTGCATATTAATTTTGATTTTAGTTGGATTTGGGATCAATTAAATGGTTCAAATGACAATAGAACATTATGATTGTATCTTACAATTGTATCAACTATTAACAATTTAACTTATTTGAGTTTTGTCAAAAATATTTGAAGTACTGTAATTAATATTTTTAGATAAGTGTACTACTGGAGAAAAGTGACACTGTTACTGTCAATTTTCAATTCTATCAGCTATGGAAGCAGAAATATTTCTGTTATAAGCTGTGTGTTGTCATATAAAAACCTGGAATAACCAGTCATACAAAAACCTGGAATAACCAAGCCATTTTTTCTTATAAATTATAATGTATATTTTATAAATTATATACCATGTTAAAATATTCCAATATATTTTCTCTGTTTATGAAAAATGGATTTGGAATTTGGTTTGGTGATAGGTCATATTGTAGATTAGCCATACAGTACATTTGGCTAATCTAGTACACAATATAAATATTTCAATGTTTCTCAAAGTGGAAAAACAAGTGAATCACAGTATCCAGCATTAAACATTAAAATACTAATTGCTCATGGTAGTTTGAAAAGACACCGTGTTGAAATACATTGACGAGAAAGGTAAGCTACTTTGGGTTATATATTTATTAAATTAATATAAGACTGGGGAAGGAGATCATGGCAAATGTATCTAGCAGCTCCTTTTTTAGGGCGAGACAATGCCCAATACTATTTTTTCGTAACATTCTATTGCAATATTTTTTACAATCAAAGAATACCGTTCTCTCCTGATCGCCATTTATCTCCATTGCCTTAATACACCCAGCGATCCACTCCAATTTCAGAACAGAATTAAGCAATTAAAAGCGCAAATTGATAAAAAGAAAACAGACCAATGTATCAAAACTGCTTTTATTTTTGCTTCGTATTTGCAAGCAAAATACAAATTATCTACTTGCCTATTTGGTTTGCCCGATTCAGGCTGGTATGCACGTGCGAATTCGAAACGTAAACACGCCCGAATTGTGTTCAGCTACGCTGAGCCCTCGGCCAAACACGCGCAGGAAGAAAGGTTCATTCTCCCGGGTAAGCCGCGTAGAATTTCGCCGCGCCCCCAAGAACATCCGAACGCTCGGCAACCAATAGAAGCACGATTCTTCGCACGAGCCAGGCCTCGCTCTTTCGAACTCGCATCGTCCGGAACGATCAGACAATTTGCAATGGCAGCGCAGAAGCAGAGAAGACGGGTTAAGTCCTTGCAGCGCTTGCGCAGTGGGTTCTGCTGAGGCAGTGCTTTGTCAACCGGCTTTGCCAGTACCGGTAGCTGCTGCAAAAAATTGGCCTCCTAACGGTAAGTCCGGGGCTAGCGAGATTACCTATTCTAAGCGGTGATCTGATTTAATTCTAGGATTTCTTTGTTCTTTTTCCCAACCATTTCTATTGCTTTAACACAGCAGCTCGTAGGGTTCAAGAGTCGAGTGCATTCCAAAACGTTGACAACCCATATCACGGGTTCATGCCTTGAGTCATAGAAAATCCGACGCTGGATTTAATGGAAGCTGGAAAACTTCATATTTTTCCGGACATATCCATTAAATATGCAAGGCCAGAATTTTTTTGAAAAGCATAACTGCAGCCCTATTTTGTGAAGCAGTAAAAAGTTGTGTATTCTTGTTTAAACAGCAGCTAAACAAAACAGGAAGTGACAATCCTATGCAGGTTGCGTACCCCCTTTTTTTTAATTCTCAAAAACTACAAACGTCCTTGTTAAATGCTGGAAACTGAGATTTAGCATAGATGCCCCAACACTCCTTGTCTAAATGTCCCCTGAAGGCCTGGCTGCATTTATTTGGAAATAGGCACTGAGAAAGGACTGTTTGATGTGCCACTTCTACTTTGAAGAAAATGTACAGATAGGCTAGATCAGGCAGGCAGACAGTAAATGACATTCAGGGTCACAAAGGACCATCCTCAGCCAGAAATAATCTCTCCAAGACCATTTCCTCTGCTTCAAGGGAAGATCAAGAAGTATTGAAAGAAGAGAATCATTACAACAGTTCCACCCTTTTGCGGACCTTAATGTTGGCAGTGAAATGTGGAAGATTGCTCAAGGGAAGGTGAAGATCTAAATGGTCAGACATGATTAGTATTTGGATGAGATACCACCAGGAGATTCCAGGGCTTTATGCTAAAATTCTGAAAAAAGGAAATAGCAAGCTGTTTTATATTGTTGCCTATGCCCATTGACAGCCTTGCCAGTCCCATCCTGTTGCACCATGCCTGCAAAGATAAAGTAATAAGATGCCTTCAGATAAGCAGATTGGATCTAACAGCAGCAGAATTGTGTTCTGGATTTAACAGAGGCAGAATTGTGTTCTCAGTAGGTGCTGTTTCAAAGGATGCTGAAAATGTGATTTATACATTCTCCATTTCAGAAAATGTTCATGCTATTTCCATCCTATACTGAATTCACATTGCTTGGCCAGAAAAAAAAACAAAGTAAACAGCTGGATATATTTGAGTTGTTGTATCAGCTAACACAAATTAATCAAAATCTAATAATATTTGCTAGCAGAGAAAGGGAATTTGAGTGGAATTTGTTTGATTTTTGGAAAGTAACAGAATTCAACAATGGGCTCAACTCCTTCATCCCTTCACTATGTTCCTAGTTGGCCCTCCATGTGTATAGATAAATTTGCTTTTCTTCAGTCCAAAGCATAGCTCTGTATAGCTTTACAATAATTAAGCTATACAATAAATTGCATTTTCTCTTTGTTGTTAGTCTGCTTACTGATTTTAGTCATTGAGTTCTCCCTAGATTTGAGGATGGTTTTTTTTTTCATTTTTTGGAATAAATCATCCACCATTATTTATTTATTAAATTTATATGCTGCCAATCTCACTATCAAGCGACTCTGGGCATATTTCTGTCCCAAAATTAGATTCAAATCCTGTTTGTAAAAAATGCAATTAATTGCATCCCCCTAACTATCTGTTCTGAGTAAGTATCCCCTGTGTTGAATCATAATCAAAAAATGAAGGCTGGACAAAGATATTTTTATGCATGATGTTAAAGAGTATTTATATAACTCTTCCAGACTTGTACCTTTAAGCATAAATAGAAAAACAGTTCATATTCAGCAGGAATATGAAGCAAATACATGTATATGTTTGATCCCAAAATTCCAGAACAAAAAATGCTTAAAAGCAAACAAAATCCCTAAGTTTTTCAATAAAAGAAACTTCTAAGGAAGATACTAGGAGACCAATATTAATTTTTTTGTGTATCATCTATAGTATGTGGATATAAAATCTGAATAAAAGAAATCCAGAGTATGAACTTAATCAGACTGAAGACAAAGATTCTGGAAAGATTTTTTTTCTCAGCATGGTATTTTACAAGTTAAAAGTAACTGAAATATGACATTCTAGGTAGATAAAGATGGCTGATCCTTGGGAAGAATGCATGAACTACGCAATAGCTTTAGCAAGAAAAGCTGGACAGGTATGAATAATTTACTTTCTATTGGGATCAGAGAAACATTTAAAAATGTCATCCTCAAAAATGGTTTAAATGTTCAAGTACTGATTTTAAATTTAGCCTTTGAAGCTTGGAAATTGTGGTTGTCACCATAATGAATAACTGTACTAACACATTTCAGTACTGCTATAAGAACTACAAAAATAATGAATTGAAGGGCATTTGTGCCAGCTAGGCCCTAAGTTGCCATTCTGCTTAAGAATATTAACTTTTCTGAGAAGTTGTATGTACTCAAGAACCTGACTTGAATTTCTGTCTATTAACTAAGCAATACAAAGAAATGAGGGTTTTACAGGGCAAACAAGAAATCACATATACTTTAAGATATGAAAATAAATATAAGATTTAGAAACCCTAAATCATGGTCAATTTATAAAAACAATTAACCGATTCATCTATAAAATTGTGTACTTCCTATAGTGCCCACATATGTATTAGTTATGCATGGCACTTGAACACAATCTGAAAAGAGTTCCATTTTCTACATTTTTATTCATTACAAATTTTGTATTTTGTAAAATAAGAATTGAATCTGAGTCTTTCAGTATAATTTTTCTTGCTGCTTCTATGCCTTGGCCCAACAGACAAGTTTTAAATTAAGTCTTACTGATAATTAAAAATATTATTTATCAAGTCCTGTTTTCAAAATAATCACATGAAGATTTTCTGTACAGATAATCCGGGAGGCATTGACAGAAGATATAACTGTCATGATTAAAAGTTCTCCAGCAGATCTAGTCACAGTCACTGATCAAAAAGTGGAAACTATGATTATATCTTCTATAAAAGAAAAATATCCATCACACAGGTACAGCATGCTTTATGATATTAATTGCAAAAGAGAATGTCTCTAAAATACAAGTCTGATCTCAGCAAAGGTACCCATGTGCAGGATCTTGGAGATATCATCAATTAACTCACTGAATTTGGTGATAATGTGAAATGGCTGCACAAAAGATAAATGCAATTTGGGCCACGTTAATAGAAGCAATAATTGAATAAATAGATTCCAAATCAGGGAAAGATATAATTCCACTACATTGGTCTGAGTCCATGCTGAATCTGGCGACTCCATTTAAGAAAGATTCAGAGAAAATCTTGCAAAGCATGGCAGTAATAATAACTGAGTGGCTATAAATCAAGTGTTACAAGGGAAGAATAAGGAAACTGGATATACAGGTGGTCTTTGGCTTACAACTGGTCGCTTAGCAGAGTTACGACATCCCCCCAAAAAAGTTACTTAAGACACCGTTTTGATATTATGACCACTGCACTGCCCCCATGGTAATTCACCCTGATAACCAGTCTCAGGGATGCTGCAGTGCCCCCACCTATCTTCCATCCCATCAAGTCCCCATAGGCTTTTGACTGCTTCCGCTCCCTGTGAGTTCCTATAGGGCTTTGGGCCTGCTTCTCACTCCCCATTACCCAGCAAGTAACTTACCTTTTGAAGATCTCCAGAGCTCCATACCTCACATTAGGAAGGAGGGCAGGTCACTCCATGGCTCAGCATCCCTGGGTCCATGCGACTGCATGCCAGAAGTGCTGCTATTTTCTGAGCAACCTCAAGGAGTTGTGACTGCTCCAAAATGGCATCCTCTTCAAGGATGTTCATTGATTTAGCAATGGAAATTTTGGTCCCAATTGCTATCATAACCCAAGGACTGCCTATATTGTTTCCCAGTTACATTGACTAGGAATTATTGGCTATTGTGATCTTAATACATCTGGAGGATATTAAACTGAGAAAAGCTGCACCAGACTATATACTTCTAAGTACATAAATCTTAACTACTTGGATCAATTACTCAGTTAGTTGTTCAGCAAATAACTTTGTAATGATTCAAAAATGAACTGATGTTTTTTTTAAAAAAAATTAAAATGATCTAAAAGTAGTTTACTGGATCAATTACAGCCTTTGAAGATGTAGTGTTACTTTATGATACATGTATATTAATTATGAATTTACAATCTGTTGTCTGTCTTTGTATATTATTGATCATTTTAGCTTTATTGGAGAAGAATCCGTTGCAGCTGGTGCAGGAAGTATTTTGACCGATAATCCCACATGGATTATTGACCCTATAGATGGAACAACTAATTTTGTGCATAGGTAATTTTTTAAGCTATTACTATATGTTCTGGATAAGTAATATTTAAACGCCTTGTTTCTTGGCTATTAGAGGACGATCTTTGGTTCTGTTGTGATATGAAAATGTTTTTCAATATTTTCTTTAGGGGTGTCTAGAATAATTTTATCCAAATTTTACTTTTCTAATTTATAGTTGTTGCTTTTGTCATCATCTTATAAATGCAATATATTTCTCTTTTTGATCTTCAAGGTTTCCCTTTGTAGCCGTTTCAATTGGCTTTGTAGTAAAGAAACAGGTAATAAAATTTCTCATTTTAGTTTAACTTCTAATAGAAAAAAATGTTTTCATTGCAACCTCTTCCTATAATATAAAGTTGGACTGTTAAAGATTTATAGGTGTTACATTTCTCTTATTACAGATAGAATTTGGAATTGTGTATAGCTGTGTAGAAGAGAAGATGTATACTGGTCGAAAAGGAAAAGGAGCCTTTTGCAATGGACAAAAACTCCAAGTGTCAAAACAACGAGGTAAAGCTTTGTCATCTCTGTGCATTAGAGTGGGAATTCATTTCACAGAGCTCCATAAGCTTGAGAAAGCAGAGGACTGCATCAGCCTATTTCACACCAATTATGCAATGATTACTGTATCCTGTTTAACAGGTTTCCCAACTTTATACTTTGGAATTCCTTTGCCCTGTTATTCTTTGAATTATTTTTCCTTCTTGTGTCCTTTGCCAAGGATTTTTTTTTTCATATTTAAGCCTTGGAAGCTCTGTCTCTCTCAGCCCATCTCACTTCACAAGGTGATTGTTGCAAGGAAAATAGGGGAAAGTGTGTTGGATATTTCGCTGCCTTGAGTTATTTGTAAAATAATAAAGGTGGGATACAAATAAATAAAATAAATAAATAAAATTACCCACACAGTCTTTGCTTGTTTCCACTTCTGCATCCCCTTGTTGCTAATATTAGCCTGCAGTTGAGAAAGGTTCTTTCATCTTTTCTTATCATTCTATAGTGCAAGGTCTCTTCTTTGAGTTGTTTTTTTTTTTTTTACTGGCCTTGCTGTATCTTGACCTTTTCCACTGCCTTCACTTTTCAAATTCCTTTTTATTCTAAAATTATAAGGTCACTATAGCCCTTTCTGCTATTGGCTTTCTTCCTAAATCTTTTTCTTCCAAGAATTAGTTTGGTGTAATGTAAAGGTGGAAACCATGAGGCTTGAGCCGTAGGTACAAAAGCTGGCTGTATGAGTTTAGTCAATCCCTTTCTCAGCCCTCACAAGATGGTTTTGGGGGGAAAATAGGAGGAGGAAGGAGTATTAGTTATATGTTTATAACAGAGCAGGATAAAAATATAATAATAATGTCTTCCAGAAATCACACAGGCTTCTTTTGTTCTTATATTGCATTGCGAAATTGCCTTGAGGGATGTAAATATCTAAATGTATTTCCATAATTTACAATGCAAAATCATTGAGAACAGAAATGAACTTATCTGATGGCAGTCAGCCAGAAATGTATATGAGGAGTGAAATGTTTCTATTTGCTTTATAACTGCTCCTCTTGGTGTAAAAAGATTAATCAAATGCCCTTGGAAGGGAGCTTACTCTGAATGTGTTGTTTTAGCACATTGTTACTATTGCTTCTATACTGACTGGCAATATGAGAATACTGTTCAAGCAATCTGCTTGATACCTCCATGCCATTTCAGACAATTTGGCTGCCTTTTTTTATTATTTGATGCATCAGCGAGTTGTTCTGTGATTATTCGCCATTTTTTTAAAAAGTGATATTTTCATTAAAAAAAGATGGATTTATGGGAAACAGTACAGAGCATATCTGACTTTGGCAGTCAACAGGAGAATCAATTTGGAGAGTATCATATATCGGAATAAAATGCAACATCATTGTTCATGTAATATCTGTAGGTATCCAGTCTCAATTGTCAGGGCTAGAGGATTGTTCAGAACTTTGTGGGACATAATTACTTGTATTCTTTAACAAAGGTTTATGCAGTATGTCTTTAGTTTGTTTTCTTTTTCATATTCAGGTCAGACATGTCTAAGTAAGCATTAAGTGAGCCTGGGGGCAGACACTGCCTTTTTCCTCACCCTTCTATGCATTCGATACAAAATAAGTAACAATGTGCTTTAAACAATGCTTTATATTAAAGTTGTTGATTTTGCCTATTTTTAACAGCACTGATCAAATGTAAATTAATGGATGCAGTTTTCTTTTATTTTGCAGATATTACAAAAGCACTCTTAGTATCAGAATTGGGGTCCGACCGTGATCCAGAAGTTATAAAAACAGTTCTTTCTAATATGCAAAGGCTCCTTAGCATTCCTATTCATGGGTACAGTATCTTTCTTTTAATTTATTTGCATTTTTATACAATTCGAAATATCCGTACAATGCAGATATTTCCAAGAAGATGAGAATGTCCCCATTATTCTCTCAGTCCACGCAAGGACTCAAATTAGGACTCTGTTTCAATACATTGTCCCAGGTGGTATAAGCAGAAAACAGACTGTAAAGTAAAATAAAAACAATGTTGATTGAAAACCCCACCCTATTCTTTATGACCAAGGAACCATGTGACTTTGTACACTAAGTATGAGTGTCAGTGCTGGAGAAAAAAAAAAGAATTTAGGCTAGGAGTGAAGAAGAATAGAGGTTAATCATTTCTGCAGAGGTGTGCCTGTTTGTGGCAATGCAAGAATTTATTTGCCAGTTTTGAGATTTGTGTGCCAAATGTCACTGATTTCCAAATGCACTAACAAATTACCACTTATGCATTATCTTTATTAAAGATAATGCACACTGTCATAAAAATACATAATGTGCAAAGTCTCAGAAGGTGATTGCTGAAGGCAAAGGAAATAGTATGAAAAGGAAAATGTTAATATTAACATTGCTAAGGCGTTGGAAAAGAAGATAGTTTCAATTCAACAGGAGCAGTCTGTTTAAAAATAATTTAATCTTGACCTAACTATCCTGGTAGTATGTTTAAATTTTCAACCCCAGCCACCCAGTCATCCTGAGGTAAGATAGGTGGCCTATAAATTTTATAAATACATTTTTAATGCCATCAGTTCAGAGGTAATAGCTAGAAACAAAGTCCACTGAATAATGGAAAGAGATGTTTGGATGTTTGCACTTAATTTTCAACATCCAGAAGAGTCTGTTTCCTACCTCTCTATGATGTATTGTCAGAATTCTAGCTGATTGAAAAAGGTACATATTGAATAATTAAGATAGGATGATGTAGTAGTGTGCTATTATGAAGAGTAATATCCTGATATTGGCTATATCCAGATTTAGACATATGCACTTTATTCTACTGAGTTCCACTCAGTTTCCCAATTCAGAGTTTGCTTCTGCGCTTCAGCATCCCAAATAATCAGTGATTAACTTAAATGCCTAAATAATAGCTTGCAGTAATTCTGTTACCTGTTTTAGGATTAGAGCAGTAGGGACGGCAGCTATTAATATGTGCCTGGTGGCCACAGGAGGAGCGGATGCCTATTATGAGATGGGGATTCACTGCTGGGACATGGCAGGAGCTGGAATTATCATTCTTGAAGCAGGGGGAGTGCTGCTTGACATCTCAGGTAAAATATGTTGAAAACAAAGTAAAGCCAGTTTTGTACAATTAACAGTTCATGACTGTTGAAAAACTTGAGCAGGTAAGTATTTTTCACTCAGGGATACAAACCTGAGAATTTCCTTATAGAAACGGTGGGAATAACAAAACATTCAGGATACACATCATCATGCAAATGTTGCAACTTCCCTATTTGTGTCAAATATCAGGAACTAGGTACATAAGAACAGCATTTGCACGACGACATCACCAAGGTTTGATGCAATGCTGCTAATTTCTACTGTGTTATATGTACCCTGCTGGGAATCATAAAATAAGAATAATCCTGATTTATATTTTTCCTTTGTAACATGAAACTCTTGAGTTCAAAATACTAAATGACCCACCGCTGTTTTGCTAAGGGGCAAAACAAAATGGAGTTAAGAAATTGTATGCACAGTAATACATCTTCCACAGCAAGGATGATCTTTCTAGAAGCTATGCCACATGAATATGGCTACTGTGTGATTGAAATGTAAGACTTTTCTGCTTTTAATTTGTAAACCTAGTTCTCACACTAGGATTCAGTGTCGACATAGAAGCTTGGTGTTGCTAACATTTCATTCAAGACTGAAAATTTATTTGATCATCATTTGTTCTATTGCAGGATTTTGAAAACTGTATGTGAGGTTGTTCCTTGTCTTGATTAATTGGATTAGTCCAGAGAATTATTATGGTATAGTAGAAAGTGCTGGACAAGGATCAGGGAGCCCTGTTGAACATTTGGAGAGCCAAATTAATTGACTGTCAGCCATGGAAGTTCAGTGTGTTACTTTGGATCAGGATACTTGTTGGGGAAAAGACATGAGTGCTGCTTTGAATTGCAAGAAAAAAAAATAACAGGCAAATATAGTTTAGGAAAATAAAATTTAATTTTTGAAATAATATTCAGTTTGCATTTCTGCTGCTATAGGACACTTTATCTGTGAATTAGTAGAAATAAGTCAGATATATAGATGTGTGTTCAATACATCTGTGTATTTGTTTTTCTAGGAGAACCATTTGATTTGATGTCAAGAAGGATCATTGCTGCAAATTGTAAAGCAATAGCAGAACGGATAGCAAAAGAGATTCAGATCATTCCTTTGCAAAGGGATGATGCGGTGAATTAAATATCCTACCACATGGCTTGTATTCCAAAAAGAACTTTTCTTTGAAGCTCATTCATTGTACCTGAGTAAATAGAGGCTCAGTTATCCATCTTGATATGTCAAAACCTGCTGCTGAAATCCTTCCCCTCTCCAATGTTTTAAACATTTCTTTTATTATTTATCTTGTGGGCGGCACATTTTTAAATATCATGCTTTCTTTTCTCTGGCAAGAAAATAAATGGGATATAGTGCAAAAGAGGATGAAGTAATTCATCTATATAATTAACAGTTCAGAACAAGTTTGACTATGCATATAGATCCATGTGACATTTTTTCCTCTGTATATTATAAGGAAAAAGAATAAAATCTCTAGCCAAATGTTTTAAGAGAGATAATTTCATTTAAAACAGAAATGAATTTTTAAAAGAATTTGTTACCACAAATATAGAAGCATGAAGACTTGTTTTGTAATCTGCATCTGTCATATAGGGATTGGGGAGCCTTTAATGGCAAGGCAGACCAAAGGTAGAAAGACGCGCCAGTGTTCTTTCCTCTATCCCCTTGCAATTGCTCTGATCAGGCTGATCTTTCTCCACCAGCCTGATTTCCCTGCTTAGTTAAGGATGCACTGTTTTAAATATCTGTGGAACAACTTGCTGGGAAAATTCACTGCTTGAAAAATCTTCCCTTTTGATGCTTCCTATTTATAAGGGAAAGGATGCCTTCTGCTAACTTTCCTTTTACATATTTTACTCATAGTTTATAGTTTTCATAAACTGTGCAGTGGTAATTATTGAGTAATGTATGGGGTATATAGTGAACGCAATGCCAGAACAGAAGGTATGACCGAACTAAAACTAAAAAACCTATTTAGATTTAAGTAGAATAATACAATGGCATCTTATATCAGATTAAGCTACTGTGATTGTATTTTGGTCTCTTAGAATGGCAACAATCAAATAAGTATTTTTTTAATATTGAACTCTTTTTGAATTAGGCGTTTTTGTTTTGTTTGGATATGTGAATATATGTGTGGTTTAATCATTTATTTCCAGTTTTCATAAACTGGATGATTTAAAATAGATATTTAATCCAGAGTTGGATTCATTCTTAGAAATACTAGGTAAATGGATAATTCAATATGTTGTATAACCCTCCATGTATCAGTGACATAATAAATAGACCCACTAAATTGTGATCTATTTATTTATCTTTAAGGTCCCACAATATATTTGTTATATTTTCTACTAGGCTAATAGCTAATTCTTTCAGGGATTACTCTGTAAAAGTGTTTGAAGTACAGTTGAGTGTTTTACTGTAAATCATTTGATAAGTGTAATATCCATTAGTAGGGAAAAAATATAACTGAAGATGTGAAGAAGATTTAGAAAGCTTTATGACATCTAGAAGGTTGGAATCATATATTGATAGTTGTCATGTGCTTATCAAATCTAATCATAACTTTGACATAAGTAGTTTACATGACAGAGAAGAATTCTGACATACTGGTGACATATTTCCAAACTGGTGATAAATCATAAATGTAAGATTCCAACCTATTTTATGCCAGGAGTTAGCAATGGAATGTGAACAGACATCAACCATCCAGAATGTCCCGATGTCCCCAAAATTAAGTAAAAATGTTTTAAAACTCCAAATAGCCCAAATCTCCCATGTTTAGAATTGTTGGGGGTGCCTTCCTTACAAGTTCATACAATGTTATCTAACCATGAAAATGTTCCTGACTTTTTCCATGCGTATTTTTTATCTTCTTGTGTTTTAGGTTAGAAAGTTATTATGTTAGTCCTCTCAATTTAGCTATACCGATGCAAACTTCTGGCATATTGAAAGAATTATTTGTTCCAAAGCAGTGATAAGTATCCAAATAATTTTCACTGATAAGTTTTGTTTTCCCAGCTCATTTACTTTCTAATTGTTTGCGTTTAACCTCATTGTAGAAATAAACTGTTATTAGCCTAATCCTCATTTCCTGTTGATTTACTTGTGGATTACTCTCTGAAACTGGCTTAACTCTGGGTATCTTGCAATCCACTTTTGTGAATTGTGTGGAAACAAGGTTTGGCAAGGAACAAGCCAAATAGGAATGCCTGGACTTCTGCAAAATATCTGACTTTAGAATACTACAATAAATTGATTTATATTGTTAAATGTAAATTGTTTTAAAATGTGAGATCATAATTTGTTTAAAATAAAGATCAGTTTTATCAATTATAAATTATCTCTTTGAATGTTTTTTCTCCTTCCTATTATTTTCAGAAATCTACAAGCCCCAGCTTCTTTCTAGCAATCCATCAATCTTTTTTAAAAAGTTCATTACAATAGTTTTCTTAAACTGTTCCTGAAACTGTCCCATTGTGTACCATCTTCTAAATATAATTGCTGGAAACATTCCGTGCTAACATCGGTCTTATAAGCCACCTATGGACACATCATTGATGGCCCATAACCCACAAGATGTCAAGGTCTTCATCGAAATCGATGGACGAACAACACTACACAATATATACCTTTTGTCTTTTTTAAAAAAAAAATCAAATACTAGTTTACACACAATGCAATTGTTTTTTACAAAATGGCAAGATAAGAATGAGGAAGAAAAAAGGAAGAAATGGATAGCCCTCCTTATTTTCATTTTAAAAAATGTTTTCTTTAATTTATTAAATTGGTTCCCTAAAATGCATGAGACTGGAGCAGTTACTCCTACTTAAGTCAGCCAGTAGAGGGACTCATTTCACTCATTTCAAATACTTTCCTGATGAATTAATACAGTTGTCCTATTTATAATACATTGAAGTATGTCTTCTGTTTTTCAGTTTGCTATTCTTCTGCCTTGCCTACAAAGTAGATGTTTTATGATTTCTGATAGACTAAACTGAAATATCTGCCACTTTTGGTAGGTTGTGACTGGATGTGAGGGGGCTGTAACTACCAGTAATAGAACAATTATAAAGTAGATGGAGCAAGATATTTTTTCCTAGTTTTCTGAGATCTAGAATTTTTCCCACACTTTGGGGATTTACACAACAATCTTTATATATTTCATGTCACAAAATTATGGGAAATCATGCAACCAATTATGAGGCAGTTGGTAGAGAGGATTCTGGGGGTCACAAAAAGGTTTCCACTTTTATAGTATAACAACAATAGTGATTTGTAGTTTTATCAGACTACTTACCTGAATTTCAAAATGGAGAACTTACTGTCAAGTTTGATTTTAAAAAACTAAACTCTCTTTCTCTCCGTGTGTGTATGTGTGTGTGTGTGTGACACACTGATCTGTTCAGTAAAGTTTTTGTGCAATCACTAAAGCATGGCTTCTCATGCTGATTTTTCCATTCTAGTTCTACTTTAGTATCATACCTGAATCAGCAGTGTAATGAAACTTCAAAGACTAATGTGATTCTAATTTACAGTAACAGCGCCTTAATTTTCAGCTCAAAAAAACAATAGTTTTACTTTATTCTGTATTGGTTTGATTTCAGAAGAATATCAGAATATCAGAATCAGTTCAGCAACTATGATCACTGAAAAAATAGTAACCTATGATAACTAACATAGGACTTATTTCTCCTCAAACATATTTCAGTATGGAATTCTTTATTTATTTTCTGCACACAAGTATCATAGTTACATTGACATCACTTGAAGAATAAGAAGCAAGAAAATGTAACCTGGGAATGAAATGTCTTATACTTTTTTGTAGACCCTGGTACAAATGACATCATTCAAGATGTATTCCTGGAAGAGAAGAAGATGCTAGTAGGAATTTCATGTAGTTAGAGTATGATTAACATCCATTTAGATCAATCTTTCATCTGCTTCCCATCACAAGTAATCCCAGAGTAGACTACAATAAAGCAAAATGATAAACCCAAAAAAATTCAAAAAATTTTCAACCATTCATTTAGCAACTGTTCAAAGTTACAATGGCACTGAGAAAAATGACTCATGACCAGTCCTCACAACCAGGGCAGTCTCCCCATGGCTGCATGATCAGAATTCAGGCGCTTGGCAACCAGCATGTATTTACGATGATTGCAGCATCCCAGGGTCATCTGATTGCCATTTGTGACTTTCCCAGCCAATTTCCGAAACGTAAAATCAAAGAGGGAAGCCAAATTCACTTAACAACCACATGGTTCATTCAACAATTACAGTGATTTGCTTAATAACCTTAGCAAAAAAAAAAGCTTGTACAACTCACTTAACAAAGCCTTGCTTAACAGAATAAACTCTGGTCCCAATTGTGATCATAAGTCTAGGACTACCTGTATTTCTCCTCCTCTAAACTAGCAAGTTATCCTTGAAAACCTTTAGATAGAATAGATGACTTCAAACATAACAGTGACTTTGAGGTTACAGTTTGAAGAAAATGCTCCTTATCCCTCTTTCCCAGCCTTGTCATTTTTTAATTCTAAAAATAGTTGAGTCTAGTTCATAAAATGAAAAAGAAACAAAAACCATTAAAGGATTGAGTTCACACAAGCCATGATTTACAGCTCATGGTGCTCGAGTTCAGAATTGAACAACTTCTGCAAGTGTAGCTGAAGAAACCTTGAATCTTCCTGGTAGCCAAAACAGATGCTAAGCCTTTGGAACAGGGTTAAAATAAGGCAGCCTAATATCCTCAGTTTCACTTTCATCAGATTGGCAGGTGCTAGAGGTACGGCCAAGGGTGTCAGTGAGGGTGAAGTTGGAATTCCCTGAGACTGCATGACAAGAAAGACATCTTGACCTCCTCCTAGAGCCTATCTTGGCTTGCTTTCTTGCTCTCTGAGTTTTCTCTCAGCCTCAGCAACTTTAAGATGTATAGCCTTCAACTCCCAGAATTTAGTTTTTCTTTGGTTCAATTCTGTTTGATTCTTGGGGACTGGCTGCACAGGTTTCTGCAATTTTCTTGGCAAGGTTTTTTATAGGTAGTTTGCCCTTGCCTCCTTTCCAGGGCTCTGAGATGGGGCTAGAACTCATGGTGTCCCACTTTCTAGCCTGATGCCTTAACCATTGCACCAAACTGGCTGAGAAATGATGCTGTAGAGTAAATATTGCTGAATTTTGGGCTTACTTTGCAAGTACAGCTTGCAATGGCCATTTTCTCCAAATTCAAAATCTCATTCGTTTTGCTTAATTTTTAAGCTGGGCAATGTTATTTATTGAATTTTTTTTTCTAAATGGAATAAAATGCTTAGTAGCTAGCTGAAACCATCTTTCTCCCATCCATTTCCAACTGTTGCCCATGATAGTGGGTGACTCAAAGGACAAAGACTGGTTGAAAAAAGTTTACCACTCCCATTCATTTTTTTCTAAAAAAAGGATTTATTAGTCAATAGCCAAAATCTTGTATTAAGAAGCGTCTAGCTCTCCATGGCACACTGGAGAATTGGCTGCCAGTCAGAGACAGCATTGGACTGATTAAATAGGAAGTACTTTCATCTGTTAAATCTCCATGTTGTTAATTTTGAGCCATGGGTATTCTGAACATCCCTCAATTCCCAACATACTACTGTGGCTTTAATAATTAACAAAATAATACTAATAGAAAATGAGAACAATTGAAATGTTATGTTAATAGTTTGAGAATGCCATAGGAACATTGATGTTTCATCTAAATTCAGGTCTTTGTGAGCTTCATATAAAATGAAATAAATTAAAATTCAGGGTAAACTGAAAGAAACTTACCAACACCATATTTCCATCTACTATTTTTCTTTTGATAGTAGCGTGGTTGCCATCCCACTTCTGTATGTGAATGAGGGTGTCATTATCCTTTGTTACAAAGCTCTAAAAAATATACGGCAGTTTATGGGGAAGATATTTACTTTCTCCCTCCTTGTTAAATGAATTCCTTCTTTTCCCTCCATACAACCTATTTTTCACTAGTTGGCATTTATTTATTTATTGGTATCCCGCCTTTATTATTTTTACAAATAACTCAAGGTGGTGAACATATGCAACACACCTTCCTCCTCCTATTTTCCCTATAACAAGAACCCCTCAGGTGAGTTGGGCTGAGAGAGTGACTGGTCCAAAGTCACCTAGCGGGCTCTCGTGAGTAAAGCAAAATTTGAACTCACCATCTCCTGCTTTCTAGCCTTTCTAGTCTTCCTTAGCCACTAGACTAGACTAACATTCTAGTAATTATCCAGTTATATGGCAAGTTATTCTATCTCTTCTTCTTAAACATGGAAATAAAAACCTAAGAATATTTACCTTGGCCAGCCTGTTATCTATAGTCCTTTCCTTAAACTCTTCGTCCAGTTGGAAGGAGATCTCATTAACTGTAAACATAGTTTCTGTTCTGATAGTGATGACATCTTTGTCCATAGTGATAATTATTTTGGGTTTGGCTAGAGCACCCAGTTGTCTCTGGGCAAAGCTTATTCCTACAGAATACAAAACATGAAACATCATCCAGTATTTTAAAGGCCTTTCTAGAAATAACTCAGGTTAGAAAATGGCAACCTATCTTGTAGAAAAAACAACAGATAAAGTAATAGTCAATACAACAGAAAATATAAAACCAGATGAATTAAACTTACTGAAATTAAAATGAAATTACACATTGTGTATTAGTGCAGCAATGTTTCTAATTTTTCATTATGTTAGTGAGTCATAAAATACCACCTTATTCCCATCCTAGTAATCTGGTTAACTCTTCATATTTTCCAAATCTGATATGGAATTGCAGGTTTGGTTAAATAAAACATATTTTAAAACACACCACACACAGAAAATGTTCTACTTCAAACAGAGTGTAAAAGAAGGCACTCAGACAATCAAAATTCAGATTTTAGGATAATTTTATTTTGTTTAGTGGATTTGATTAGTAATCTTCTAATGCAAAGCAAGATAAAATATCCAAGATACACAGTATTCTTCGCCTGATAGGTGTCACATATGTTCATCTACAACTCCTAACTACACATGTAAGGTCTATTCAAAAGGTACTGGAAGGTACTGAATTGGAAGAAGCAATGGCCATTTCAGTTAAGGATGATGGATGCTGCAATTCAATTTATTCAAGGAGCACCAGATTGGAAATTGCCATTTTAGGAATCTAAAATAATTATTGTAGCTCTGTTTGCCTTCAAACATTTTTGGAAGAAATACTTTAGACCTCCTTACGTAAGTGCAAGCCTAACTCCTCCCAGCCTACCAAGAGAGAACAAGTCCACTCTTTTTTTAAATGGTCAAAGGCTGCTATCGTGTTTCTTCTTAGTCCTATTTTCTGCAGGTGAAATACACCTCATTCTTTTTCTGTATCTCATAGTTATTTGTTCTAGAGTTCGGTAACAGAAACAAATATCATATATTCCTTTGTATAGGCAAGATCCAAAATCACAAGTTTACTGACTTACTTTGGATCAGTTACTCTTTCTCACTCTTTGCAAATTCAACATACTTCAAACGTTTTTATGAAGAATAATGGGAGTATGGTGCATTATATATGCTACTTTTTGCTCCTGGGTAAAAAGCAGGCTATAAATCTGACTAACTGGTTGTCTCTGAAAATTTAGTTTTTTCCTGCAGTATGTTTGCTTACCCAGTTCTTTCATATAGTCATCAAAGTTTTCACTCAAGATTAGTTTCCATGTTCCCAAGAATTGCTCCACCATCGTTTAAATATGATATAGAAAAAAACTGAATAGATCTGTGGAATAAACATGACAGAATGTTCAAGAAAAAAGGAACACTTTGGATGGATTTTCACAATGCTAGCTCTTCATTTCTTTCGGCCAGCTGTATCATGGACTTGTGTGAAATTATGTTATTTGAATTCCTCCAAGGAACTTCCCAGCTTTGTATTATAATGGACTAGAAGCAGGGAGAAATCAGTTAGGAACTAAGACCAACACAGGATAGAAAATGTTACTCCATTATTAAAATGTGTAGTACTTCTTAATTTGCAACTAGCCATTCTTAATGGACAAATAACTATATATTCCTTTTCCATTTCTTTTCCAATATATTCCAATGAGCCTATGAGCCTTAACACTCTGTTAGTCTGTATTTCCTCAAAGAATCTGACTACCTATATGGACTTTTTGGTACTGGTGATACTGACTATGAGCAGAGTGCAAATATATCATTTTTCATCCTAGCTTGCTCAGTAATCCAGGATGGCTGGGGAGCTGTACCAAACCCAAACAAAATGTTTTTAGATTCCAGTCATTTTCCCCCCAAACTTTTCATGGCAATGCTGATGATTATTTTAATGCTGGCTTCAGATATTTTCCTGCCATTGTAGTGTTTTATTTTATAGCTGTAAATATTTGTAGTTCTGCTTTTGTCTACATTTAAATATTTTATTATTTCTTACTGCTTTGGAAACCTTTGGCTGAAAGGAACCTTGAAGAATGAAATGAAATGAAAATAGTACCTATAGAAATACTGTTATGACTTTGGTGACAGAAGAAATAGAAGTACACACCACAGTTTGGTTTTATTCCAATTTGTTGAAAAAGGTATAATGGCTTAATATTACGCACAAAGCAGGCTAATGGCTATTTTTAACAGTAGGACTTTCCATTAATTTGGTAGACTCAGGAAGAAGGTTCAATATAAATAGGATATTGCATTGCATTGGTCTCTTATCTGTTAAGGCTCAAATTGGCCTCGTAATTTGAATCACCTAAGAGGCTGGAACTTAAAGCAAACAGAGATTTCAATAGCCTTCATTTATTTTTAAGAGTTGCATAGCAGGCAGTAATTCAATAATCCTTGCATTTGAGGCAAAGCAATTTTTCCTGGATTTCTAAACAATGCTTCTTTATCAGAAATGGCACGTGACTGTCCTAGGCCAAAAAAACCAAGGGGATCCTGAAAAAGTCAAGATAGCAGCTGTAATCCATATTGATGTATGTAAAGACAGAGAACTTCAATCATGGGTTTGTGGTTCCCATCTTAACTTTAGCCTGTTGCCATCCCTGCAAAAAGAGAATAGAAAGAAGGAAGAATAACAATATTGGAAAATAAGTGAGTGGAAGCCAGTTTACTAAAAGCGAATCCTTGTTGTTACTTTGTGTTTTGTGCACTAAAACAAAAATATATTTGTCTCCAACCTACCTTGCAAATCTCACAGTTCTCCCATTTTGGATAGAGAGATCAAATTTAGGGCCTGTGGTATTTTTTACTGTACTGTACATCCAAAAGAGGTCACGAGGATCTTGGATTTCCAGGAAAACAACATTTTACAAAATGTAAAATATAAGAAATGTACATTATCATCACAAACCAAGAATAGACGAAATGCCTGTCAAGAAAAGCTATCGCTCCTTCATTAAATCTTAAATTGTTCACCAAGATGGTATTTTGACCTTATTTTTAAATCTTTCTTCCTTCTTCCCACCCTTCCCCAAGATAATTGGTATGCTCCTTCAAGGGAGAGCAGAGACATTCTTAGAGAACATGGCCGTCAAGTATGAAAGTGTTCCATGTACTGTAAATGTTACCTTCCAGCGGGAGATGATGTTCTGCTTATAACCTTCTCATGGTATCTTGTCAGTCACTACAGGAGCCGAATACTGCACTAGTTCAAGAAGCCAATAGTATGGCCAGCCCAATTCTTATATTCTCCTAAAAGAAAGGGGATTTCTGAATAGAAAACAAGAATCTGTTGATGTCTGCTGTATGGAATAATTAAATGCAAATCCACATCAGAAGGAGAAGAAAAAGGGTGACACCTTTTTCTAATCCCTGCACGTCAGTATGATTCAGGTAATCAATTAGCAAAGTTGTTATGAAAGTTTAGGGAGTGTAACCAGAAATCATGCTTGTCACCCAGACCAGCAGGGGGTGTCTTTGTATTTGCACAGAACGAAACAGCCAGGATTACACTTGACAAGTAGAACTAAGCTCAGAATACAGTGTGCAAAAAGGAAGCTGGAGTTCAATTCAGAAAGCTGGCCGACTTGTCTGAAGACATAGAAAAGAAATGTGTGGGTTTGTTTAATAATATCATTGTTGGTATATCCAAATTTGTTACAATTTAAAAAAAATCTCAGCTAATGTAATGCGTATATAAATGAAACACTTCATCATGATTCCTAGGTCTTCAGGAAATTAACAGATTTAAAACTCAAACACAAATCAAATTTCTGCTCCAAAAAGTTCTGCATACTGTAGACTGGGAGTACACTATTTTGAATAAAGAAATGCAGCAACTTGGACCTATGAGAGGAAAAAAGATCCATAGTTGTGTGGCATTATTATTAGGAAAACTAAATTATTTTAAAATGCATACAGTTTTCAGATTTTTCAGAATGCTTCATCAAATAATGTTCATTTTAAAAATGTGGGATGGGAAGAAGCAGAAAAATCAAAAAATCAGGGTTAATGCTTTACTTGCATAAGCTGCAGTTTCAACTGTATATCTATTTATTCAGTAAGCCCTCAACAAATAATAAGCTATTGTAGCTTAAACCTGGAGCAGCTACTAAATTCCCTGCCTCAAAATAACCCTATAAAAAGAAATGTGGATGTGGAATGAAGTCATAATATTAATTCAGTGGAATCCAACATTGTAATATAAATAAAGTACAAAAAGTAAGATGTTTAGGATTGTGGGGTTTTTGAAATTCAGTCTCCAAGACGTTCTTCAGAGCACACAGGAGCATGAATGTAACATTTTTTCTGGAATTCTGTAAAATACCATTTTTTCCTTGGATCATATGGTAGCTGTAAGCAGACTGCTATGCATTCCTGAGAAAAGATGCAGCTGTTTTGAAGAGTTGCAGACGGGATATATTTGCACTCTTAATTAATTCTTCCAAGTTATTTCTAGACTTCTGCTCAATCCTATCAATTATATAATGCAGTTTTAAGATGGGTAATTATTTCGAAGAAAAGAGGTCAAATCTTTCCAACAATACAACAATCATAACAATCAACTGCAAATTGCAGCCCTCTGGATTTGTATTACAATTCCCAATAGCCCTAGCAAGTATAACCAATGAAAATTGATTCTTGGACCTGTCTTTCAGCAACATGGCTAGGTACATTGAGGTACAGAAACTAAAACAAGTTTCTACTTTTTTTGTGCTAGCTGCTTTGTCCTTAACAAAGTTCTTAACTCCTGAAAAGTATATTTTTCAACAGTTAAAAGAAAAAAGAGCAGGAAAGTACATTGTACTGCAGGGGAAAGCTGTCATTATTCGGCCATCCAGTAAATAAGATAAGAACAAAGCGATGAAAGAAGCAAGCTTTTATCGTGTGTGTGCGCGCGCACGCGCGCGCATGTGCACGGGCATCTTGGAATCAATCTTGACTCCTGCTGACTGCCTAGACTAGAGTAGTCCCTGCAGTTTTCCTGGCAAGATTTCAGAAGTAGTTTGCCACTGTCTCCTTTCTAGGGTTGAGAGGAAATGATTGGCCCAAAGTCACTCAGCTGGCTTTATGTCTAAAGCAGGACTAGAATTCATAGTCTCCTGCTTTCTTTCCAGATGCCATAACTACTACATCCACCTTACTTTAACATGTCCACCTATAACTGATATGTAATAAAAATGTTTGAATTATTTGGCAGAAGTAGAAAAGTTTTCATTTATACTTTGATCTATGCCTTTCTGCTAAAAAGCAGGGCACTAGAAATCATAACAGAACAAAGTGCCCTCCATCTCCAATTTTCTCACTGCAGGCTTCTTGACATCATTCATCTGGTTCAGTGATTATGAACCACAAATTGCTGATGACTGAGGCAGAAACAATCATGGGGCATTAATCTGGAACAATGCATGGCAAGATGATTCATTCATTTAGGAGCTTCAAAGGAAGTCTGCAACAATGTTGCCTTTCCTCCTAATTATTTTTAATTAAAAACAATGTCAAATACAAAACTACTTTAGCATAAAATCATTGTAGCTAGGAAAATGGAAACACCTGAGTAGGTGTTAGGTGTAGTCCAGGTCAAAATGGTGGTATTTACTTTCGCCATATATTTCTGTTTTATCAGCGTCTCTAAAATCAAGGTCATTCCTGTTGAAAACTTGTTCAAGATGTACAATAGTGCAGGATTCTTAATCTCAGATATTATGGAAACATGAGTCATTATTCCTACGGAAATAATGAACAGGATATGCAGGAGATAGATTTCAAGAACTCTCTTCCTCTCTCTTATTTTGAGGTATTAACAGTAGTTAACTACAATTTGTGTTGGTCAAATATGGATAAGTTCTGGTTTGTGGCAAATAAAAATAAACAAATATTTTAAATAACAAGCAAAATCCCTCTCCAACAAGCACACGTTTGGTAATTTCACAGAAAAGTTAAATTAATAAGATTGATCTGTTTTCTCATACAAATTGTAAATTGTCCCCCAAAATCCACAGTACAATTCAAGATCTATATCACACTAAGCAGAGCAAGAATTGGGAATTTGTGGCTCTCCAGATATTTTCAGGGTGATGATAAAACATCATATGAAAACAGTAAATATAATAGCAGTATAATCAAAGAGAGCAGGAAAAAGCAGTGGTCAGGACAATTACATCAATTAAAATGTCTGGGAAAACAAAAATGTTCCAAAACAGCTTCATCAGCGACAGGATACATCTCCATCAATTGGTGTGCCTATTACCAGGGTTGTAGGAAGCAGCCTTATTCATTTATATTTCTTACATTTATATGATGTGCAATGAAGAAGCCCTCTTTGCTGGATCTCTACTCCCTCAGCATATCTGCTTATCATACCCCACTTAGGTAGAGTAGGCATGCTCCAGGTTCCTTCCCTGAAATGTTAGCATCTAATTCAGGGGTGTCAAACTCAATTTCATTGAGGGCCATATCAGCATTGCGGTTGCCCTCAGGGGGCCGGGTGAGTGTGGCCAGGATGGGTGCAGCCTACTGGGTGGGCATGGATGGAGTGGGTGTGGTTTCGGCAGGCAGCGGGGCGTTCTCCTCACAGCGCCAAGAGCTGAGCCAGGTGGTGAGAATCTGATGTGAAGTGCAATGCTGCCTAGCCCCCAGCCTGCCCAGTTTCAGCAGGCAGCAGGTGCAAAGCTGGCGAGCTTCACACCGCCCAGCTCAACCTCTTGGCGCTGTGAGGAGAGTGCCCCGCTGCCTGCCGAAACCAGGCAGGCTGGGAGCTGGGCATCGTTGCACTTCTTTTTTCATTTGTGCCGCCTGGCTCAGCCTCTCGGCGCTGTGAGGAGAGCGCCTCACTGCCTGCTGAAACCCCTCCCCCAAAGCCCATCAAGTCGGATATGTGAAGTAGGCAAGGGCCATTTGCTGGCCACTTCCAGGTGATGGTGCATTTCTTCATTCCTCACAAAGGGTGACACCTCCCCAGCATGCACCCAAGAGGTGAGGCTGACACGGCAGGGGCTGGTTCCTCGCTGTTTCCAGACATTCTTGTGGAGCTAAGACTGAATACGTTTCAGCATAGATGGCCACCACAAAATTGTACATTGGCTCCCGGCTGGCCTGGGCCAGGGCCAAGGCAGTGGGGGCCGTTCCCTCACTGTTTCCAGGACAGCTTCGCAGGCCACATGAAACCACTTCGCACGCCGCATCCAGCCCCTGGGCCTTGTGTTTGACATGTCTGATCTAATTCAAAAGTGTACCTTTTCCATGGCTGCTCCTATACACATCCTATCCCAGGCAATCCGATAGCCCCCCCCCCAGCCTTTTAGCTTTCCAGAAAGACCTTAAGACCTGGCTTTTTATCTAGGTGTTACGGTAGAGTGAGGGTGCTTCTGGTTAGTTGTTGGTGCATCCCAAGTACCCAAGTAGATTGCAGAGGCATTGGGTTTTGGTTGTGTTTTATAGCTTTATGGGTTTTATAGCTTGGGGGGGAGTTGTTGTAGTTGTGAGCAGACAGAATTGTTTTAAGATGGGTGGCAATGTAATGTTTTAAATAAATTTAAAAAAGTGATTCAGCTTTTTATGCATAGAAGCAGTGTGCTTAGACATTCATGGTGCACACAGTGGCTACAATCTGGCATTGTTTTAGGGAGGGTTGTCTTGCAAGATGGAGAGAGGTTTGTTTGTTACATTCCTTCCTAACATATACCTACAACTATCTTAGCTGAGTTGCAAAAATCACCACCACTAAATTTGGGGTTTTTGTTTTTGCTGCCATTTAGTGGTCATCCGGATTGTTGCAATCTAGGTATGATGGCCCTGGAATATTTTCAGGAGTTTTGTCAGAACGCTCACATTTATAAGAGATGTGGATAATGAATAATATGATAAGTAGTTTCTATTAAATTGTAGCTCAAAAATTAAATCTTGCTTCCCTTGTAGGGGAAAAAAAAGCAAGCAATAGTTCAAGCTAGGATCCCGAAAGGGAAAAAAAATCATGAACAAAGTTCATTTCTCTTCTAAAAATAAATATGGTTTCATGAATATATTTCCAAAAATTGTATTTTTACTAAAGGTCAGCCTGACTGGGAATTCTACACATGCTGTCCCATCACATTTGGAAAGGACCAATTTGATTTAGGATTTCATGACTTTTTATGCAAAAGTGAATTTTTGATATTCATTTTTTAGTAATCACATAAAATGTATAATTCACAAATCAATAGAATTAAACTGAATCTTCAAAATAATAAAGACACTGAAACATTTATTTTAGAAAGGGGTATGAGACCATAATTGGCAGGAAAGCAATCCATATGAACTCTACACATATTAGCAGAAATCCACATAAATCCTCCTAGGTATGCATGAGCAAATATTTGTATTTTTCAGGGATATTCACCAGATCTTAAGAAAGCTTATTGAGATTGAGCTAAAACATATGGCTCTGTCTTGGTATGTCTTTATGGCGATACAATATGAATTAACACAACTCTACAATGAAGCAATTTATTGTATTTGAGATATAACTTCTGAAGCAAGCAAACAAGTTCCCCTTTCTTCATTGGATGCTTTAAATTTTTAAACAATAAAAGTATGCCTGTGAAATAACAAATTTTGTCAAGACCAAATGCCCCAATTATGATGCCTGTAACTGTATCAAAACTAAACAAATATTTTTAAAGTTAGCAGTAAGGAAACTGAGGGCTCATGGATTAAAGAATTGGAACACATCAAAGCTTGCAGTTCTTCAAAATATTAAAGCTGCTTCTGTGGATATAAAATTAAAATGGATTCATTTCAACTGTAGTGGACATCCCAAATTTTAAAGGATTTAAAGGATTAATATCTATTGGTGATATAAACAATTTGAGGGGTCATTGACTCATGATTTGGTCCTGTGAATCACTAAAATCTTTTTAAAGTAATATTTTAATATACATAGATTTTCTGTGGCATTGATTTCGATACTTTATAATCTTCCTCCATTTTTTAGTCTTTTGTTTGTTTAGTTTTTCATTTATTTTATTTTCTAGTGCTTCATGTATTTTTCCTATTTCTTTCTGTAAAACTTAGAATGTATTGTACTTCCAAATAGGCACATACAGCTTTTATTTATACTTATTTAATAATGCAGAGGCTCAGACTATGTGAATGTAATCCTGAAACAACTTTCTCATGAATTGGCCATCAATAGTAGTAGCCCAGATACATTCATAAGAAAGTTTAAGTTTGAAGCCTTACTGAGTTGGAAAGGACATTTGAAGTCTTCTAGTCCAACCCCCTGTTCAAGCAGGAGACCTTTTACTATTCTAGACAAGTGGCTGTCCAGTCTCTTCTTAAAAGTCTCCAGTGATAGAGTACCCACAACCTCTGAAGGCAAGCCATTCCATTGGTTAATTGTTCTCACTGTAAGGAAATTTCTCCTTAGTTCTAGGTTGCTTCTCGCCTTGATTAGTTTCCATCCTTTGTTTTTTGTCTTGTCTTCTGTTGCTTTGTAAAATAGGTTGATCCCCTCTTCTTGCAAAAATGTCCTGCTTGAAAGAGAGTTTCAGTGATGCAACTCCTACAATTTAAGACATTCTTTCAAAGATTTGCTTCTTAATGTTAGGAATCAACATATGTGTATATTGTTTCTGCAATATAAGGCAGTGCTTAAGAGAGTAGGAAAATATTCTCTAAAATTATTATTTAAAAAATTGATTTTAGTAATAAAACAATTTTCTCTAATTTGGTGTTATTAACATATTAACTAATGGGGAAATCCATTATAACTGGAAAAGTTTGTACTAATTATTTCATTTGTTGGGTTCACAAAACACACTGCATAAACCATGGTTAACAAACCACAATGACTGTTTACACTAAAACCAAATAAAACCTGAATTAGTATTGTTTCAGAAGAAATGCTTCAAACCTCACATAAGCACAGCATCTTTCTTCCAGTCATTAAAAAACTCACTCATTAAAGTGAATGCAACTACACTTTTCTTTCTTCTGAATAAAATGTTAGGCCCTTTGTTGTGTCAAACAGTTGACTGAATATCTGTGCTCTTTCAGGATTAGGCCAATTTATAATTCACATAAAGATAATTAAAAATACCTACAGCAAATCAAAGGATCCTATTATCATCACAATCAAATAGTGATAGGAAGCATATTTGTTTGACTTGTTCATTGCATAAATAAAAAGAATTCTCAAAGCTTTAAAATACAAAGAGTTCTCCAGACTTTATGTGTAAATAAATCCCATTGAAGTAAATCCCAGTGGAATTGACAGCTGAACAGACATGCATAGGATTGTGCTGTTTATTGTATGTAATTAGAATGTTACAAGAAATAGTTAATTGCTAGATCAGTGCAGAGGTCAGTGCTTTTTATGCAGTGGATTAGTCATACCAACTACAGTATAACTGGAAAAAAAAGAAAAAGTAGCAGAAATCATGCTGCTGCTGGAACAAAACATAATAGTTAGGTGCTGGTAATACAATGCTTTGTCCTAATGGCTGATAGCACTATGACCCACTAAGAGAAAAAAAATCTGTTAAATCAGAGCCATTGGTTGCCTTTGTAACTATTGGCTAATAGCAGAAAATCACATGATCAAGGCATCTTTTTAAAGGCATGAGTGAAGTTAGTAACAGAAGTGACTATATTGAGGTTTGCAGGAAGGTGTTTGGAGTGTGTTAGGAGACTTAGTCCTTCACAATGTGTGAGCCATTTTTGGGAACTTGGAAACTAATTTCAAGTGAAAAGTTTGATGACTACATGAAGGAACTGGGTAAGAATTATTTCTGAGATTTAGTAAAAGCTTTGTTTTTTGCTGGAGAATGTGGTTAAGTAGAAATTTTTATTATGTAATTAGTGGACTTGTTTTGTTATAAACTTAACCTCTGTGACAATATAGCTCCTATTTCTATTTTCTTTATTGTTAATAGTAATGTGGAAGAAAAACTCCTTACAGTATGTTAGCTATGCTAGATTCCAGAGTAATCCATGTTACATATCTGTTGAGTAAAACTTATTTGCATTTTATCTGGCTTCCAACTAATTTTTCAATGCGCAAATTCTGTTAATAATATAGCATGGCTTATCTGTAGAATGTTACCATAGAATTGTTTTATTAAATATTAGAAGAGCATGCAATCATGTTTGGGCTTTTGTGTAGCATTTGTATCCAGGTTATGTACCACAGAAATGTGAAGGGCTCTTGCTACTTGTTTACTTAAATGTTTATGGTCTGATATTTTCTCAACATACATTGAGAACATTGATACAAATGTTGACAAAATACTTCAAACATAAGAAGCTCTGATTGGATGCTCCCTTATATGAAAGTTTATGGTTTTTTCCCCTCTCTGGCCAAATTTGAGCAAGGTTTTGTGTTGCTTGGCAATGCTCTTATCAGACATGCTTGCTTTAAGTTAATGATACTTCAAAGAATTGGTCTGAAGCTTTGCATTGTTTATCCACCACACCTTTTAAGTAGAATGCTGGCCACTTATTTAAGTGTAGTGAAACTAATACATGCAAATAGCCTACTTCCAATATTAATACTATATATATTGGGCATAGGAATAAAGATACCTCTAAATCTGTTAGACACTCTTTGGACCCCTCAAGTTCAAGGAAGCCCATAGTTTTATCCTGGAATACCTGCTTTGTCTGCAAAGGCTTTACACTTCATATTCTGGCTAATGGGACCTCTAGCAGTAAGTGATAAGGAAGAGTTCTGAGACTGCTGTTAACTTGGAATAGACAACTTGGCAATAAGAGGTAGTATTCTGTATCTCTTTACACTCCCCTAGGGATTGTCTGTATTTTTGCATTTTTCAGCCACCAGACTTCACTTAAATGAATCATAGCTCAGTGCTATGTGAGAATTAAGTCACTTTCTCCCTATGTGTAAAGTAGCTTCGCAGGAGTCTCGACTGCTACTGTTAAACAACCTGGGGTACAATCTTCTATTTAAAGTTTTGTAGAGATCAGCTGTTGCAAAGAATGTTTATTCAAATGAAATGCAGATCTGGATTATATCAAATTATGTAGAGTAAGGAATTTAGTTTATATAATATTTCAAGAAATTATATTTGCCCCCAATATTTTGAAAAGAAAATTAAGTGGAGATGGGTGTCAAAATGAATTTGGTAAATAAGCAATTGAATAAAGTGCTTGTTTGAAAATAATGGTTAGGCTTTGGACAAAAAGAGGAAAAGCTGTTCCAACACCTTAGAATGTAGAACCTCACCTACATTGTCCCATCACCATGGAAGCCCTTTAATGTGTTTCTGCAAGTCATAACTTGTACTCTATGACAGCCTGGGATAAATATTACCCTGTATATAAGGAGGGCTTTTAGTATTCCTCTCATCAGTTTATAGTTTGGTTCATTTAAATATTTATAATGTTTATGGTTTTGAGTAATTATAACAGTGATGTTGCCTTAAAAGAAAAGGCACCTTATGCTATTTGATAGCTAGATCAAATGAAATCGGCCTGGACATTTATGAAAACATATATTAAAGCTAATTGATGGAAATTAATTTGGATTTTGTGTACAAAATATACCAAATAGTTGGGAGAGAACAGAGATTGAATTGGGCAGTTGCTATATTATTTTCAGCCTAGTTTATTGCAGACAAGAGAGTCACTTAACTCAATTTACTACATAATTCAAGTTGGCCCCCAAATCAAATATCTAGCTTGCACACTATGCCCTAAAATTTGTCTCATCTCCAGGTATATTTTTACACAGTGAAGCTCTAATCAAAGGCAAACCCCATCAAGATAAAAATGACAGTAGGAAAGGAACTCTTGTGTTTAAACTCTTTATTCTCTTATTCCGTAGGGGTTTGGCTATAACCCAGCTTGAATCAAGTCTTTATAAGTAGTTTTTTTTTTCAATTCAGTCTTCAAGGTCAAGAAATTTGTGATAAGAAATTAATAATTTTTGGTTTGATTTATAGGTGTGGGCTTTGCCACTAGGAAAATAGCTGGAGTGGCCAAGCCCAATGTAATTATCACCTGCAGTGGGGGTGTTATAACCATCAAGTCAGAAAGCAGTTTCAAAAACACTGAGATTTCCTTCAGACTAGAAGAAGAATTCGATGAGACCACAGCAGATGACAGAAAAGTAAAGGTGAGTGCTCTACTTTCCCTGAAATCATTTTGATTGAGTACATTTGGACTCCTGAAAATGTGTTGTGAACTGTCTTGGAAAATGGCTATTTGGGAACTTCCTCATTTATAAAATGATGGCTGTGTGGGACATGAATACCAACTTAATGAATTGGCTAAGAATTTCGAGAAGCTTTAAGTTGGGAAACAAGGCCTTTAAGCTCTTTTGTCCTACAAGATGTTCCTGTTTTGCTGTTTTCAGGGCAGGTGACATCCAAGTCAAATACTGGGCTGCAACCACATGTTCTTGTTAATTAAGAATATGCAGTCCGCTTGGAGATCTAAAGCACTGATGAAAGTAAACTATAAAGCAATGTTTCTCAACCTTGGCGAATTGAAGATGTGTGAAGCCAGCCATGTAACTTGCCAGTTTCCTGCAGATTAAATTAATGATTTTAGATGAAAAATTTGTACACTGCATGAAACATCTTCTTCTTCTTGTGCCATATCCGTTATCAGACATTGGCGATCATGTTGACGATCCTGTTTTTATCAGCAGCCGCACAAAAAAGTGCTGCTGAGTTTTGTCCAAACCAATCCCTTAGATTTTGAAGCCACGATGTTCTTCTTCTGCCTGGACCTCATTTGCCTTCAATGAAACATAGTGGATGCCAACAAATACGGTAGTCCTCGACTTACAACAGTTCATTCAGCAACTGTTCAAAGTTACAACAACACTTTAAAAAGTGACTTATGACCATTTTTAGACTATTGCAGCATCCCCATGATCACATGATCAAAATTCAGATGCTTGGCAACTGATTCATACTTGCAACAGTTATAATGTCTCTGTGCAATGTGATAATTTTTGTGACCTTCTAACAAACAAAATCAATGGGGAAGCCTGATTCACTTAACAACTGTAGCAAGAATGATCATAAAATGGGGAAAAACCCAATTAACAACTGTATTGCTTAGCAACAGAAATTTTGGGCTCAATTGTCCTAAGTTGAGGACTATCTATATCCATACATATATTGGGCCAATTTGGTCTTTTGATTAAGGCCCCAGGCTAGAAATCAGAAGTCTGAGGTCTAGTCCCCCCTTAGGCCTAAAAGCCAAAGGACAGTCTCTCTCAGCCCAACTCACCTCACAAGGTAGTTGTTTTTAGGGTAAATAAGAGAAAGGAATATTAAGTACAGGTACTTAACAGTTCATTTAATAACCATTTGAAGTTACAATGCCATTGAAGTAAGTGACTCATTACCATTTTTCACATTTACGGTCATTGCAGCATCCCCATAGTCATGGGATGAAAATTGGACACTTGGCAGCTAGCAGGTATTTATGACGGTTGCATGTCCCAAGGTCACGTGATCACCTTTTGCAACCTTCTGACAAGGAAAGTCAAGGGGAAGCCAGATTCACTTAACAACGTATTAACAACACTGTAGTTATTAACAACTACAGTGATTATTTAACAACTGTGGCAAGAAAGATCCTAAAATGGGGGAAAACTCACTTAACAAATTATTGCTCAGCAACAAAAATTTTGGACTCAATTGTGGCTGTACATTGAGGATTATACCTGTATGTTCGCCTCCTTGAGTTATTTATGGAAAAGGCAAAATAAAAATAACATCGATCCTGCAAGGCTGACCAGATTAGGAAACTAATTCCTAATAAGACTAGAATACGCTTTATTGAGATAGGTTATAGTAGCAAAATCTGCTTGTCTTTTACCTTGCTTCCCACTGATACCCCATTAAGATAAAGGAGCCAGCCAAAGTCTCTTCCTGATACTCCCCCCTTTCCTAGAGCAGAAGGAAACTTCTGTAGCAGCTTCTGAATCTTCTGTTCAAGCCATCTACATGGCTTCCTACTTATACGAATAGATATTAGGTGTTCCAGGCTATGTTTATGTTATTTCTGGCTGTGATTATTTTCTTGCAGGTAGCAAAACTTTCACCATGCTAGTGATTTCATTATTTTTAAAAAGCCCTGTTGAATACTGATTATTGCCTTACACATTGTGCATAGTTTGAGAATTGTGTTATTTTCCCTAAATTGATTATATGACTAGCACATATTTCAAACACAATTTTTGCTGGCTCTTCTTAGTAGGTTTTGAAACTGACCAGATAATTTTTCTTGGTAGAGTATTGTGACACTAGACAATGGCTCACTCAATCAGGTGCAGAAGTGGGATGGCAAAGAGACAATAATAAAAAGAAAAATAGTGGATGGAAAAATGGTTGTGGTAAGTTCATTTTTGGTTGTAAACCTTTGGGATGTTTTTCAGTAATAGAAATCACAAGTTTATGAGTAAATGTTTTTCAAAGGGGAAAGAGTAAAACAAGTAAAGATATTCTATTTTTCCTACTCTATAGAAGAAAGATGTGTCTTATTTTGGTTGGTGAGTCAGAATTCCTTTAAGTTAATAAGCAAGTTAATACAGAAGGACAATACTAAACTATTTTGAAAGCAGAACAGCATATCTTGTGCTATTTTTTAAAAGTCATTTAAAGCAAATTTCATTTTGAGAGTACTCTTACAGACTCTACAGATTCTCAGTCTAAGAGTGCAGTCAAACTGGCTCAAATTTAAATAAATTTACAACAAACATCCTTTTTGGTATAGGATGATTTCACAATGAAGCATGTTTTAAATATTATGACTCACTAGCAGCCCGTAGCAATGAGTTCATTGGAAATGAATGGCCCTAGCTGTGGCCAAATAGCGATTCTCATATTTAAGCTTTTATACACTTATAATCTATAATTTTTACAAGAACAGAGCAATAGATCAGATTGAAAAGTGATATTAAGGGGAGTTGAAAGTAATTGGAAATCATGCAGCCATGCTGTAATCTTTAGTGGAACATTCAGGGAAACTCCACACTTTTGATATTTAAAACCTTTTCCATAGGCACCACCTACATACTTCCAAAAAGACAAATGAAAAAAAAATCCTAGTAGCTTAAATGTTGTCCTGATTATAACAAAGAAAAGGCATTCTAGCAGACAGTTTCTCACTGAAAAGTAATTGGAAATACTCTTCTGACTGGAAAAGGTAATGCCAAACTGCCATGTATGAGCTGTGGCAAGAGCAGTTTCATGAAGATAAGAAGTCATTCAGATTTCAGGATGAAGTTGGCATGCAGGCATTTGTACAAACAAGAACAATTGGATTTTTTATGTGACAACACCATGGGAAGGGCCTTAAGCAAATGTGTTTTCAACAAAAATGTCTAAACACGCTGCCAGTAAGGTATTCTCTCGACTTGCATAATCTCTAAACTCTGGAAACTCAAAGGTATCTTAAAAACTATTGCTTAAATGTTCTGAATATTTCCCCGCTAACCTTTTCAGTCTTTTATACAAGCATAATTAAAACTATTTAAAAACACAACATCCAGCACATTGCTAAACAGAAAAGTAAGTCAAATTCTCTTCAAACAAGCCAAAAGAGCAATTTTCAAATATTGGAAATTGTTTTTCTGGTCTTGGAGAGAATTTGTCTAGTGCATATTTCAGTGGTCAAGGATATAAGCACATAAAAGCAGACTTAAGCAATCTGAGTCTTATTCTTTTGGATATGATTTTAAATAAAGCACCATTGCCTGGGGTCATGCAATACACTAAGCCAAAACGGGCTTAGCATGTTGCATCAATCCAGATCCTGTTGGTTTCCTTGATAGTCTTGTACTTCATTTGGATAAAGGGAACACTTGATCCACTTACTGAAAATAAGTATTGCTGATATAATAGTGATATTTTTGTACTTTTTTCTTTCTAGGAGTGTGTTATGAACAAAATTGTCTCCACTAGAGTGTATGAGAAAGCATGAAAAATCCATGTTGTACAAATTAGAAGTATCTCAAAACAAAATATGAAGTTTGATTCAGGGAGCAGAGCCTGTTCTTCAGAAGCTGAATTTGACAGGCCAACTCCCAACTACTTTTGTACCTAATTCAAAATATTTTAGTTATTCAATAAAGTGTTTACCTTGAAATGAAAAAGTTTCTGACTCAGTTGTGGAAACTGAATAAGGATCATTCCAAACTAGATTTTCAGGTTCTGTTTGTGGGATCAACTAATCCTCATTACTCCTCACTTATTGAAATATTAAAAAACCTGACTGTAGTAGATAATGAAATAGGCTAAAGTGTAATTTTCCTGCCCCACCTTTTATAGTGCGTACATTGAAAATTTCATTGTTTCTCTACTGCTGTGTTTGCTATTTTACTTCCTATAGAAAAATCATTTTTTTAAAAAAATGCTGGAATAACTATACAGTCCAGGGCTTCCAGTGGGTGGTTTCAGGAACCATCATTTTAGAAACATAATTTGTTAGAACAGACTTCTAGGATTCTTCCTGAGAATAAATTAATGTCTTTTGAGAAAATAGGAAGGCCAGAAGTTGCTTGTTATGCTATTTGGAGACAGTCCCAAGAATTACCCATATTTATTATCTTAAAAAATGTTTAAAGCAGGACTTCTAAAATCTCCAAATTACCTTTGAAAGTTATGCTGTGGACTTAGCATAAAGTGATTGCCATAATAGATATGGCCACCATGACTAAATTCATTTACCAGGACATTAGATTGATTCCTAAATTCCACAGTTCTCCACCATCCTGGTTTATCTTTCTCTGAATTGGTATGCTCACTTCCTAAGAAAGCATTGGCTGGTGTAGCTTCTCTTCTCTCCCTGATCTAAGAATGCTTAGGGATTCCAGAAACAGTCAAAAATAAAAGATGAAGTTGGTGTTTAACTTACAAGAATCAGCTTTCTATTCAAGTATTTTAAATATATCATAGAAAGGGAGGTAGGAAAGGGAACACACCAGGCCCCAAGACAAATGCAAGAAAGCTCCTTAATGGAGGTCCAAGTGGGGATAGCATTCCATTTTAATATATAAAAAAACTTAAATCATTTTCAAATTATTAGGAAATACACTTTGTAAAGCAACCTATGAACTTGGGACAGAAGCCATGCTTCAAATCAACACATATTTATAGTATTACAACAAAATGAGTCGACTTCTCCAGACAACATTATCCATATCAAGCAAGTGTAAATACTAGGAGTTACCCAACAGAAGAATCAATTAATACTTTTAAATATATATATATAAATATATTCATCTTTTAGATGCTTTTTAAGATTTATTAACTCTGAAAAACAGTTGTAAACATTTCTGTAGAAGAAGAGGTAGATTTTTAGGCAGTTACAGCATTTATTAATCAAAGAATTTATCTTTTTCTTTTTGGGGGCACCCTCCTGGCTTCCCTTCCAACTACCAGCCCTTATTTTTTGTTCTTTGTACTGTATCAGCATCGGTATGTGAAGATTATCTTTTAGAACATCATATAAACACAAAAAAACAGATGACCTTGACTTAGAATTTAATTATTTTGCTCAAAGTTTGTTCCATTTAAACATCTGTGTAATCAAGTACTTCTTGACACAGATTGTTGTGAATATGTTGGTTTAGATGTGGGGAAAGACTAGATATCTGGGTTTGTTGCAAAATCTGGTTCCCACATTGGCATCATTGTCAATACTATACTTTCTCAGCTGATAGGTCCACACTTGCATATTGACAATACTTAATCGAAGCAGATTCTCATAAGCACCAAGAAACAAGAGAACAATGATGCCATCACAAAAAAATTAATGGACACTAGTTTAACATCATGGAGGAATGAGTTGAAATTTGGAAAGAGATTTCTTAAACTAGCTTCATTTCCAACTACTTTATGCACAAGTTTGGTCTACTGATTAAGGCATAGGCTAGAAAGCAATAGATTCTGAGTTCAAGCCCTGTCTTAACCCATGAAAGCCATTTAGCTGACTTTGGGCCAGTCAGTCAGCCCTATTCACCTCACAGGATTGTTGTTGGGAAAATAGGAGGAGGAAGGTGTATTGAATATGTTTGCTGCCTTGAGTTATATATATAAAACAATACAATTATAATAATTTCTATAAATAATAAAAATGAGATATAAATAAATAATAAAAAACATCTGAAGGCCACCATGGAGAAGAAGCAATAGCAGAGTTTCTCACTCTTGACAATTTGAAGAAGTATACATTTCAACTTCCAGAACTTCCAAGCCAGCTTGCTAAGGGTGAGAAACATTGGTACATAGTGTATAGAAAAATCAGTGGAAGAAATCAGATGCATATTTCTTGGTTATATCGTAATTTGATATGGCACATATTTGGATGCAAAACAGGAAAAATGAATGTCATATCTTGTTCTTTAGCAGATAAAGCCTTCATACTTAATATTAAGTAAATTCTGGACCTTACTTCTGAAACATGAATTTCACATTTTTTGGTCATTTTAAAAGATAAAACACTTGGGAGCAGTACATAGAGAAGGAGTTTAGTATCTTAGTAGATCATAAACTGAATGCAAGCCAAAACTATGGCATCACTATTACAAACATACACATACATACTTAATGTGCAATCTTAAGCTATGCTAATAAAAGCAAAGTCCAGATCACTGGAAAAGGCAGTTATTATTCTACATTAGTCAGGCTGCTTTTGGGGTCCTGTCATGTGTTAGACATTATATCTTATGAATAATGTTGAAAAAAGAGAATATATGCAGAGATAGGTGATTGGGATGATCAGGAGAAGAAATCCACTAAAGAACTTCTAACTCTAACTTACTTAGCAATGCTTGTCACAGTCTTCAAATAATTGAAAAGGTACCATGAAGAAGCTGTTCCCCGATGCTTCCCATAACAAGACTGCAACCAACTTCCTCCCTAAGATGAAGTCAAGAGACTGACCAAGGAGCTTTTGTGGAGAATCCTCCTCCATCTCTTAGAACCATAGAAGGAAACCTCAGAAGTGATCTAAAGCAAAATAACATAACTGCTTCATTTTGCTTTTAGAAAGGAAGGGGACATCTTACTTCAGAAAGCATAAAGCTTATATTCTTTCAGTGAAGCAAGACATTGTGCCTTCAAAGTTTTGCACATTGAGATAAACTACTTAGCAGCAAAGAAGATGGTCATGAATGTGATGGAATTTCCCTTGGTTGAAATACAGAAGTTAGAAAAGCATTTCTTGTAGTTCCTACATTCCCAGTTGTACAAAGGGCTTGGCTGAATTCCCTCTAAGGCCATTCTGCGTTATCAGTCTCTTAGATTAATGTGCTCCCAGGAGAATGTGTCAATATTATATACAATATAGCACTATACTTTCAACATTCTGAAATATCTTAAGACCTCCTAGTAGTTGACATTCTGATGATGAACATAGTGCGAGGAATTTTGGAATCAGTTTTTAGTACACAAGTTTTTTCTATCATAAGCACGACTTCATCTATATTTAGTTCCTTAATGGCTACATTAAATTTATTCCTCATCCTCATAAGACATTGTCATAAGACTTTCCTGAAAATCAAAAGCTGTCCTTCCCAAGAGCATCTCTGCTCCAGCACAATAGTAGCAAGCTCACACCCATCACCCCTTCCTTTTTGTATTACTGCGGAGGAGTTGGTGGCAGGCAAATGCTGCTGGTCTTGGTACTAGCATGAATGGTATGGCACAAGGGCCCATTGTTTGGCCTCTGACATTGCCCTTCAGCATTGGGAGGTACTGAGCACTGCATGTCCTAGGTCTCTCTTTAAAAGATGTAGCTGGGCTATTACCATTCATATAATCCATCTGGCTCTTGCTAAGAATCGCTCCTGTCATTGTCCTTGCTCCCAACCAGAAAAACTATGTGCAACAAATTTGTGGGAAGCTGGAAACTCATCTCTAGTGAAAATTTTGATGATTACATGAAAGAATTGGGTGAGATTTATCTTGTTGATTTAAAAAATGTTGCAGATTATCTATTGTTGATTTCTTATCAGAGTTTTGCAATTAGATCATAAACGTTTCACTTAATTCTCTTCAAAATAAATGTTAGAAAATGTTAGGATTTTTAAATTTCTTCTTTGGAATCTTTTACTTAGCTTTTATTATATTAGATGAATATGCTATTTGTTGTTACTTTCAAATCATTATTCATTATTCACGGTGGAATAATGAAAAATTCATCTGAGTCCATTAGAGCTGGGTAACTAATCAATTTAAATAAATAATCCAAAATTTCCTGATAACCAGTTTTTACTGTAAATGAAATTATTTTTGCACAGAAACTGTAGGCATAACTCTTTCTATTCGTTTGCAGAATTAGTCCATCAGTGAAGACTTTTAACTGATGAAGTCAGATATCTCTGGAAAATAAATCTGGTTGTTTATTTTGTCCAAAGAACTATGTTTTGAGGAAGCTTAGTTGCATCAAATATGAAAGTTTGCTGTTTATGTGTTAATATATATATTCAAAATTTTGTGGCTGACAAAAAGATGCTCCTAGACTGGAGTGAAATGCAGAACAGATTGCTTTATATTTGGTAGACCGGGTGTTCCACCTAACACACACACAAACACACACACACACACACACACTTATTAACTAAAACTTTATTGTATTGTATTGTATTGTTTCTGAGCATGAAATAAAATAGGAAAGAAGAGAGAACTATGTACATTACCATTTGTTTTTCAACAGAATGCTAATTTGGTTTGTTATAAGATATACTTAAGAAGATGTGCTTCCAGACTATTTTTAACTCAATGAAAATACATTTTTTTTAAAAAAATGGAAATTATGTGTGGTGAGGTTAACAGATCTGGGCTGCAAATATCCACATGGCTAATAAATGGCAGCTGAACGTTAGAGTTTCCTATATCTCTTTGCTGCCATCATATAGTCCTCTGGATTTGTATAGCCACCATGTGTTTTATTTCTACATCATCAAGAAGTACCTGTCATACTAAGCAATCATTCACCTTGTAAATGATCATCAGACATCAAACATCAAAGAATGTGGATATCATACTTGGAGGTAAAATGTAAAATGCAATAAGTTTCAGCCAGGTACACACACATTGTACGCATACAGATGCACACATCTGGTGCAGAAGATTCAATAACTAAAATCAGATCTTGCATGTTGATGTAATGGTAGGTGAAAGTGACCTTATAAGATAGGGATAGCTGCAGACTGCACAAACAGCATATGGAAGATGTCTCAGCCCACAAAAGGAGGGAGAGTGTGGGAAATGTTTCAAAAGGGACCCTCCTAGTTTTCCGGAGAGTAAAAGTAGAGGAGAAGAGAAATACTTTCAGTATTGGAAGACTCTGTTAATGTGAATAAAGCTACAGTTAGTACTCCTGGTTGTGCTTCCTCACAGAACTAAAATTTCACCTGGAAACTGACTATTCATATAGAGAAGATATCACAGAAAAGCAGTTCATCCTGCTTTGGCTTCCATTTTTTATTTATTTAGTTTTATTATTCATATGATGTTACTGTTTTAGCTTTTCTCAACCAGGCACTCTATAGACTTATTAGAGCACAATTCCCATTGTCCCCTGCCAGTTGTTCCTTACCATCACTGTGGAATATGGAAATTCTATCCATAGGGAGGGTATTGGGCTATGACTATGTGATTCACAGAAATGCATATTTGTCGTACTAGGAACACAAATAAATGCTGTCATTTAAATATGAACCTGTGATGAGTGCAGGTACGTAATAATACTATGGTAACCTACATCAACTATATTATTTCTTTTATTTCTGCTTTTCAGAGATAATTGATGTAGATAGTTGCATAATATACCCCCCCCCACACACACACACACACATACTCTTTTTGTCAAATGAGTAACGAAGACTGTTTTCTTGCTGTTCCATAGGAGTGGGATTGGCGACTAGGAAACTTGGTAACTTGGCAAAACCTAAAACCATCATCAGCATGAAGGGTGATGAGGTCACAATCAGAACAGAAAGTGCCTTTAAAAATACACAGATCACATTTAAGTTGGGTCAAGAATTTCAAGAAACCACAGCTGATGGCAGGAAAACCAAGGTGAATAAGGTGTTTGGGGTTGTTTTTTTTACATTTTATATGAGGTATTTTGACGCTCTTAGAAATAGTGTAAGAGTTTCAGATCACAGAGGAAATTAATAATGGGTCATTCAGATAACAGTTGATTACTGTCTACCATATTTCCTTAGAGTTAAGTCCTTATGAGGGAAATTCTCATAAAAGTGGATATATTTAAAATATATTTCAAAAGAAAAGGAAGAAAAAAATCTTGTAATTGAAAGGTTTGTAACTTCCTTTTTACTACAATAGAGCTACTATACGTTGGCTGCAAAAATTCAGATGTCTATAGGAGGGTTGTAAAGAGGTGGAGAAAACTGACTTTGCTGCCAACTAGTGGATCCCTGGATTTTCCACCTTAAGCAGACTTACATAAAACTATGGCTTCTACAAATAGGACAGAATCAAGAAGGGCTCCAAGGATTATACAAACACAAATAATAATTCAAAGGAGACAAAACAAACAAGGCCCAAACCATGTAAGAACTGAGCATAAATCATGTGGAAGAAAAAGCAGAAAAATAGGAAGAGGACCCATCAAGAGGAAAATATACTGGAATATATATTGAGGGTCATTTGTTTGTGATTCAATAGCAGAAAAATAATCGACATCTTATTTCTAATAAAACTGTAGCCATTTAATATACACTAGCAAAGCTCAGGATTGCAAGTGACTGCTTATGATGGAACAACACACGCATATGATTCAGAAATAGCAAAATGGATATAGGGAACAGCTTGACTGGTGACTTCATGGACTCATCTATATTGTACAAAAGTAGTTTGTCCTGGTTTTTTTCCAGGGTGCATTTTGACTTCTTGGCTGAGTTTCTTGCCCTGCTGTCTCTTGGTAGCCCATCACTCAAGTTCTATTTAGCTTTTTCAAGATCAGCCACCATTGTCAGCTAAGTACTGCTATCCATTGTGACAAGCAGGATATATGTGTCTCTTTTTTTCTCTCTCAGCTGATTATTCCTAAGTGTTTGATGATGAAGAAGATAGATAGATAGATAGATAGATAGATAGATAGATAGATAGATAGATAGATAGATAGATAGATAGATAGTCTTTACACATGGGAATGGTTTAATAGTACTTCACATTTTTGTTGTACCCAATCTGTATAAAAATGATAATTTTTAGAATTAATATTTGGATCTACAGACTGTTGTAACCTTAGAAAAAGGAGCACTGGTTCAAGTGCAGAAATGGAATGGCAAGGAATCGACAATAAGGAGGAAACTAATTGATGGGAGAATGGTGGTGGTAAGTAGCTCTTCTTAATCAAGAAAACTACAGGATGTTCACATGTTTAATTTATTTATGGCAATTTTAGGAACTTTTGAATGGCAAGGGATATATTTTGATCACAACTGTATACATGAAAATCATACACATCAAAAATCTGTTGAAAACATATGTTTAAAATTAAGGAATAAAAATGTGTGGCTTAACAGGAAATGCATTTTTATTTGCTCAGAAAATAATCTATGAATGGATGGATTTGAATATATTTTTCCATAGTTGTCCAATTTAAGGCAGATTTTAACTTTGAGTTGATATTCATCAGTTAAAACATATGTATGAGCTAATTTGATTAAAATCAAGACTAGTTTCAAAGGACCCAAATGAGTAAGGATATTTTCAGCTTTTTACATTAGATAGACATAGCAAAAGAAGAAGAAAATTATATAATAAAATTGTGCATGTGGAGTGGTTAGGAAGATATTTTTCTCAAAGTGTCAGATATAAATACAGTGAAGCTGAATAATAAGAAGGTTAAATCAAATTAAAGGAAGCTAACAGAATTTGGTACACCATGATTTAGCAATGGTCAATAACTGGAATGGTTGTAAAAGCGGAATAAGCAAATGAAAGAAAGATTGTTTGTAGTTATTACTCTTGATAGTTATATAATACTTACAAAAACAGTACATTCCTTTGCCTTTTCTCCTAATAAATGTAGTTCAGGAGAACATTGTGTTCTTATCCTGCTTTTTGGCTTTCCTGCTGTAGACAGGATTGGTTCATTAGGCTCTTTTTACGTTATTACTGTAAATTTTTACAGCCATCCTTCAGAAATTGTGTTCCACCCTCTCCTAAAGCTAAATTTAAGACTGCTTCACTTATTATAGATTAAAATTATAGATACATGTGCAAATTGTAGGGAAAATCAGTTTCACATCTTGATCATTAGCATTCAGAGAAAGTTCCAGGCATAGGTTGACTTATTTGTTCTTTATTAAATCTTGTGTTCCTTAGAATTAAACAGAAGCATCTTGGATTTTGGTCATTGATTTTTTATAGGCAGCAGTACCATAAGAGATACTGTACAAGAAGGCTGGAAAAGAAACCAAAATCAAAACCAATATAAACTTACAATATTTAAGATAAGCTTTTATTATTCATTTTTAATAAAATATGAATTCCCATCTTACATTTGTATAAATATATTGTATAATAGTGTTGAGGCTAATCATGTGATTGTAACTTGTTTTATATCTCAAATTATGTTCCTCTTTTTAGGAATGCATCATGAAAGGAGCCCTGTGTACAAGAGTTTATGAAAAAATGTGACAAAACTCGAAGTTTATACCAGATGAGACTAGTTCTTCAATCCACATCATTTCCTTGAGTGGCTGAGGAATTGACATTTCTGTTCACCTTTTCCCTTTTTGCCTTTTACAGGAGAGCAACTAAGCTATAAGTATTCATTTTAAAAAATTAAGAAAGTAGATCACATTTGAGACTAAACACATACTTAGCATTGTATAAATGTGTAATTTTGGTGAGATTAAATGGTTGCATTCAGCCTTTCTAAACATCTCGTTAATGAGTTCTTATTCCGTAGTGATGCACTGTTGCACTAGTGAATCTATAGACATTTTACATAGAAAGAGGCATATTTATATTTTCTTTAAATGGCACGTTATATAGTCCAGGTGTGCTAACCTGGGGTCCTTGACAATATAAAATAAAATATTCACTATCTCTTAATGAAAGAGTTTGTTTATTTTCCCCTAAAGCTGTCCTGTGAACCTGAGGTTTCACATTAGACTAAAGTAGTTCTCAGCTTACTTCAAAATCATTTGAAAGTGTCATCCTTACAATGTATAGCAGATAGGAAACACAGCCAGATAACCTAATTCTGCTTTATTATAAAGCTACATTAATAGGAGCTTGCAAGTCTCTTCCCTCCCCCTCCCCTTTACAGCCCAATAATATTGGGACGATCCCTTCTGAGCTTCTTGTTTCACCCACTATGCAGCTGTGGGCTATGCTCCCCTTATCTGGCAGCATCTCTTCACCAGGTCTCCCAAGGTCATTCCCACATACCTATTACAAAAAGCAGATCACACTTTTGGGGTTACTTCAGCTTCACAGCAGAAAGGGAAGTGAATGTCAGCATGAAAAAAAGTGAAAGGCTTCACACTTTTTGGTCTCTGGTCCTACCTATCAATTCTTTCAACTTCATTCAACATTGGCAGGTAGATTTGGGTGGGGTAGGTGGGTTGGGTAGATGTGTTAAAAAAATCATGGCAGCTGTGATCATGGACAATATTTTTGATCCCTGAATTCAGATTCCTCTGTCTCAAATCAATTTATTCTTCTTTAGCTTGGTACCTTCTCGGTGTGTTGGAATAAAGTTCACAGATTTCAACTTGTGATACCTCTAATGCATCTGGAAGTGAGCAGATTAAGTAAGGTTTTAAGGAATATAACATTCAATGATAAAAAGTTTTCGTACACCTAATCAGAAGCAATGTTTTTCCTATCATTTATACTATACATGAGGAGATGTTTAGTTCTGCTGCTCATAGCCTTAAAAAGTTTTACTTCATTTTGTTTGTTCATACCTAAATTACTGGCCTAGTATGCTTTATTAAGAGAGCGAGATAAAAAAAACTCAACTGCTCAACTCTGCAACAGATCTGCCTGGCACTTTCTCTATAGAAAAATAACCATTAGCAGCTGTGTCATGGGAATTAAGAGTTTTTCCAGAACAGGAAAAGTGCAACTGTGCTGATAGCACAGAAAATAAATAAATAAATAGATGAGGTAGATGGTACATCCTATTGATGAATAGGCAGCATGCAATCAAATTCTATGCCTTTGTCTTAGCAGGGACTCAGATGGGTGGAGAGGCTCTGAAACTGCTCCAATCTTTCTAAAAATGATCAGACCGCACCCTGTGCTTCAATTTAATATAATTTATTTAGGCACTGATACAATTCCAGTCACTTGTCCTTTCACCATTTCTTTTCTCCATCCAATTCAGCTAATAACCTGAATGGATCAAATTTTGTTTATGATTATCTCATAAAACTGTCCCTTTTCACAGATAAGTGTCAGAGTATTATAATAAAACCCAGGCAATGTTCTCATACTCTGCTAAGTAGGAATTACGCACCCTTATAGTGCTATTAAAAATAAGATAAGAATACTGTGATGATTAATAATTAGAAGTGAGTATTACAATCAGATTATATTGAAGGCAGCAATATAAGGAAAACAAGTATAGAAATGTTTCTTCAAGTTAGTTAGTTTGTCTAGCCAATATTACTTATTTTAACTGTTAACAGATTACTAAGATCAAAACTGGAAATATTTTACAGTACTTGCTATTTGGTTACTTATACTAAAGAAGTTACAGTTCCAGATCTCATACCATGTTTGGACATCAGATTTACTTAGAAACTGCAGTTAGCTACGTTTATACATTATGCTAAACCATAGTATAAAAACCTTGGTGCACATATAATACTAAGCCAAAATCATGGCTTAATAAGGCTTAGCATGATCATTCTGAACCCTGATGCCCTCCAAATGTGTTCACAAGATTTCCTGGAAATCTGCTTATCTAGAAGATGCTAGGATGGAGAATGCTGGCTTAGCACAGTATGAAAACCAGGCCTGGGCTTTATTATAATATTTTGAAAGTTGTCTGTGAAAAGGGACAATGTTATAAGACCTTCATAAGCAGAAGTTGATTCATTCAGAATCTCATTAAAGACTAAATATCTACTGTGGTCTTGTAGTCACAGTTGTTGATGTTTTTGTTCTGATTCTCAGTCCCATAGGAACAGTATGTAGGATATTTTTTTTAATTGATTGTATGATTGTAATCATGATTAATTTAGACTTAGTGGATTTGAATGCACTATAAATATAGTGCCCTGTAAATATTGAAATAATATCAAACAACTGCAGTGAGGGACACCATTTTGCTGATGTGCTGCTTGCAATCCTCCTGGGTGTGTCTGGCTAGACATGCTGAAATACAAAACTCAAAACAGATAGCCCTTAGCCTAATAGATTGGTTTGTTCACATGGTTTTGTTCTCTTGGGTGGCACACTACAATTGCAACTTTAACATTGGTGAAATTCTTCATGAATTTATTTGACATAAATTTAACAGTAAAGTTGATTGGCTATTACAACTAAACTTATATATTCTATTACCCCATAAGTGATCTGTTGGCATTTTGATAGTTTAATATATTCTGCACGCCTAGACACTGTTATGTCATGATGCATGTAAGACAAACAGTGACTTCGCACAAAAAAATAAGCCTGACCAGTCGGAGATATGAATAAAAGTGTGTAGACTGTACAATGAGTTATGTCTACTTTCACAATGACACTCAGATCCACAATTGATACCTTCTAATTGGGTTTTCATTTGACAAAGTGGTTAAAATTACAGCATTTAGATATCCTTGACAACTTATGGTATTAATCCCCATGATTATCAAGAAGGAAATGGCGTGTCTTGCTACTTTAGAAGCCCTGCACTGGGCAATAGGCCATTGTAGTTCAGATGGAAAATTAATTTCCTGAAAATAATAGTAACAAAATTTAGATTAAAGTTCAAAACATCATTAGAAAATAAGGCAGCACTAAAAAGTTTGCACAATGTAGTTTGTATCACTAAATTGCACTAGGCTTTGGATTATATCAACCTTTCAACATACTTTCCCATATGTTTTTTTTCTCGTAACAATATAAAATATTTATTTAAGGAAATGAAAAACTCAGGGGACTTTGAGCAGAATAGCCAAGCTGCATTTGTTAGATGAAGAATCTGATTCAGAGCCAAGCAATTTGACCCTAAAAGTTGTTTCCATATGTGGACAAATATCATGCAGACTACTTTGAGTTAGTTTTTATTTTCTTTAAAAGGGAAAAAGAGAAATACAGATTCATTTGTCAGCAGCTGACAATATGTGGATGCTCTCTTTTAGTTTTCATTTTAAAAAATATGTCAGAATTAAGGAAAAATCACAAAGTGATCAAAACTTAAGTAATCATTTTCAATGTAAACAATATTTTCATGGTTTAAATATTTTAAGAAAAATGTTGGTTTATCTTGAGAATAGTCATGATGCAAATCACCATTTTAATTCAAATAATCATGACTAAAATCACTATATGAGTTTGAATAATCATGATTTAAATCACTAATTCAGTCCAAAATGATTCTTGCTATATTTTATATAAAGCAAATACAACATTACAAAGCTAAAAACGTTAATGACCTTGCCAATGGAGATGGGAGCTCTGTGATCCTCAAACTGTTGTTGAACCACAGCTATCAAGAGCCAGTAAAATATTATCTTTAAAGGAGGATTCTGGGAAATGTAGTTCACCAACATCTGAAAGGTCACAGGACTCCCTATACTTATTTCTAGCATCTGGTTTTGTTCCACACTAGAATATTATACCTTTCCCCAGCATCTCCATCATTTAAAAGTAACTGAATGAAAGGAAATGTAACAACTGGTCCTCTTCAAATCTGCTATTGAGTGTGACAATGTGATCTTCTACTATCGCCTTATTATTATTACTATTATTATTATTATTATTATCATTATTATTATTATATTAATCTGGGAATCTTCCAGATGCATGAACTTCGTCTTCCTGAATACTTGAAGACGGCCAATACAGAGATTTCTAGGCACTGAAACCTACACATCTGAATATTATCCAGGCTGCATTGAATTGGAAAGTGTAATACACTTGTGCTTTTTGGGTTCTTTTATTATAGGCAAGCTACCCTTGCTTGGAGGAATATGGCCAGCTTCTGGTTTTTAAGGTGAAAGTTGAATTTGCTATGCAGGAAATTAGAGTCAAAGCTCTATATTTTTCACATTTTTGTTAAGCATCTGGGGAAAGGGTCACGCATAAACAAAAGTTAAGATTGAGAAATAACGTGGTCTGAGAATGCCTACTGAGATCCAGAGTCTGGTAACAACTGAAGAACTGAATAGCTTGTATGGCTTACAACAGATAATTAAAGCTAGGAATTAAATTACAAATTGTATAAAACTCTTATTGAATAAGCAGTGCAGTAAACATGGTTTTAAAAAAATGAAGATCCCAGAAAGGATTAGTTTGTCAGATTTCTACCTTGTACAAATTTTCTTGTGGCAACATCTCTTTTCTGTCATGTCCACATGCAGGAAAGTGTCATTTTTTGTTAAGCAACTAATACAAACCTAAATCTTCTTTAGTTTTATAGCATTTAAAGCAGTGTTTTTCCCCATGAGTCAAAAACATTCAATACAGCCCTGACTTACAACCACAAAATTGAGCCCAAAATTTCTGTTGCTAAGTGAGATAAGTGAATTTTGCCCCATTTTACAACCTTTCTTGCCACTGATGGTAAGTGAATCACTGCAGTTGTTAAATTAGTAACATGGTTATTAAGTGAATCTAGCTTCCTCACTGACTTGTCAGAAGGCCCCAAAAGGTGATCACATGATCTCGAGGCACTGTAACCGTCATAAATATGAGTCAGTTGCCAAGCATCTGAATTTTGATCACATGACTACGGGGATATTGCAATGGTTGTAAGTGTGAAAAGTGGTCATAAGTCACTTTTTTCAGTGCAGTTGTAACTTTAAATGGTCACTAAATGAGCTATTGTAAGTTGAGGACTACCTGCAGTAGCCACAAGCCACAAAATCAGAGGCAAAATCAGATGATTAAGAATGAGCTGGAACAGAGAAGGGCTTATTGACTATTTGAAATGATAAGAACATGTTCCCTTCCTTTCTTGTTCAGCTTCACCTGCTGTTGCTTACCAGATATCTGAATAGTACACACTTTGCCAGTGGTCTAATAGACCTGCACAGAGGACTACCTGTATCCAAAGAGTTTGTTTGTTTATATATCATATTTAGAGATTACCCTTCCTCCTAACAGATTTGTTATTGCCAATATTATTTTCATTGCTATTCATAGCACTGTTAAAGTAGTATTTATTACATCATTTTTGTATAATAAATGTTTGAGGGTTGATGAACAATCTGAAACTTCATGAAGGGGTAGATAAGTGGAAGAATTTGGAAACCTCTGCCACTGAGGCACCATTAACTCTTTTGAAAAAGAAAACTGGTAGGAAGACTTGAACTATGGTTGTCAAAATGATAATAAACTCCATATAATAGCACAAAGGCATCCCACCTCATTGTACAAAAATAAAGTTCTGCTAATAATACTTGGTTTATCTTCAGCCATACAAAGCCCTTACACAGCTTTTTAGACCTCCTTCAGATCTCATTAATCATGATCTCACATGACCAAAGAGACTCGGGGCTGCTCATTGACATGACTGACTTGGAGTATAAAGACAAGAGAGAGTTTTCAGAGGGTTGAGATAATAATTGAATGTTTGAATTCCTAACATATCTGAAAGTCAGCATGATTTCTCTCAACTCCCTCTTCAGAGATATTCTAGGGCATTATCAACCATGACTCCCCCACAAACCACAGGAAGAAGAAGAAGAAAAGGAAGCCGCTGAGATGATCTTTTGTAAGCAACACGAGTTTACATTTTCTGGTGGATGCAAGATCAGTGGTGTGAATAACTGTAAGACTCAGTGAACCAATGCTTTCGTTTTCCGTTTTTTTGCTATTATCAATCAGCTTTACTTTAATCTTAAGAAGTTATTCCTAGTGTAAAAGAATACCCCTTTAAAATGAAGATCATATAAATTGGAATGGATATTATTAAATATTATTAGTGCAGCCAAAGAAATATAGGAGTTTGGGGACACAACCCGCCTGAATTTCAGTTATAAATAGTTTCAGATAAAATAGCCCCCATTAAAGGAATGGGTGCATTATGCTCTAAAAATATCAAGGTACCAAGTTGTCTAGCTCTGCAGTACTATGTAAAATATTTGTAATATCAATTTGGAGGATAATGACTAGAGCAAAACATTGTTAAAAATAGCTTTTCAAAGGAAAACTCAGCAATTATCATGCAGGAAAGGAACCAACATGCAGAAAAACTTTCAAGGTTCGACTTGAAAGTGGCCCACTAAGCATTAAGGAGATCTAAAGACATATGATTTAACAGGAATTGTTGTAAGCATCCTGAATGATATTTAAAGGACATAACAATACATAACAACAACAACACAGCAACAATACAACCATACAAATTAATGTATCTAAGTAATAATAAAGACGTACATACACATAAATAACTGAAATGATAAAATACATCTTATCAAGTTTGGGCAAGAAAAAGAAGTTTGGAAAGATGAAAAGCATGGAAGATACAGTGCAAAAGACACGACAAAACTCTTGGTGTTACTAGAGGTTTATTCATGGTAGGTCATCCATAAGGAAGGGTGAAATGTGGGGTCCTTGGTGCTTTTGGAATTTGGTTGTTTTTTCACATCATCAGTGCTGGAATAGCCCAATCAAGGAACTACAAACTCAGGCAAACAATAAAACAAACAATAAACAATAGCTTAATCAAGGATCCACCAAGAATACTCCCACCAACACTGCCAGGGCAAGTAACTTGAATAAAAACAATACCTAACAGGGTTACCATGTGATAAGATGGGTGGCCAATAAATTTAATAAATAAAATTCAGACCATAAATATTTTGGTAGGATTTATGGATGGAATTATAATGGAAAAATCACATGGTGCTTTATTGTTATGTATGATAACAGCAGCATGACTTCCATATGTTCAGCATTTGGAAAGATCTTACAATACCCACAATAGATGTATGGTTAATAAAAGTGACAGAACTGACAATGAGGGCTGAGGTAAGAGTCCTTATGAGAGAAAATTCATCTGTAGTTGGAAGCCTTTTGTGGACTTTTTGCAGAAGATGGAAAAAAATTGAATTTCGACATATGGATTTGTCAAAATTTTTAAAGTAATATTTTTTCTTTTCTTCTTTTCTGGGAAAAATGGACATTTTATTATAGTCTTAAACCAAGAGTTAAATGTAAGTGTGCTTTATAACATTGGAAGAAGAAGTTAAAAAACATTCTTTGTATATATTTTTGTTTTCCTTTCTTTTTCTTTAAAGGCTAGTTTGTGTTCATTTAAAAAAAAGGAAGAAAAAGAGCTTCATATGACAAAATACATTAAAGTTTGGAAGAAGGTTCTTATGTTGGAGTAATTATCCAAGCAAATGACTTCCTGAATTTGAAGATCTATTTCACATTATTTAAAAGCTGACAGACTCCTTCACTGAAAACTGTTAAGCAGAATCCGCACAATCACTTATAGGCAGTCTTTAAACAGGATCTACTACTTTCTCCCTAAGAATCCTAAGATCCCCAGTAGGAGCTGGAAACAAAATACTGTAAATGATCACATTTGGGTATGATGCTGGTGAGTGAACATGGGATGTAATTGTTCACATTTGTTGCTTTGATGGATATAGCTGCTTATGTCTGCCCTTTCTATCCTCTGCCTCCAACCACTTTTCATGGCTATAAAGAGCTGCTATTATTTAATTTAAGGTTTAGTTTTAGAAGGCATGTACTGCCAGCAGCAAGAAAGAGATCACAAACTATGGTGATGTGAAAATATTTTTTTATCAAAATAATTTTATTCTGAAACCTTCGTATTAACATGGGAAGTTAGTCTCCGCAAATGATCCAGACTATAAACTGAATAAATGAAAGTAAATACGTTGTTACAAAGGATTGCTAAATTGCATTTCTGCTAAATAATTAAAAGCTAAACCAAAACTAATTAAATCAAGGAAAATAACAAACGAAAATCCTTTATACAAATATCCTTGGGTCCACAATTGAGTCATCCAGACTTAACCCACACATCAAAGAACATCTGCAAACACAAGTTAATTAAAACATTTGCCCCACTAGAGTTACGTATTCACCAAATTATAAAATCACATAAGGTACATATACACTCACCTTACACCCCTACAAAGACTATCTTCCTTATAAATAACTCTGCTCTCTGTACCCCCATTTGTAGCTATCTTTGAGAGCAGATTCCTTGCTCTCAAAAATAAAGTACATCCTTTCCACACAGCGTGTTTGGCATCTTTCTTGTGAAACCCCAGCTCAGATCAGGAGGAGCCCAAATTCTCTTGACAATAAAATTAATATATCAAGTGGACTGTTTAGTCCTAATGTAACCAGCCACAGCCATATTTCTAGGCAGGAAAATTGAAACGGAGGTAGCTAGAGAGTGCAAGTGGAAGCAGATACGTTTCACACCAAACCACAGTATGATATAGCAAAGCACTCAGTCATTTAAGGTTATCTTTTATTAAGTGAGCAGCCCGATTCATTATTTGAATTGTACTGGAGATTCTGACATCATTACCAGCAGTTTTTCCCCTAGGTTATCTACTAGATGTACTTTCTACTTTCTTCTCCTATGTAGATCTACTTTCCAGAAGAGGCATATCTCTCCATCTTGACATGCCATTAGAAAATGGTATAGGAGGAGGAGTACTATTGTGCTATTAAAAAACTTGAAGTAGCGTTATAATTTGGCTAACATTAAAGAGAATAATAAAGAGAAATGGGATTGTTGATTCATTAAAGGTCCTTTACTTTTTGCTGTTATCTATTCAGTAATAAGGCAAAACTCTCCTTTTGCTTCTTTGCATCTGAATGATGTAATATGAACAAGAATAAATTAAAAATTAAAAAGCCTCAATTAGTATATGTTTCAATTAATTTCCTAGCCTATAAAAAATATCCATCTAATACAGTATACCCAGGGCTTTTTTTTTTTTTTGTCATACAATGCACAGAATAGAGTTCCGGCACCTTTTTTCAACGGATTTTCTTTTCCTATTGTTTCCCTTCCTATCCTTGTTTGTTTTTGAAAATGCCCCACTGGCGGTACGGTGCAAATGAGGTCCCCTCTGGTGCTGTCTGCCTCCTCTAGGAGGAGCCATGAGGTGCCGGAGCACCGCAGCCAGAGCATGGCTTGATTGGTTGGGTCGGACCATGTGGTGTGGAAGCCAGTGGTGGCAGTGGGAGACACATAAACATGGAGGCCATCTTTCACGAGAGGGTGAGTGAGCCTTTTGCCTTCCCTTACAGAATGTGGGGTATCAGGTTAAAAAGAGGCGAAGCGAGAAGAAAGAAAGGCAGCTGGCACAGAAGCTTGTCTGGCAGCAAACTTTGCTGTTTCGGTTCCTTGGGTAGTTCCTTGGTTGGGATGTCTATGAAAATCTCTCTTTAGTCTTTTATACTTTATATTCAAACTGCAGAGGGGAAGAATATGAAAATCATAATGCTAATGAGAAATTAATATTTGTACAGCAATTAAAAAACCAAGAGCAAAAGCTCAACTTTTTGCACAAACTTGTCTGACAGACAGTAATAAAAAGTCGTTTGACATTTCTAAGGCCAAAGACCACACAGCTAAATTCATTCATGTCCAGTCCTTTGTTTGCTTTTGCTTAATGGACAGATTCTTGCTAAACTAAAGCTATAAACTTCTAACCTACTAGATATATCTAGAGAGTTTCTAAGCTGAATTACCCTGAACCTCTTCCTCCCTACCCCACCCAGCTCAGGATTGTGCAATTTCTTAATCTGAGTCTATTTCTGGGGAAAGTCTCTGTTGCCAAAACTATCCCTCCCTCCATTTCTCCAGGTGCACATTGCATTACAGCCAAGCTTCTTGGATAGAAGCAAAATGTTTTGTTCTTCTTTCTCAAAGAAAAAGACACAGTCCAGTTGCCTTTTGAAAAAGCATCTTTGAGACCACCTCTAAGATGTTTCTTCAAATTCCCAGTCTTGTTTTTAACCCTGGAATTTCCAGGCTGCCTTCTGTCTTAGTACTAACCAGGTATAACTGGACTGGCCCTAAGATGGACACTTCCTTATGAGAATATCCCCCCCCCCCCAAAAAAGTAAGCAGCCTGCTTTGGAGCTGGCACTGGATATGTGGATGAGCCTGTGACTGGCAGATTCTTTTCTCCTGATAGTTGATGAAATGCTGAACAGGGAGGAAAGCAAATTGAGGACTCAACAAATTGCTTTGCCCAGTGCATGCTGAGCATACAAAACCAGGACTGCAGCATTTGGCAGTGACTCAGAACAGAGATTGGATAAGGATCAGTACTGCAGGAAGCAAATTTCATGTTAGTATAATTATTGCTGACTCAAATGGCTAACAGATGGATAGCCCTGTTACTGAGCAGGGAAAAGGTCCAAGACTAAAGTTATACTTTGTAGGCTGGTCATGTAAGACAAGATCATCTGGCCTGCAATGGTATGTTCAGAGCTACTATATAGGATATAGTATGTCCTATTTGGCAAAATTGCATTGGTAAAACAACATCACAGTGTAATGCCATGAGCAGATTTCCTCTACTAGCAGCATGGTGAACTTCTCTCCTCCCCTGGAGCTGGAAAACTAATCTAACTACATATACTTACATCCTATTATTAGTTTTTATTATTAGTCACTGGTTCCATGAAACAAAACATTTTATTATTCTATTTAGCTGCAGAAATAATAATGTTAATCTATTATGCTTTATGTTTGGGCATTAATCTTTCAATTAAAAATGTATTTCTAATGAACTAAGAAAAAAAATTGTATCACGTGGTTGTGTTATTATTTAATGAACAGTAATATTCGGGACATCAAACCATAAAATAGAGTCATATCAAAATCCTGGCAATCTTAATATAGTGGAGGACAATGCACAACTTTCTAGATGCAAATGGACTACAATTCTCTCAATATTAGCAATTTTCTCTGAGTTTCTGCTGAGTTGAATGACAATGAAGCATATACTCAAAACTATTTCTAATTTGGAATTTACAAAATCTTCACTTTAATTGACTCATGCTCTAAGCTCCAATGACAATAATTTAGTTTTGGATGAAGTACAGATGTGCCATTTTCACACTATTTAAAAGGACGATGCTGATTTGTATTACTTTAAATGGCATGTGTTTCCTTTAATTAAACCTGACTGAATGTGCCATTCAAACCGGGCACTTTTATGATGGATCATCATCATATAACAATTTCTCTGCTCACAGATCTCTGGAGATTTTAAATAAATAATATCTGCATTCTGTATCCAAGAAAATAAGTATAATCTTCCTCTTATCACTATGGAGAATCGAGTTTCCACTTTTATCATAGTCAAAACATCATTATGCCCTGATAAGGTGCAAGTTAGAAAAAGTCCTAAGATAGGGATCTATTTGTGTAGACCCCTTTGACTGCACATAATTGAAGGAGATAGAGAATTTTCCATGGATAGACTTCCATTGAGAGATTCATTCAGGGACTCAATTAATGCTATGGGTGAATAGTTCGTATCTACCTTGTGGTATTATGTTAGTAAGAAAGGACCTTAAAAAATCTCAGCTCTGCTCTGGAATTTTCATCTGTCAGATACATCACTACAGATAATTCTCAAATTGTAGAGCATTCCATTGCATTTGATTGGATCAAATCATGTCAGAAATTGAGTGAGAAATTTGGCACTAGAGTATTACTACATGCCTTACTGACATCGGTATCATTTTGGTTTTTTAGTTTTTCCAATTCATTTGTTTGGAAATCATTAATTTAAACTCGCCCTGAAAAACTACAATAGGGAATAATTAGCTTAATAAGCTTTCACTTTCAAACACCTTGAAGAAGTATTCTTATTGCTTACCTCTATCTGAGCCAAATATTTAAAAAATTACAAAAATCTCCAATGTTCTGCTGTTATTCAAGGGAATCCATGCCCTGAATACCACATATCTCTGAAATATCTCCTGGCTCAAGAATTTGGGGAACATGGAACAGAATGTTAAGTAATCCATAAACTTCTGCACAGTAGTGAGAGGTCAGCACAAGGAAGAATTTGTGAAAGTAATTAAAGCTGAAACAGCAAAAAAGAGATGCTGAAAGCAGGAAAAAGCATAAAAAAACTAGGTGGGTAGACGTTTGGAAACTTTACAAATAGCAAACCTACATTTTCAAAGGCAGCACATGTTTAGGAATTCAATTTGTATTACAGTTCAGAAAGAAATACTAGTGGCTTTCATTCATCATTCATTTAAAACTGCACTGCTTGAAAAAAGCATGCATAAGTGCATGTGCAAGTGGGCAGAACAAGCTCTCTTTCATATTTCTTAAATGGACTTTATAATCGTTGAATTTGCATTTAAGTAAACCAGAAACTGTGCTGTCTAACTGGCTCAAAAGAATGGAGGTTTTGTCAGCTGATAGGCAATTGATTGATCAAGAAGGCAAGAACAAACAGAACTACGCCTATTTATAACTCTGCCCTATTTATTTTACTTTGCTTGCCCAATTGAATTTCAGTCATTTATGAAAAATCCATTAACCTCTCTTCCCATCAATTCTTAGCTCCAGTCAGCTCACAGAAGCAAAATGGTGGTACCATAATGCCTCAGCTTAATTATGTCTTTCTCTTTCAAAAAAATAATAATCTGATAACTTTGGTGAAAGAAATGAACTGGGCAGTATTGTCTGGAGAGGATTACTATCACAGGCTTTGCGGATTAAGCATAGAGATAAAACTTTCTATGCCTTACCTGAAACTTCAAAGAAAGGTCAGAAACTGCCTAGTAACTTTTATGACTACTACATTCAGATGTTTTCAGATCTGTAAAAAGTGTAAGATCTCCTGTACTGTAGATTTGGATTAGTTACAGCAAAACACATCTGTGATATACATCTCTCTTGAAGCAGTAGAGACCAAACAGCCTGCTAGGATTCAGCCTGAGCCTGATCCTCCTCTTCCAGACCACAACAGGCTCCAGACACTGAGAGAAGGCATTGCTTGGGTGACCACAGGTTGAAATATGCAGTTGGGAATCATCAGTACTCTGATAATACCTAGCCCCATGTTGCCAGATGACCTCTCTCAGCAACTTCGTCAGAGATTAAACAGGAAAAGGAGTGAGTCAAATCTACAGCACCCCACAAACATGGGCCTTAGATTAAACCTCTCTCACTATCAACTGCAATCTAATGGAAAGGAAGGCTACTACAGCACTGCCTACCACTTTCCTCATGCTCCTCCAAAAGGATAGTGTGATAATTAAAGTTTAACATTAAAGATTACAAAAAAATGTGTTTGTCCTTGTATCACCAATTATTTCTAGTGGGGTTTTGTTTCTCTGAAAAACAGATCTTACAGAGCACTCAAGGGCTAAGTGTTATGATTTGCCAGGAAGAAGCCATGCACCTCTGTAATACATATAGAGAGAGGGACACTACATACACATATACATATGCATATAGATGTATGTAGTGTCTATATACATCTATATGCATATGTATACACACACACACACACACACACACACACACACACACACACTAACATATATTCCTACCATATAAGACATCTGCATTTGTCAGTTATCTGATAGGGAGGGAGGGAGGGAGGGAGGGAGGAAGGAAGGAAGGAAGGAAGGAAGGAAGGAAGGAAGGAAGGAAGGAAGGAAGGAAGGAAGGAAGGAAGGAAGGAAGGAAGGAAGGCAGGCAGGCAGGCAGGCTAGAGGCTTGGCTATCTATACTGATTCAAGATCTAGAAAAGTAGATGTGATCTTTAGACCACAATATGGACACAGAGAATAGGATTTTCATAAAAATACAATGAGTTTGAATATGGTTTGGATAAAATTACTGAAAATGAATGGAGAATGAATCCAATGAGTTTCCTAGCACATTGGAGTGTTAAATTAGTGTTGCAAGGCCATCTATTAGGACAGGGGTGTCAAATACTGCCCACAGGACGGATGCCTCATCCAGAAGCTGTGCCCACCCCATTGCCAGCAATGGCAAAACATCCAAATACATCACATGACGTCACAAGTTTGACATGTCTGTGTTAGGATGTCCAATTCTTTCCTGGTCAACTTAGCCTAAACTTAGAAACTATGCAAGGTTGGACCTAATAGGTACTTGGATGGGAGATTTCCAAAGAATGCCACAGCTGTAGATTAGACTGAAATATCCCAAAACATCCTGGAAGAAGGCAATAGCAAACCATGTGGGTATTGCTGCTAACAAATCTATGGATGTGGAACTCATCAGAGGTTGAGCTCAGCTTGAAAAAGACTACACAGTACATTTACAGTAAAAGAGAGGCTGGCAATTAGCACCCCCTCCAATAAGAACATAAAAGATAGGATATATTATTAGTTCCAAAGAATATAGTTATTATGTTTGGGTTTTGTTGGTTTTAACCTAAGATTTTCCTACCGGGCTCTTCAACCATCTGTTTCTAGTTAGTTAACTGATCTTATTTCCTGAATGATTACTCTCTGTGGCTAATGAGGGATATAATTCTATCATTTACATGCAAAATTGGCTAGAAATCTACAATTACTGTATTCAATTGTATCAGTTGGAAATTCACAATCAAATGTGGTTATACAACAGTTTTATCAAATTATTGATAGTTGGAAATCATTAAAGCATAGTAAAATGATTTTTTGTTCCATCTATAAGAAAAAGAAATAAATGGCATAGACCATGTAGTTAAGGATTCTTCCTATATCTAGGTATGATATCTTTAGATGGAGAAATTTTTCAAAATTTTAATTTTTTGAACATTAAATATCATTTTAGCTGTAATGTGATAGTCCCAACTAAAGAGGGTGTGGAGAGTGGTTGTTCTTTGTAAATCTCCACTTCTCTATTTTAGTGACTATGCCTTGGGAAGAGAGAGAGAGAGAAGGAGGGAGAGAGAGGGATAGAGAAGAGGGAGAGAGGGAGAGGGGGGGGAGAGAGAGGGAGGGAGAGAGAGGGACAGAGAGAGAGGGAGAGAGGGAGAGAGAGAAGGAGAGAGAGTTGCAGAGGTAACAGGGACCTTAGAGGTCTTGTCCAACTTCCTGCTCATACATGACAATTTCCTTCCCATACTTCCTTCCTACAGATAAAAAGCATAGCCAAATCATAGCCATCATTTGCAAAAATTGACATTTTCAGAAAAAAAAATCTTTCAGTCCTTGAGGTATGGCATGAATAACAATTATTGTTTTTATGTTGTTATATGTGCTTTTGTAGGTTTTTGGTATTTGCTCTTGAATTTTCCTTTGTAAAGCAGGAGAATGGAAAAAGTCATCTACTATTCCCTCCTTTCTTGTTGGGACTTTGGGACAACTTTTGTCTTCAACCAGAGGAATTGCTCTGTAAGTACATCACTCTACCTCTTGAGAGACACACCTATCTCATGTACCTCTCAAACACTGCAGAATAACCTTACAAGAATATGGGTAAAAACATTTCCTCTGTAACAAGAATGAGTTGCCAGCGGCCCCATGCCATCCCTTTCTTTGTTGCCCTCAGAGCCATGATTTGTGAGAACTGGCAACATTTTCAGAAAAAGCACTTTTCAGCCATTGAGGGAGGCCATGAACAATAATATATTTTTTAAGTTATTATGTGTGCTTTTGTAGGGTTTTTTTTTGGTATTTGCTCTTGAATTTTCCTTTGTAAAGTAAAGCTATAAACAAACAAACAATTTTTTATCCTTATGAACCTCTTTCAGATTTGCCTCTTTCAGATTTGTCCTTTACTTTTTCCAAGAAAATATGATCGTTGTATATAGTCTAGAATTCTTCTAGATGTTCCCTGTAGATTCTCTAGTATTAGATCAAATTTTGATGTTGAGTAATCCTGACCCCTAGTGGATCGAAGGGAAATCCATATAGCATTTTGAGGAATAAAGAGGTAGAAAAGGAAATAAAGATGTAAAAAAAACCATTAAAGAAAGAATCAAGAACACCAAATGGTAGACTTTTTTGATTATATGATGATGTATGCTGTGTTTGTTCCCCTCTCTCCTTACCCATCTATTTATATACATCATTTGTAGTTCTTGATCAAGTATTACTGTTGATATAAATATTTTCTTAAACGGTGAAGATGCAACTGAATTTGTGATATTCAGTGTTGTCAGTCTTCTGGAAAAGCAGAGGAAAAAACCAGTTTGGCACAGTGACTGACAGTCAACTTGGCATAGTGTTTAAGGCCCCAGGCTAGAAACCAAAAGACTAGGAGTTCTTAGGCATGAAAACCAGCTGGGTGACTTTGGACCAGCCCAGTCCTCTTCAAAGGCTTGTTCTTATGGGAAAAGTAGGTGGTGGAAGAAATATTATGTATGTTCGCTGCTTTGAGTTTATAAAGAAATAAAGGTAGGATAAAAATCAACTAAATAAAATAAATAATAAAAGACAAATGCAGAATGTGTAAAAACAAAAGAAAGTGCATCACAATATTTTTGTTGCCTTCATGAATAAATAATTTCATGAATAAACAATAACAAGAGCTAAAGCCTATTATGAGTGATAGATACCACTCCTTAGAAATTCTCTATTTCATGTCACTGAAAGGAAAACCCCAACCATGGAGACATTGCATCTCTGCAATGCTAAGAAAGAAGCCAAAGAGGACAACCAGCAGCAAGGTGGAGGGACTCTGTTACAGTGACAATGGGAAAAGCTGAAACACCAGTAGAGCTGAGCCATTGGAAGGGCTAAAGGACTAGTTTACAGGCAGATCATCATGGAGAAAATCTATTACGTGGTGGCTAAAATTTGTCACCAATAACTTGATGGCCCAATTAATCAATCCCAGTTCATTTACAATACAATAAAGTACAATCTATACATGAAACAAAAATATAATACTTCACTGAAGTATCTAATTTAACTTCAATCACCTAGTGGATAAGACATGAAAAACTATATAGTTTAAAGTTGATGCACAATTCATTGTGACAATACCATTGCAGTGAATTTTTAGCAAAACCCCCATTTCAAAGCATAAAATATCCATAACATAATATATAATCCATCCTTACATGAGTATAAGTTTATACAAGCCTTGGAAAACTACCCCTGTGCCATTATGAAGATACTCATGAAAACAGCTATTTCAAATGAGGTCTGTGTAAATATGGCAAAATCTATGATGACATTGGTCCCAATCCAAGACAAATATCCTTACTTTCTCTAAATGCTTCCACAGCCCAAAACTATAGTTATTGGATGTTATTGAAAAAAATCCTATGAATGATGGATACGTGTCAAGTGTAAGGACAAAAAAATACTTAGCCTGACTTCCTTTCTTGGAACAACTGCAAAAGCAATTTACATTTTCCTAAGAATTAAAAAAATATAGAGAGACATAAGCAGCTAAGTGTTTTGACAGCCACTCGTTCCTTTCTGCCAGAAAGGCAAGACAAGGTCATCTCTTTCCCATTCACATATCTGGCTTTTGTTGTATTTGTTATCTTTCTGTTTTGTACAAGTGTGTTTTTCCCTTGGTTATGGAACAACTTTGCTTTCACTATTTTCAGGCTTCTTATTTTAATTTTATCTCTCTACAGCTGCCTGATTACAATATTTTGACAAATGGTGGTTCATAGTAGATATTGAACAGTCTGAGACTAGAGTTACAAAAGGCCCCATGGAGAAATTGTGAGGCAAGGTCACGGCTGCAGTTCTGTTCAACATTCCAAATATACAAAGTTCTATAGTAGCATTCAAAGTTAAGAAGGGTAAGATAACACGGAGTTATCAAGTCTTATGTAGAGAAAGAGATTTGCAAATAGTTAGACAAGGCACAGCTGCAGAAGGATAAGCTGACAGAGAAAGTGCTGTAGCAACTACTACATAGTCTCAGAAGCTTTTATTGCAGAAGAGCCCATCTTCCACCCAACATTGTTGACATGACTAAGCCCAGATTATACTGACCTATCAAGATGCAATAGCCTAAGCAGAGAATTATTTAAACTATTATTCAAAGTAACGTAGCATTCTTCATTGCTCTCCTCTTTAATTTTCAATGCAACAGCAACAATTATTTGTCTGGAATGTATAGAGTCTCCTGGGGGTTGGACTAGAAAACCTCCAAGGTCCCTTGCAATCCTGTTATTCTATGTTCTATCTCACTAATGAGATATTTAGGTTTCTGGGATCTCAGTCATTTCATTGTGGCATTAGGCATTATAGTTGAAATTAGGTTTGCCTTCTATCTCACTTGGACATTTTTCTGCCTTTTCAGATTAAATATATTCATAAGATTGCAAAGACTAGCAGGATAGACAGGAAGAGGACATATCATTTTTAATCCTTTCTTTGCCACTACCTATGATGGGTGCATCATTACCACTAAATAAAAGTGTATCATTGCTATAGGCTTATATATTATAAGACCCCTTTGTTCTATTTAGTGTTTGTACTATCATGCCTTCTCTTTCCCCCTGGAAAAATCTTCACCAATCTGGAAAAGTAGTGTCTTGCCCTTTATATTTCCATTTAAACCGATTTTATTCCAGCAGCTGTTCTTTTCCTGCATTCAGTTAATATTGATATTATTTTGCAATTGAAAATGCAGGCCACCAAAACTTAACCTAACCTGTAGTGGGAAGGGGAAGGGAAAAGGAAAAGGAAAAACATCCTGAATGGAAAAAAGCTTTGAGTCATACTCTATGAAGAAACTACTGAAGGAAATCAATGTTTGGATAAGGGATTTATTAGGTTTGGCAGCTTTCTTTGGCTAGTATATCAAACAAGCATCTATTAGTATTTGAATAGAACCAGTAAGTTTTATTCCTGCTGCAGTCTGAACACTTTTCCATAACAATAATATTCACAAAGGAACTGCGTCAACATTTCTGCGTTCTAATAAACAAAGTCTGCATTTTTGTGAAAATGTCCAAATTATATGCAGGGTGGTTTTATATATATAAATAAATGTGTCTAATTTTAACTGACACCGGATTTAGGGTCTGCTAACGCTCGGATAAATATTTAAATGAGGGAGTGAGATTTCCTGTTAATTCTATATCTATGAAAAATTCCCAAAGATCTAAACACAAAATGAATTTTTATTTAATAAAATGACTATAATTGAATATTTTTACTACTACTACCAATAGTAGACATTTATCCAATTCTAGAAACATAATTACCCCTCTTTTGTCTAATTTTGGTTGGGAGCTTAGATTAAATCTTTACTTGTTTGTTTGTTTGTTTGTTTAATCTGCAATTGCTAATATCTGGGATACCCACATTTGTAGACAAAGTCTAATTTACACCTAGGTTCTTTAGAATGTTATGAGAGCTAAACTGCTGCAGCTAAACAGCTAATTGAATTCTCCAGCATTTTTCTGCCAAACTTTAAACCTCCCTCAGTAAAACTATAGGGCAGACTCCTCAGCATCTACTGTCTGAGATAGCTGCCTCTGTGGGGCCATGGTAGCTACATGTGCCTCTTCAATTAGTTTGACGAAGCGATGGGAAGACTATGACTATATGAAGATACATTCTTGGTCCATCTCATTTAGTTTTGTCTGCACATTGGCTGTCACAGTAATTTATCCATAAGCTGTAGCTGCTTTTATTCTTCAGAGTGTTCGTTATTCAAGAATGTTCTGAATATTAAGTTGCTGATCAGTCTTTCTTAAATTTGATAGGAAGATTTGGAATATGCTAACACTGACTTACACTAATATTACTCTACTTGCTCCCATAGTCTTGGCTATTTTCTGAGAATACTATTGCAGTATGATATAGTCTCCAGCTGAATTATCTTTTTCATCAGCTTCTGTGATAAAGGGGCCACTTTCCCTAGATGATGTTTTCCTGCACACTAAGAATGTATGAAATAGGATTGTTTGAATTTTTTTTTTCAATATGTTAATATGATAAAGATTGAGCTGTCTTTGTATCAAATGTCCCACTGAAACTCCTATGAAATGTGCCAAAAAGATGCAAGCCTCCTATTTGCCCTAGTATATGGTAGACAGTGAATTTCTTTTCATAGACTGTGCACTTTATCTTTCCATTCATTTTTTTTTTAAGCTGGAAAGCATTGGGCATGTTCACTTGCTGTTACTTAAGAAGTATGCATCTGCTGTTTTCAGGGACAGACTCATAATACAATAAAGACAAATATGAAGAAAATAATATGAAACACACATTACCCTAATGCGATTTGATTTTTGCAATAATGTGATTTGAATTTGGGTTGGTATGTTGTATGAACTAAAAACATTTGGCACATTTGCAGAACAAATTAAGCCTTACTTCCTATAAATGCTGCAGCAGATGGAAAATGACATCAGCTTTGCTGCTATTTCTGCAATAGATGCCCCAACCAGAAGTAGTTGGTGGAACTTTTTGTTTTGATTATATGTTTGTATTTTTAGTGGGAAAACAGCTAGTAAAGGAATGATAGCACTTCTCTTGTGAGATGAGGATGAATTTTTCTCTTCTGCTTTGTTGTTCCTATCTCACATACACATACCTCATGTCTCTGGTAGGATGTTGAAAGAAAAATCTTCATCAGGGTCCAATCCAAGCTGGAATAAACAAAATGGAGACTGCTTTAGAAAGAAGGTTGGAGTTTATTGAAGGGCAGAGCCAGACAGAAGTGTGGCTCTGGGAAAACTGACCACATGGAGCAGGGAGTGGTGGGTTTTTATACCTTTTTGGGCTTTTGTGTTTGGAGTTGTTCCTGTCTGAGGCTTTGTATTTCTTGTGTCATGTACTTTGACCTGAGTCTGAGTGTGCCTTTCTGATATTCTGAAGGTGGTGGGTTAATCCTATTATGTCCTTAAGGTCATATCCTCCTTCCCTGGGGCTGTGGCTGATGGCTATGTCCTGTGTTGGATTTTTTGGGGTGAGGGGTTGTTAGTTCTAAAGATCTTTGTCTTTCTAATCCCATCAGCTCTAAGTTTCCTGGTGCCAGTCTTTCTGAAAGGATGATGATATCTGCATTTCTACAGAGCTGGCTTCTGCTTGGGGGAGAGAGACTTGGGGCTATTAAGAAAAACTGGGCATGCTTTTCTGCCTTTTTAAGATCCTTTGAGGAAATATAATATTCTGCCTTTTTAATATTTCCTTTTCTGAGGGAGGACTGACTTGCCACAAAGATAAAGGAAAAAGAAAGAAAAAAGGGAGCATCAGCAGGACACTGCCCTACTTGGCAGCTGTTTCTGCCTTTCTCTCTTAAGAATGCCATAGTGAGTTGTGTGAACCAGTTCATTCTAGTTTAAAAATGATAAATGGGTCAATGCAATGTGTAAATCAAGCCAACAGTGACTAATTTTATAAACCATGGTTGGTTTAATAAGGTAAAATTTAAATCCTGTTTCATCTTGTAAAGAAAGATAACTGGGTTAACCCAGTTATCTTTCTTTACAAGATGAAACAGGATTTAAATTTGCTGCTAAATTTTTATTATTGTATATAACCACCTATTGCAGTACACTTAAATAAGTATTATTAACATAATATTTTAATGATAACAATATTGATGGAAGCTTTGAATTCAGATTGGAACTGTGGGATGAGAATTTCATGGAATGTGTAAGCTAAAATGTTGGTCCTTTCTGAAGGTGCTAAGTAAAAAAAATCAGCCTTCCTTAATTCACAATTTTAAAGGATAGAGAAACTTTTTTTATCTTTCTCCAGAACTGAAGAAGCTTCTTGGATGAGAAGTGAAACTTTTTCAAAGGAAAAAAAATCAATAAAATCTATTTGCTTTTGGGAAAAAGCACCTTTGGGATAATCAGGGCATGGATGATTGAGAAACTTCATTGACATCTGTCTCTATAATTTGGTTAACAATTTGAAAAAAAAAACATTACTAATATAGTCTTCTTTTTTATCTTTTGTAAAGAGGTCTGAATTAATTGTCTTAATCAACAGAACAAATATGTCAAATTTTTAATAACAATAATGAAAAAAGATTGCTTATTTTTAATCATTTTGATACCTATAGAAGAGAATATTTGTGCCCTAGGATTGAATTGTGGCGTCTTTGGTGCTCTCTGAACTTGGTTGTTTTCTTGCAGACATTTCATTACCTAGTTAGGTAACATCATCAGTTCTAATAGGGAGTGGGGTTTGCTCTTATTTTACAAACTAGTAGCTTGCTCTGTCAGAGTTGGTGGGAGCTGTTTTGATGGCTTGTTTACTAGCACTGATGATGTTAACTCATTTAGTAATGAAACATCTGCAAGAATATAACTATTCTGAACTCATGGCAAGCTGGGATAAAAAGGCAGCAGAAGATTAATTCACCAGGACATGTACATATTTAACTCTGCTTTGTTGATCTTATGTTTCACAAAATTTCAATTTTTTTTGTTTCTTCCTCCAATTGTGACCAGTTTCATTGTTATACCATTATTTATTATTTTGTCTGTTGATTACAAAGCTATTTCCCCTCATCCTCTCTATCAGTCTCTATTCCTCAAAAGATCTCCTACAATGCAGCAGAAGGAACTGTCTATAATTGTCTGTCGGATACAGATCTGCCTGGAATAAAGATATTTGATGTAAAAAGTATCATGGTTTGTATTGATAGGGAGATGGCTATCCTAAAGTAACTGTTTAAAAAAATGCAAGCACTGCAATTCTTATCAATATAAATACATCTTAGAGGAAGCACTGTCGTTATTTTAAGTTTTTGGCACTCTACATTATATTCTAACATATGTCCTGTGTGTAAAATTAGCAGATCAATTCATTAGCTGAGAATAAACATTTGCTCTGTCACATTAGCTTATTGTCATACCAGAAAAATTAATTTTTATATGAGGAATCTGTTCTAAATATTGAGTCTGTGTGTATATCTGATTTGCTACAATCTGGAAGAGAGAAAATCTTCCCATTTCTTTTTTCTATGTATCTGAATATACTGTTTAAGAGGATTTAACATTGAGTAAAGATTGTTTAGATTCTTGCAATGTATTTTTCTAAATAAACATCATAGGCTCTTTTTTCAGGTTTTCTAACCAGGAAAGATTATCCTCACAATTTTCACAAAATGAAGTTCTGGAAGAAACAGTATTTCATTCATAGAAGCAGGGGATAGATAGATATTGATCAATGTGCTGAAACAGCTATCAGTTATCTATGAGCCAAGAAAAAAATTAAACAGACATGAATTTATTCTACTTCTGTTGCTTTCCCAATCCCAATCTGTTAGCCACAGAAAGTGTTCACTTTCTGTGACCGCACTTGGAATACTGCATCCAATTCTGGATGCAATACAAAAATAAATATACTGAGACTCAGAAGTGCAGAAAAGAACAACACCAATGATAAGGGATTTGGAGGCTAAATCATACAATAAATGATTAAGGAAACTAAGTATATCTAGTCTAATGAAGAGAAGGATGAGAGGATTATATGATAGCAGTTTTCAGTGCTTGAGGGGCTGTCACAGAGAAGAAATCAAATTATTCTCCAAAGTACCTGAGGGCAAGACGAGAGGTAATACAAGGAAGAGTGTTAAAGAGAGAAGCAACCAAAACTAAAGAGAAATGTCCTAGCAGGGAGAACAATTAACCAGTGGAATGACTTGCCTCCAGAAGTTGTGACTGTTCCATCACTAGAGATTTTCAAGAAGATATTGGACAGCCATTTGTCCAGAATGCTATACTGTTGTCTGCTTGAGCAGGGGGTGGACTAGAAGGCCTCCAAGGTCCCTTTCTTCTTCTCATTTCCTGTACAACAAAGATTACCCCTTCCCTTTATAAATATCTCCAGTAACATCTCTAGTGTGTTTTGTGATGGTTTTGCAAGATGGCTAGATATCAATCAGAGTTTCTCTGCCCCATCTTTAACTGACAGGACTCCAAGCCTGTCAGATACCTAGGTCACCTTGAATATCTGGTAGCACAAATAACCCAAAAGTTCATGGCATGGAATTGCTTCTCAGTGTAACCCCACCACTTGTCAATTCTTCTCTGAGTTACTTCTGAAAAATGGTGTATTGCTCTTGCAAAAGAGAGCTGTGGTCTTTTTATGCTCTTCTGAAAAGGCAGCAAAGCCATCTTCAAAAACAGCCCACACAGCAGCTGACATGTGCAGTAATGGGAAGAGGGTTGCACTACAAATCATCCAAGAGGAAGGGAGGGAGAAAGAAGAGAGAGAGGGGGGGAGGGAGGGAGGGAGAGGGAGAGGGAGAGGGAGAGGGAGAGGGAGAGGGAGGGGGAGGGAGAGGGAGGGAGGGAGGGAGAGGGAGAAGGAAAAGGAGGAGAGGGAGAGGGAGAGGGAGAAGGAAAAGGAGGAGAGGGAGAGGGAGAGGGAGAGAGAGAGAGAGAGAGAGAGAGAGAGAGATTCTCTATTTACCCATGAAATTCTTTGTCAAGCACTTCTGGTCATCTGCTATTCTAATTGATCCAGATTTCTGAGATGAGATCTGTTTGAAGAACTGGACTCTCCCACTCACCAAAGCAGTATGTGTGCAGGGAAATAAGAGACAACAGGTTCACAACTGACAAAACTTCAAGAGAAGCACATAAAATGATATCCATAGTAATACAACTGAAGTTTTTGCAGTCCTTTGGGGGGAAATGCCACTTTAATACCAGAACAAGTAAAGAAAATGGTAAGCTGTCTCAAGAATGGATTGGGGACAAGATGAAGGCAATGGCATGGGGGCAGTGGGATGGCAAAAAGTGTTTGCTGGAGCAAATCCTTGGTGTGGTCATCTGCAAGTGGGAAAAGACCTGAAGAATACTAGTCCCCAAATAAAAAAATTAAAAAAGAAACAAGCAAACAAATGAGACTTGGCTAAGTTTATATTTGGATGCATTCTAAATATTGCATATGATGCGGTAGACCAGCGGAAATTTGTAATTCAAAATACATTTGATTTTGGGGAGCTATTCTTGTAGATGCAGGAACTAAACAGTCACACCCTTCTATATCCTGATTTAATCACATAGCATACAAAGGCTTGATTAAAATAAAGAGAACAGCGTTGGAACAAAATTTACAGGGCAATGGAATAATTCATTTTGTTAGGACCAAACATTGTTCTCATAATTAAAGATATTACATTTATTGTAGTGATCAGTGCATTAATTGGTAATTGGTAATTCTTTTAAAGAGAAATAAAAGTACTTCAAGGGTTACTTAAGCAGAAGTGGACTAGTGCCAAATAGGCAATATCTTCAATTCAAAGTCATTGGTTGCTGAAAAATAATGCCAACCTTCTACCTGTAATGAACACAGCTTGCTTTGACTTATTTAACTATAATTGTTTGAATTACAGATTATTCTATATGCTATTGCTATGTATGTTGATTCAATGTGAAGTACTCAGAACTGTCTAACATGGAAAATAATCTGTTTCTTTCTCAAATGAAAAACAGAACTGACATTTCTGGAAAAAATATACTGCTCAAAAAAATAAAGGGAACACAAACGTATAGGATCCTATACGTTTGTGTTCCCTTTACTTTTTTGAGCAGTATATATTGGGGGAGGGTTATTCTGATTTCTGAGTATCACAGAAAATATCAGTTTAAACAGAGATCAAGAATTTTAAGAAATAAAGAGAATTTTTCCTATATGCTAACTGCCACCTAAATACCAGTTTTTAATAGTTTTTACATTAGCTCAGATATGACATTTCAATCTGAATGATATGAATGACCCTTTGTTCAAAATGAATAATATGCAGTACTTTGGATTCACTTCCCAAAAGGTGCTTTGGCATATAGACATCCATGTGATTTAAGGGAAAAGATGCAGCTATTTTAAAGAGTTTTAGATGCTATATTCATAACTACATGTTCCTAAGCATCACTAGGGAGTCATATCTGAACATCTTAAGATCTTTATTAAATATGATCTAGCAAATATTGTGTGCTGCATGAGTTTTGGACTGAATGGAGGTATAACTATTTAGAAGTAAGCCCTATTGACTTCACATGAATTTATTTTACTAGAAGATGAATAGAATAAGATTGCTGGTTAAGCTTTTCTCATCTAAAATCATTATAAACCATATCAGTAGATCTTGTGCTATAAATTGCTCTGAGTAAAGAAAATGAGGCATTGGAATGTACAAATTCTCAATTAATTTGAAAACAGGGGAAGATAACATGATTACTGGTGCTCAGTTCTAAAATAAGGGTTAAAAAATGTTTATTGCCCTGGAAAAAAAATAGATCAAAAAATACAAAGAAAACATCTGGGAAGAGTACTTAAATCCCTCCAGGTTTCAAGAGTAATATATTTTTTATTCCAAAGATAGGACTTTAATAAATCAAGGAGTTGGAATCCACTGATGTATGTTTAACCTAAGCAATCTTGTTTCAGCAATCTATTCTGAGCAGCTTTAGAAACTGTAAGATTCCATGAGCATGGTTAAACTATCAAATTAAGTTTTGTGGCTTTACTGGAGTCATTTCTTCATGGGAACCGCCTGGGGTTCTAGCATTTAAAGCTGTAGCACATTTAGGAACAAGAAAACATCCTACAAGTTTTTGCATCAGAATCAAGAACAAAGCTGGATAATCTCTCCCCCACCCCCCAAAAAAATGCTTTCTTCCCACAGCTGCTTGGAAGAATTATGTGAAAGTGAACTGAATGAAATACTACAATAACTGACCTTCACTCAGCAGACTTTCAGCTATTTGATCCACAGATTTCAATGGTCTTGTGTAGTTGTGTAAGGCAAGAATTGCCCTCATTGGAAACTGACTACCTTTCCCAAGCTCTGCAAACCTTCCATTCTCTGTGGAACCAATCTTGGTGTGTTTCCTCTTGAAATGCAGCAGATTTCTAAATAAATTGGCTCTGTATTCAAAGAAAGACAGCACTGGGATCAAAGCCAATGCTGTAGGCACAGTGTTTGCTGTGTTTTAGTAGTCCTCTAATCTGGTGCAATTCCAATATGGAAGATCTGCAACTCTGAAACTGGTTTGGAAAAAGACTACTCTACAGTATGCCAATCATAGCCACGTCTATTTTTTTTTTACTTCTTGTATGATATGTGTTTAACTGCCGTTCCAATGATGGCTGATTGAATTTCCAATTTCCAGCAGTTCAAACTGTTTTTCAGCTAAATTGCATACATGGAAGACATTTTGGTGTTGTTTTTTTAAATAGAATAAACAGATGCACACATTATTCTAAATCATAGCCTCATTTAATCATGTTTGTTGAATAACCCACAATGACAAGTTTCAGTATCATATTACAAATAGAAACAAGCTATGTAATTACTTAGTGCAGTGTATTAATCTTAACTAATGAGGTCTGCTTTCAGGGAAAAATACATGTTCACATTATATTGCCCAGCATACTTTTGTGAATATATCTTAACACTTTTCCTACCATTTGATTTATCTAATTTCAATTTCCTAAACTTTCTTAAAAGGGCAAGGGAAATATTTCACAACTAATAACACAGTTACAATATCTCTTTTGAAATTTTAAAATTTAATCATTGTCGTCAAAGACTTTAAATTGCATACAACACTGTTGCACATGATGTTTTTGTTAAAAAAAAATCTAGTTTAGAAAGAAAAAAAATATGGACTAGTCCTCTTTCGAGAATAATCTGCCACTCTCCAACACAGACATCAAGTTCTTCATACTTTTCGATAAACACGAGTACATTTGACACCGTTCATGACACATTCCTGGAAAATAAAAAGATACATTCATCTCTTTTTATAAACAGGTTGTTTTGAATCAGGATAAGGTAGGTGGGTATTTATGATACTTGAGGTAAGTTACATTTCATTTATAGTGTACAAATTTAACATAAAAGTCAGAGAAAATTCTACTTACAACTATCAGTTTCCCATCTTCTATCTTCCTTGTTATTGTGGTTTCTTTGCCATCCCACTGCTGGACCTGGATCAATGCATTGTTATCATCTAGAGTGATGAGGGTCTGTAAAGGAAGACAGAATTTTGGTATTGTTCTCCTTCTTTCAAGTGTTGATTTTCAATTTGTCTTGAGGCTAAAGGAAATGAAACTATGGTTTTTAGGCTTCTGGTCCTGCAGTGTGATACACAATCAAAATCAGAGGCAAACTATTCAGACACTTTATGATTGCAACATCTTTCAAGAACTTTAAGATTTCTTGCTTCTTCTCCATCTACTGCTTTTTATAATATTCTGACTGATGATGAAGTCTGGGGAACTGACCATGTGCCCAGTGTTATTTGGCTTCATTCTAATAAAAGGACTACGCAACCATGCATTTGATATTTATTTGTTTAAATGATTACTATCCAGGAAGAGGCTTGCCTAAATACTACCCTTCCTGCTCATACAAAGTGTTTTTCCTGAGTGACAATTTATTTCAGCTTTATAACAGCTACTTGATTCATCTAACCGTATGCAATATTTGACTACACACTGAGGAAAATTTCAGCAGGTGCCAAATATGTAACTATGTGGAAAGTTCCTTTTATCAGATCAAAGAAGGCAATACTCTCATACCACTTTAAATATATCTGCTATCTCCTGTTTTCTGTTAGGTTTTTAGTATTGTGGCTTCTTTCCAAGCCTGCATCCAATCTAATTCTTAAGCATAACTTGATCCAAGAATTCCACACCCTACTGACTGACCAAGTTCTTCCCCCCTGAAGGCAAGGGCAGAAAGACAAAACATTTTTCACAAATTCTCCATGAGAACGGCAACACCCTTGGCCATCAGTATATTATCGGAAACACAAATACAGTTTTAAAATATCAGTATAAAAACTAAACATATTGTAGAAGCTATATGCAGCTGTACATTTTTTAAAAGTAAAACCTGCAGCAATCTTTTCCAGTAACTTGAAGAACATCCAAAAACATTTTGAGCCAAAGGTAGAGTATTAAAAGGAAGCACAGAACACCCACTACTCAAAACTAAGCTATTAAATACTAGAAGGGTTTGATCACTTCACTTGGGGTTCCACTGTGAGAATGTCTCAGTTCATTGTCCCATGATGGACTTGACTATGTTGTCCCCATTCCTATTATTAACAGCATTCCAAATTGTGTTCCTTTGATTCATAGTAAAGTCATCTCTGATCATTATGATATATCTACTCTCAATGTTCTACAGTTCCCACTGCAGAACATTTATTTCCATTTTTTCAGCAGAAAAACATATTTGTTTTGTTGTTGCTGTTGTTTAAAACAATGGGTATATCTGTGCTTTTTGTGGCTAATCTGGAACTCTTACAATAATGCTACTCTATTTTGTCCTGCTGTGGTTGCTGTTTCTGAAGTTCCATGATGGTTGCAGGCTCTAGGAAACTGTGGTTCCTACTCCAATAATTCTTTTGTAAAAAATACTGTCCTCCTAGCTTCCCCATTAACTTTGCTTGTTGGGGATTTCTGGGGAAGTATACAGCGTTCAGCTAGGTTTTGTGTGTGTGTGATGGACATAGGATACTTTGCCTTGCTGTGTCTTTTTTCTATTCTTCATTTGGTGTTTTCTTGTAGGTTAGTTTGCTATCTGAGGTATTCAGTAAGTCTTCATGATGCGCTAGTTTCAGTGCATCTTCTTCACCAACCCTTCAAATATTCTTTCATTGGCCTTTTTTTTCTTCTTCAGCTGTCTGTACTACTTGCACATTCCATGCCCACCTATGCTCTGTGGTAAGTCTGTCAACATCCCTATGTGGGTGAAGAGCACGATTAATTGTCCTGATTTTTTCTGGTCTTCCTATCCAGGGCTTTCAGTTCTGCTTGAGTCCAGTCCACTATTCCAGCTGTGGGTAATTTGCTTGATGGCATTTCCTCCATTAAGCTTGGATTCTAAGATCTTCACTTTCATGTATTCTCTTCTAACCTTTTTTTTTTTTACTTTAGTGTGCTTAATGTCAGTTGTTGTTATTATTGTTATTATTATTGTTGTTATTATTATAGTTGGTCACACAGTCAACTAGATTTTAGACTGGATTTGGCATTTTTATACACTATCAGGTCTTTCCCAGAAATCTGGGATAACAGAAGATCTTTAATTATTAATATTATTATTGAGACAAAAATGTGAAATCACAGGCCTAGTTCTTTAGTGGTGTTGACCTTCATAGATCAAGTTCTTCCCAAGAATCTAGGATGTCATAATGTATGTGTGCAGATTCAAGCACTGTGACCTTTTATATTTGACAGAATGATATTTTGTCAATGTGCATATTTTCTAAGTGCCATCCAAGACTTTTTTGGTATGGTACCCAGTGTGCTGACCATCACAGGGACTACCACAGTTGGTTATGCTATAATCTTTCAACTTTGATTTTTATATTTTAATACTTTGCAATCTTCTCCAATTCTTTACTTTGTATTCTACTATTCTTTCAATCGCCACATGCCCACTTCTTCCTTTTTAACTACAGTTAAATCTGATGTTTTATGAGACAAGATTTTATCAATTTGGAGATCTCACAATATTTTAATTTGCTCATTTTTAACTAATGTTCCAACTATATGTTCCCATTAATTTCATATTACTGGCACAAGATAACTTTTACAGATGTTCCAGTGAATCACTTTCACAATTGTTCTATTTTGTTTACAATCAGTTTGTGTAATCTTCTGGCACAAGATCAATATACTGTTTCTTCTGCTTCTTTGCACTTTGAATCAATGGTGATGATAATTTTTTTATGGCTACCATATCTAGATTGCAAACATCCAGGCAACCACTAGCTGACTGGAAAATACAAGTTACAACTTTTTGCTGCCATTGGTGATTATTTATAGTTTTGATATGATAGTCCTCTTCTTTCTAAACAAAAAAAGTATCCAATAAACTAGAAATAATACAGTGGGATGCATGCCAGACCATTTCTGTTTTTCTTTTTATAGCTTTTCTTTCTTTGTTGGAACTCCAGACTGAACATATATGTTAACAGACACAACCCATATCTGGACCTGTTTAACCACTATACCCAGGCAAATTCATCTGCATTTAGACCACAGATCATAAGGATGATTTACCCAACACTTGAAAGATAGCAAATTTCAGAAAACTACAGAATACTAATAAAAAATAAACCTACAATACTAGATATTGATGTATGATGTGGAAGTATTATATTGCTTGAAATTGAAATTCAGTTAATATACTCAGCATCACTATCTACCTGATTCTGTGTAAGATCGAAACCTGATTTTCAAATGCATTGAAATGTTTTCAATATATTACTCTTTTCTACTTATTCCCAGGCAAATGACACTGCTTATTATAACTAGTTTCCTGCTCACTCATTTTTTTCTCTATGACAGAAAAATATATATTAGAGCAGACACCCCCAACTTAGTGGCTATCGACATGCCTGACACTATATAAAAAAATCTTAAGAGACATTTACACAGAAATATAAACACTACATAAAAATTACCCTCAAGCTGATCAGCCCTCCTGGTTTATACAGTGGATCCAGGTAAAAATAATCTTTGTAAACTTCAGTCTACAAAACTCTTCTCTATTACTCATTCTCGAGTTTGAGCTTTATTTCTAAGATTTTTATTTATTTCTCACAATTGCCTTTGCAGAAATATGTAAATTGAGAGTAATGAGTTTTATCCCAGTATTTTGCAAATACAACGGCTGTTGAATCTGGCCTAGATTCAGCTCAAAGGGTTAGTTCAACAGAGCCACCAGAAGTTGGCTGTAACAATTAACATGAGCACAAAATGACAAGAAAGGGATACACGTATCTGTGTGCTTGTATACACAAGAACAGTGGCAAAACTCCTCTAGGTGTGATCACTACTGAACAGAAAAGCACATTTTATGATGTGGTGGTGCCTGACTACTGAATACACTGTCTAGAGAAGTTCTTTATTCCAGTACCAAACTCCTTATTTTTCCATATTTGTTAGATTTAACTTTTTATGGCAATGATGGTATTATTTTGTGCCTAGAGCAGTGGTTCTCAACCTTCCTAATGCCGCGACCCCCAACCATGTGATCGTAAGTCAAGGACTACCTGTATTTCCCTGTGGGCGGGGCAGGAGGAGGCGCGCATGCTCCGCCTCCTCTCCTGCGGCTGGAGCACACGCTGGGCAGGCCGAGGGTGCACGCAGACCATCGCCCAGCAACCGCCTCGGCCCGGGAGCGCCGCGCATGCATGGTGCTGCCCCCTGCGCCGGCCAAGGCTAGCCTTACCTAGTCCACCGCACATTCGGTGCGGCAGCAGGCAGGCCCAGGCGCTCCTGGCCGGCCATAGCACACGGCAGCAAGGGCACAGGGCAATCACTGGCTGCGCCCCCAGCTGGCCCAGCCCAAGGGAGATAAGGCACCCACCGGGCCCCACGCGCACCAGCAACCCTCCCTGCGCCCGATGCTGCCCTGCTAGCCTTACCTTGGCCACCACATGTTCGGTGCGGCGGCAGGCAGGCCCAGGCGCTCCTGGGCGGCCATGGCACGTGGCAGCAAGGGTGCAGGGTGATCACCGGCTGGGCCACCAGCTGGCCCAGCCCAAGGGAGGTAAGGCACCCGCCAGGCCCCACGCGCCCCAGCAACCCTCCCTGCGCCCGCCGGCCTCCCACCTCCCACCCCTGGCCCTCTTTTACTTACATTTAGTAGTTGCTCAGCAAGGAGGGGTGGAAACATCCAGAAAGCTCACCTTAGCTGCAGACAACTTGCAGCACCGTTTGCAGACTGGGACTTTTGGCGGGCTCAGCAGGGCAGAGACAGCCTGGACAATTCCTATTGGCTTTTGAAAGCTAATAGAATTAGACTCTATTCAAGAGAGTCTATTCTATTGGCCTTCAAAAGCCAATAGATTCTATTGGCTTTCGAACGCCAATAGAATAGAGTCTCTTGAATAGAGTCTATTCTATTGGCTTTCAAAAGCCAATAGAATAAGAGGGAGTAGCACAGCTAAGGAAAAGGAGACAAAAATGGCGGACTACATTGTTTGGCAACCCCCGTGAAATGATCGTTCGACCCCAAATGGAGTCGCAACCCACAGGTTGAGAACCGCTGGCCTAGAGCCACATTTAATGGTTTTCAGGAACAAAAAACTGCCAAACCAGATTTTGGAAGAAGGTAGATTTGTTAAAACAACTGGGACAAATGAGTCTTGATCTAAGAACTTAGACCAAACAACATCAACTGATGCATGAAAAATTTTACTTGAGCATAGATGCACTTTTCTGCTATCTGGAGAACTGGCAATCAATGTTGTTTGTGGTGCAAATGGTTCTGCTGGTACTCAGTGGGCATTCTTAAGTGTGCAGACCGAGCTTAAGGACTTAAACTAGTTTCTTCACGTTACAAAGTTCGCCAGCAGTATTCAGATCAAAACAGCTTAGCACAGAGTTCTTAAACTGGGGGTAATTTGGGTATATCCTAGGAGTAATGGGCTACTTTGTAAGTCAAGAATCTAATTTGGCACTGCTATTACTGAGATGTTGAGTTAAAACAACAGTCTATATTTTTGTGGAGGTAATGACATTATATGAGTTCAAGAGTCATTGAGTCAAATAGTTAAGGAGCTTAGCATATCATATACTTGGTGTGTTCCTGGGTTACAGTTATTTACCTGAGCTTTTCGGCCATCTATTGTGTTTTCATCAAATTTTTCATTTAATTTGAAGTTGAATTCTGTGGTCTTGAAAGTGCTTTCAGTTTTGATTGTGTAAATATCACCATTCTTGGTGATGATAACATCTGGTTTGGCCATATTTCCCATCTTTCTCATCGCCATACCCACGCCTGCCAAAAGGAGAGAAAATGTACTTTTATATAGGTTCAGCCAAGCACAGTTATTATATAGACACTCTCACACAAGATTAATTATCTTTTTAATTATCTTGCATAAGAGGGAGTTTTCCCATCAATGAGCTTCCTGTCCCTTGTCATTAAATTTTAATTACACATCGCCCTTGCAAAACTCTGTAAAACTCACCCTATCCTAAAATGAGTTCTATCCAAAGTTAAAATGCTTGTATGGAAAAAAAACATATTCACAAGTCTGCAGTAGGATTGGAACAAAATCATTCTACAATATGTCAGTATGTCAAAATCATTCTACAATATGTCAGTCTTCTCACTATGATCTATTATGGCAACTTCATAAACATGAAGGTTGTGTCATTCCAGGAGTCTGGGTTCAACAGATTTGCAGGCCACAAAATTGCTACATTTCAGATTGACTTATATTTTCCGACTGAGTTCTAGCCTTAAAACAGGAATATTTGTTAGGAATAGACTTTTTGTATTGCATGTAGCATGGCATTCCTAGTTGAGGAACTATTTTTTATATATGGTGTGCAGACCAATGAAAATGTAGTATATTTTAATTTAAATGGGCCCCAGAACTCAATTCACTGTGCAATATTTTAGCTACAGGAACCAAAAGTATTAAATAATCATCACTGAACTCTATATTTCAGTGAAATGGATCCACAAGGACATGGGGGGGGGAAGAAAAATTCTAATAAAATAATCATAAAGATGTTAATTCTGTACTTTTTCTAGCTTCTATCTCAGAAGGAGTCACTAAAATGTTGACTAAATTCTATCATTGCTAGATTCAGTGTTGTCTTCCTAGGCATGAAGTTACAGGAAATTTGCTCATCTTGCAACATAATGCTGCATCAAACTATTTGAAACTCCTAAATATTAGAACCATACATTCTGTTAATATAGACCTGACCATACTCAGGAACATAGCGCAGCATATATGTAAAAATCCATTTTTCTTACTAAGTACTCTTCTTCCCTGAGGAAAGTTCAAGAAAAGAGCAACTGTATTCATTTAAAGCCATCCCCACATGCTCAACTCATTCAGTCCCGTCTTCCTTCTTTTTCTCTTACACACTTTTCATATGCAGCCCATCTGCAATCTTAGTTTGCTCATCAGCTCCATTGAAACAATGTCTATTTGTGTGCTTGTTATAAAAGCTGTTTGAGAACGCCTTCGCAGACTTGGACAGAGAGCATTTTAAGAGCTGAAAAAAGAGACACAAAGCTCAGAATTCCATATTTCTAAACATTTAAAGGCTTCCAGAAGGGGGAAAAAATATCATTCTTCATCATCATCATCCACCACTCCAACCTAGTTGACAAAGCCATATGTACGTTTTAGAAAAATAGGGCTGCATGCTCAAAAGCACATTTTGCACAGCAACTGAACAGAATGCCAAGTATTGCATACATACAAAACAGACAACTACACACAAACACACAGAGAAAGAGATAAGCATACTACACATAAACCCAGACAGTTTTTGAGCTACAATCAATATTTCATTTTAATCCAAAGCAGCCATTTTAAACAAAGCCACCCTTTCTCTTTAAAAAAAAAAAAAAGAGGGCACAGGGTAGGGTAAATTATACAGTTTTTAACAATTTTTGGTCAATTGTACTTAGCAGATCCACACATGCACTGGGAAACTGCCACCTGCATCTCTGAATAAAAGATATATGCAAGAATACAAGAATGGAACATATACAGTATGTACCAAGAAAATATGACCACTGAGATCCCTACAGAAACATTTATCCATGTTTCTATTATTATTATTAATTGCCCTATTTTTCAGTCGTTCCACCCACATCCTTTTTTAAATATTTTGCCCAAGAGGAATCCAAGAGCTGTAGTGGAGAATTAATTTTTCTAGTCTTGTCATAGTTCCCTTACATTCTTTTTTTTTTTTTTTTGACAGCACTCCCAATTCCCTTCCCTCTTACCTAATTCCTTCATATAATCCTCAAAACCTTCGCTGGAGATCAGGCTCCATTTGCCTAAGAAAGCTTCTATGTTAGCCATTGCGCCGAATCGGAGATGCTAAGAGTCGCTCCGCTGGGAAAGAGAAGATCCGAAGCAAGGAAGCTGACAGAAAGGCACCAAGCGAAGCCGGAGAACCAGGGTGCAGGCCGGGGTGTCTTTATATAGCTGTCTTGAGCATGTGCTGCCGGCCGAGACCAATGGAGAAAAGCTACGTCAGCTGTCGCCCTCGCCCTGCGCTTAGCCGGAGGGAAGCTTCGGTTGGCGATGCTGGTGAGCAGCGGGATTCTCCAAGTGGTTGGTTGGCTTTGGAAGGGACGGTGCGGAGGGCTCGCTGGAGGAGGGTTGCGGCGTCGCTACTGATGCTCGGAAAGGCGTCGGGTATCCCCACCGCAACTCCGCCCCCTCTCAGTGGGGAGGCCAAGCTGGGCTCCCTTCACTCTGGCGTGGTTGCGCAATTGCCTTATCTAAACTGCTTGGTTCCCGGGCGGCGGAGGCAAAAGGCTAGCGCACACACGCACGTATACACACACACGCACGTATACACACACACACACACACACACACACACACACACACACACACACACACACACACACACACACACACACACACACACACACACACACACACACACACCCCTCGCCCGCCGTCTCCAGACCTTGGTTTATCTCGAATTGTTGCCCGACTCAGACCTGGGTTCGCCAGGAAATCCACTTCTGACAGATGGGGAAGTTGAAAAATTAACCCCACAGCATGAGATGACAAATGACGATTGTAATCGATGATCAGTTTCTGAGGGCTTCCAGAGGCGAGCGAGATCGGAAGGAGTCTTTATTACCCAACCTTCTACTTCAGCAAAATTTCAGAATGCATGAAGGAAGTTCACATTGTAAAACCTTTATATTCGTCGATTCTTTATATCAGAATGGAGGAAGGAAGTTGACACTGTAAAAGATTGATACTGGATTGTGGGAAGAATCCAGAGAAAGAAAAATTTGGGGAAATATTAAAAAGGCAGAATATATTTCCCCAAAGGAATAATGGAGAAAATCTTTTAAAAAGACAGAAACCAGACCCAACCCTTCTCCCACAAGCAGAAACTAGGCAGAGGGCAGCTTTTAGAAATGCAGATGTAATAATCCATTCAGGAAGGTTGAAGCCAGGAAGCTATTAGGAAGACAAAGACACCTAAAATCTACATACCCCCCACCCAAATTCTAAGGGCAGGAGACATAATAGGATTAACCCACCAATACCAAAAGGGCATACTCAGATCAAAGTACATGACACAGGAAATACAAAGCCTGGAACAGGAAATAACCTCGAGCCCCAGAAGGTATAAAAACCCACCACTCCCTGCTACATGTGTTCTGTTCTTCCAGAGCCATCTTTCTGTCTGGCTCTCCTCTTCAATAAACTACAACCTTCTTTCTAAAGCAGTCTCCATTTTGTTTATTCCCAGCTTGGACTGGACCCTGGTGAAGATTTTTTCATCAACAGGATATTGGATGGATCTCAAGACAAGCTAGGAATGAATGAACAATCTGTAACTGTAATCAGCCCTCTAGATATGCCCAGCTTTTCCTGACCCCCTTTTACTAAAGCTCTCCAACTTGAAGAAGGTGCAGAGGAAGTCAAAAGCTATATCAGTTAAAGCTGTGAAACTGGTTCCAGCAGGTGCAATAGGTAACCGGTAATTTAAGTAGTTATAAGTTTACTGGCTCAGATGGCCCAAACCATCTATGTTGATGGATGATTCTGCCTCCTAGACTTCCAGCTTTGGGGGGGAGGCAGCTAGTAGTAAAGTAATTGCTACTTATTTGGCTAACCTCTGGATGCACCTTGGTGGCCAAGAATGACATTACAAAACACTGAATTTACATTGACTTTTATTCTATCCTCCTTGTGGAAGCTATTTTTGAACCCACATCCTGTGCTTTGAGAAAGCAGAACTGGTATGACATCTATTACAATGCAGTTCTTACTTAAATGCATGCAAATGTGAAGGTCATAGAGTTTGTGGCATGATGCTGTTTCCATCACTCTGGCAAAAAGAGCACAAGCCTGTGGATGCCACAGCTGTGCAAATGTAAGAGACTCTTTTGTAGGAAACAACATTCTTCATTTGCCTGAGACCTCCTGCATTGGTACCTATAGGAGGATGTGGGTGTGGGAGCTTCTTTCTGAAAGATAGCAAATGCCTGCGGCTCTATATATTTTAAAAATGTGAGGAATGTTCAAATTTCTCTGTTGCTTCCTTTAATGTATAAATTCTTTTTTTATCAAGAGATTGTACTGTTTATGTTAAAATAATGGTTACTTAACATTTATCATGGAAAAGTGTAGTATTAAAACTAAGGTAGAAAGGGTCAATAACCACCCCATATACAGGTAGTTTTTGAATTGCGACCATAATTGAGCCCAAAATTTCTGTTCCTAAGCAAGGTAGTTAAGTAAGTTGCATCCCATTTTACCACCTTTTTGCCACAGTTAAGCAAATCACATGATTGTTAAGTGAATCACATAGTTGCTAAATGAGTCCAGCTTCCCCTATTGACTTTGCTTGTTGCACGTCAGTTGGGAAGGTTACAAATGGTGATCACAAGACCCCAGTGCAACTGTTCATAAGTATATTCTAGTTGCCAAGCACCCGAATTTTGATCACATGACCACAGGGATATTGCAATGGTCGTTGGCCTGAAAACCGGTCATAAGTCAACTTTTTTCAGTGCTGTTGTAATTTTGGTCACTAAACAAATGGCTGTAAGTTGAGGACTCCCTTTAGTTCAGAAGTTCTTCAGCAGTGTTAAGGATGGGATATGAGCTTCTGAAAGAGGCTTAGTCAATGCAAAATGGAGATACTGAAAGTGCTGTGTTGTCC